>NC_084619.1:39148230-39465730 GCF_033978795.1 Nerophis ophidion
GCTTATTCCCTTTTGTGGTCGCGGGGGCGCTGGCGCCTATCCCAGCTACAATCGGGTGGAAGGCGGGGTACACCTTGGACAAGTCGCCACCTCATCGCAGGGCCAACACAGATAGACAGACAACATTCACACTCACATTCACACACTAGGGCCAATTTAGTGTTGCCAATCAACCTATCCCCAGGTGCATGTCTTTGGAAGTGGGAGGAAGGCGGAGTACCCGGAGGGAACCCACGCACATGCACCGATTTTGACCTTCGGGCAGTGCCGTAGCGTGGGGAACTTGGCTGCAGTTCACTTTTTATTTTATCAATCCAATCCAATCCAATCCACTTTATTTATATAGCACATTTAAACAACAAGAACGTTTCCAAAGTGCTGCACAGCCATGTCAAAAACAATATTAAAAAACAATATTATGCTCCACCAATGACTGAATAAAAACAAAAAATAAATAGATATAAAACCAATATAAAAACAATATAAAAATAAATATGATTAAAAACTATTTTAAAGGGTAAAATCAGTTAAAACAGTAAAATAAAAATCAAAGTGTATAAAAAACACAGAGGACAACAGAGGACAAAGGACCACACAACTCACATCGTGTTAAAAGCCAAAGAATAAAAGTGGGTCTTAAGACGAGACTTAAAACACTCCACTGTGGAAGCAGTTTGAACATGGAGGGGCAGAGTGTTCCAGAGCTTAGGGCCGACCACAGAGAAGGCCCTGTCTCCCCTGGTCTTAAGTCTGGTCTTGGGCACCACGAGCTGGAGCTGGCTCTTGGACCTCAGAGCGCACGCAGGAGTGTAAATTTGGATGAGGTCCGAGATATACTGAGGTGCCAGTCCATGTAAAGATTTAAAAACAAACAGCAATGTTTTAAAATCAATTATAAAATGAACAGGGAGCCAGTGCAAACTCTGAAGAATTGGGGTTATATGCTGGCGTTTCATGGCCCCTGTTAAAAGTCGTGCTGCAGCGTTCTGGACTAACTGCAACCGGGAGAAAGTTTTTTTGATAATGCAAGCATAAAGTGCATTGCAGTAGTCTAGGTGACTTGAAATAAAAGCATGCAAAACTTGTTCAAAAAGGTTAAAAGACAAAAACGGTTTAACCTTTACTAAGGTGATAAAAACACGATTTTAAAACGCCATTGACTTGTTTGTCAGGTTTAAAATCGCTGTCTCTAGTGACGCCAAGGCTGGTGAGCCACAAGCGAGCAGAAATGGACAAAGGAAGGTTTACCTTATAAAAATATCAGGTTCAAAGCCATGGCAAGTTGTTCTTTTGACAAGAAAGGACTATTTTTGTGAGAAGAGGCGACATTCCTGCAGCAAACGCCAGCTGCGCGTATCATTCAGGTGGGTGGTGCTTTACTTCCGTGTTCAGATCACGATTAAGATGCAGTGATAACATAGCATTTGGATAGTTACTGTGACTGCTATAGTAAATAAGATGACACAATATTTTGACAGAAATAAAGGTCAGCAGGAGGTCTAAAGAGGACTTTTTTTTTGTTGCAAACAGTCGATCCGACATCAAAAAATGTCAAGATTTTTTCTCAAAGCAAATACACACTTTGGAGGCTTCAAAAAAAATTAAAGCGCTACACTATACATCCGGCTTAACTGCATTTACAAAATGAAATTTTTTTTATATTGTGATCATACTTTGTCATAAGGGATGAGCACCGGATCCAGGACTATTATGTCAACGACCAAAACCAGCCAGTACTTCCGGACAAAGATTCACGTAAGATCCAGCGGTGTCATGTTTCGATGCCTGGGTTACGTCTGTTTGAATTAGCACTTGCGAGTACGATTGTAGCTGAGATAGGCACCAGCGCCCCCCGCAACCCCAAAGGGAATAAGTAGTAGGAAAAGGATGGATGGATGGAGAACATGCTAGCGCTTGAGAGGAAATCAGGCGATTTCGACATGCTCCTATCTTGCAACCCATCATTGTTTCATGACAAAAACCCAATCATGCCAAATAGAAAACTCTCTAAAGTGTGGCTCGTCTTTTCCAAATGCGATGCAGATGCAGATTACGCTAGCTGTAATATTTGTGATGTAAAAATAAAGGCAAATGGCGGGAATGCTTCCAATCTGGGGAAGCACCTGGTTAAACACGTGATCCTTCTCATAGCTGAAGAGTGCAGCCAAGTACAAGTATTGTACAGCACTTTGGCCATCCCTGTGGTCAATTTTAAATGTGCTTTCTAAATAAAGTTGATTTGATTTAATTTGAAGTTAGATATACGGCTGCTGGGAAGAAATGGCGTTAACATTTGGTGACGAGAACAGCGACATCATCATCCTCTACGTCTGCTCCAGGTAAAAAGCCTACTGTGTTAGCATCCGCCGCCCGGATCATACATTATTTGGTTGTTTAGTCCTTTTGTGTATCTTGTTTGTTCGTGGACTCTTCCGATTCTTAGTTTGTGCACTTCCTTGTTTGTATTTGTCACCATGTCGACTTGATTTGTTCACCTGCCTTCGTTTGAACACCTGTTTTCATTAGAGACTCTACTTAACCTGCCCTTTTCGTTTACTCGGGCTCGCCTCGTAAATGTTTGCTAGCACGCAACCAGTGACGACTTCTTTTCTATATTTGGACTCGCTAATGCTTTCGCGCTTAGCCTCTTTGTTTCTATGTTTTGGACTCGCTAATGCTTCCGCGCTTTGCCACTTGTTGTTCCCCTAGCTCTTATGCTAGTTAGCTGTTTTTTTTGCCTTTTGTATTCATGGTTTTTGTTCTTAGTCTGTTTTTAGTTAAATAAAATATTTCTTACCTCCACGCTGTGTCCGTTACCTGACTGCATCCAGGAAGGGCACCACTCCCATCACGATGCCCCCGAGACGTCACATACTGTTAAGAATACATTGGCATTGCATTTTAACTATCAATAGTAATCATAATCAGCTTGGTTCCTCATATTGTACTTAGTATTGTTAATGCACACTTTTTGTTTGACTTTCATTTGTAATTTAATACTTTTGAAAAAATGCATTCTGGCTGGCAGAAATATTTAGTAAATTATTTTATAACATTTTCCTGTTGAGTCCTCAATTACAAAATGATTAGCAGGCTGAATATTATATATTACTCAGTAATAGGGAAGGTTAAAACATTGCCATGCTGCAATATGAAAACCATTGAAGGGGAACATTATCACAATTTCAAAAGGGTTAAAACCAATAAAAATCAGTTCCCTGTGGCTTATTTAATTTTATTTAATTTTTTTTCTAAATTTTACCCGTCCCGGAATATCCCTAAAAAAAGCTTTAAAGTGCCTTATTTTCGCTATCTTCGAAGCCACTGTCCATTTTCCTGTGACGTCATCCAGTGCTGCCAATATAAACAAACAATGGCGAATAGCACAGCAAGATATAGCGACATTAGCTCGGATTCAGACTCGGATTTCAGTGGCTTAAGCGATTCAACAGATTACGCATGTATTGAAACGGATGGTTGGAGTATGGAGGCAGATAGCGAAAACGAAATTGAAGAAGAAACTGATGCTATTGAGCGAATAGCTATTGACGCTATTCGGCCATACTATGGCCGAATAGCATCGCCGGTAAAATGTGCAGACCAAACGATCAGGACTTTCGCATCTTGTGACACTGGAGCAACTTAAATCCGTCGATTGGTAAGTGTTTGTTTCGCATTAAATGTGGGTGGAAGGAAACGCTGGATGTAAATATAGTTTCAAATGTACATACAGCTAGCCTAAATAGCATGTTAGCATCAATTAGCTGGCAGTCACGTCGCGACCAAATATGTCTGATTAGCACATAAGTCAACAGCATCAACAAAACTCACCTTTGTGATTTTGTTGACTTTATCGTTGCAAATGCATCTGCAGGTTATCCATACATCTCTGTGCCATGTCTGCCTTAGCATCGCCGGTAAAATGTGCAGACACTCCAGCACATTCAATGGGGGTCTGGCGGGAGATTTTTTGCAACTTTCGGCCAGTGGTGCAACTTGAATCCCTACCTGTTAGTGTTGTTACACCCTCCGACAACACACCGATGAGGAATGATGTCTTCAAAGTTCCAGAAAATGGTCGAAAAAACTGAAAATAACAGAGCTGAGACCCGGTGTTTGTAATGTGTTTGAGAACATGAAAATGGCGGCTTTATTACATTGGTGACGTCACGTTCTGATGTCATCGCTCCGAGAGCGATAAACAGAAAGCCGTTTAATTCGCCAAAATTCACCCATTTAGAGTTCGGAAATCGGTTAAAAAAATATATGGTCTTTTTTCTGCAACATCAAGGTATATATTGACGCTTACATAGGTCTGGTGATAATGTTCCCCTTTAACTTGTTCAACACGTAATATACAGAATATCAGAAGCCTTTATCCAGGTAGAAATATCACAGATTACAGCTGGGATAGGCTCCAGCCCCCCGTGACCCCAAAATGGACTAGCGGTAGAAAATGGGTGTTTGGATATTACAAAAACGTTTTTGACAATTAAAGCATGATCCTAACAGTCAACATGTTGTGTTATTTATGCGTGGAACTTTTATTTAAACTTGAAAGTATAGCTCCTCCTCTGAATGAGAAATTGTCTAATCCTTAACACATCCAAGACCCAGGAGATGATCATTGACTTTCAAAAGGGTTCCTCCCATCAGGCAGTCGAAATAAATGGACTGGTCATTGAAGTGGTCCAGTCGCACAAGTACCTGGGAGTCTACCTGGACTACAAACTGGACTGGTCAACACAGGCAAATACTACAGTATGTACAAGAATGGTCGGAGTAGACTCTTCTTCTTGAGGAGGCTCAGGCCTTTTGATGTGAGCAGTCGGATGTTACACATGTTTTATTAGTCTATTGTAGCAAGTGCCATTTTCTTCAGAGTTGTGTGTTGGGATGGTAGCATGACCTCGAGAGACAGAGCCGGTTGGACGGACTGATCAGGAAATGTGTCTCTGTGATGGGGAAAATGTGGACTCTGTGGGAGCTGTGCTTGAGAGAAGGATGAGGGCTCTTATGCAGGGCATCCTGGGCAACCCCAGACATCCTTTGCATGATACTATGGCCGCTCAGAGGAGTAACCGTAGCAACAGGCTCCTCTCATTACACTGCGGAACGGAACGGTTTAAGATATATTTTGTTCTTTCGGCACATAAGACTCTACAACAGATGTGTCTGAAGTATACTTTTAGAAGTTAGTATTTGTCATTGTTTTTGGTATAAGTGCGTATGTTTTTATGCTACTGGACACCAGAATTTCCCATATGGAGGATCAATAACATATTTATCCATCTGTCTGTTAGCAAAAACTAAAAGCGTTAAACTTTTACAAAAGGCAGCAATCATAAATGAAGCATTCAGCACATACACAATGTTGATATCTATTGTTATTTTTTGATAAAGATGGGGGAAACCACGCGTACTCGTAAACGGCGGAGACAAAACAAGGCAACACACATGCTTGTAAACGGAAAGTTTAATCATGAAATACAACAAAAACAATGCATGATTTATCTTGAAAGTTAATACCAAGTAGTACCTTGACCCAGCCGCACACAAGGACGTTATTGACCTCCATGCTTTTCCAAGTTTGTTGTGTCATATAGAATGATGTCTTGAGCACCAGATAGTTCGACGTGTCTCGGAACGCGAAAAACGGATAAAACTTCATATCACTCGACAAATCCTTTTTTGATAAAGTATAGGGATAGATTCTATTTCATAGTTTGCATTCTTTGCTCGTATTTGCTTTTAATTGTAAAATCTAGTCCCCTGCGTACCTCAGATCGTTCAACCTCTGTGTATAGCCCTTACCTCTGGGCCGATACTGAGGGTGACTGTGTTGACCAATTTGACGCGTGTAAATAATAGAACGTCCAGAACTGTAGACCTGTGATTGGGTACAACAATCCGTTTTTTTTTAAGATATCAAATTAAATCAAACGTATATTATAACACAAAAGGTATGCTGACCTTTGCTGATACAGCATTGTCACAACAGCTCACGGCACGACACGTTCGATGACTCGGCACGTTCGATGACACGGTCGAAAACTGTTTGTCTTCCAATCGCCCTGCCCATGCTCACACCTGGACCCAATTTAAAGGGTGTTACGATGGTAACAGGAAGTGGGCGGAGCAATCCACAAAAAAAGGAAATTCCCTCTGGGCTGAGACCACCAATCAATTAAAGAAAAGAAAATAAACAGTGTGCGCTGAGCTTGTTGTCATCATTGTTTAGGCTTGTTGATAAAGAGACAGTTAATCCATCAATTCCTTGTTATGTGTGTTTGATATACAGTTCTGTAAAGCACTTTAGATTCTGTTCAAAAACGTCACTTTTGGTCGAATCTGGAAGCCACTATTCATATTCACATTGATTGTTATGAAGAAATTTGCTTCACTGTTAGAAGTTTTTCATTTACGTGACCTGTTCAAGAATCAATTAGGTAGGTAGGAAGTTCTTTTTTGGGATTGCACAAGTGCAACAAAACTTTGTTTTCATCACAAACCCGTTCAAGATTAAACAAACAGTGGAGAGGGTTACAAAACAGGAACTCTGATTGGTCGCCATAAGGCGCCCCGTAAAAGATGGGAAAAAGGGCAACGCTGGGGGAAGATGAGTAAAAAAATACAGTCTGGACTGGGCCCCCTTAGGAACTCAGTCTGGAGTGTGGAAAAAAAACTCCAAAGCAAAGCACATATACATATTACAACATACAACTCGAGACGTGCAACAGAGGGGAGGGAGTGGGGGCTACAGTGGAAGGCTGCAGCTCTTCAGGTGCTGCCCAGCCCTCCATCACCCCGAAGGGATTCGCGTCAAGGGCGTTGGATGGGGAGTGGGGTATGTGTATGTTCTAAGTTTGTAAACCGAGGTTTCACTGTATTACAGTATGTGATCAAATGGGTGGGAGGGGGGTTGGGGGGATAGCAGCCACCAGAATCCTAAGAAAAATGTGTTAAACAGATGAAAATGCTAATATCAAGGGAGACGATAAAAACACACCAGCCAGCCGCAGTCTAAACTGATCGCCTTGCTCGGAGTATATTTAAAGGGGCCACTCTCGTTTCAAAGCAGGAAGCAGTTTACCAAAATTTTGGGAAGGGAGATTTACTCTGCTGTCCTCAACCCATGCAAAACGCATGTGGTAGGTGAGGCATTATTTCACTGCAGACAGTAATAACTGATCAAGAGTCGATAGAGTTTCAAGAATCCGATCACAAACAATACGGTGCAACTCGCATACGAGACCACCCCAAATTGACTGACTTGTCCGAAAAAATTCGGCCCCCTGGCAACCTCTTATGCAGCTTTTCAAAAGTTAGGTAGAGAACGTTCATGTTTTTAAGAGCAGGCTTAAGACCCACCTTTTTGATTTGGCTTTTACCTGACATTAATTATTTAATTTAAGTCATTTGTATTTTATTTTTTATTCTATCAGTTATGCAAAATTTTTAGTTATATGTATTTATTTATTCGCTATGTGTATATATATATATATGTATATATATATATATACGCCCTCAATATGTTGTATTACTGTGAGGATGTTCTCCCGAAATGTGTTTGTCATTCTTGTTTGGTGTGGGTTAACAGTGTGGTGCATATTAGTAAGAGTGTTAAAGTTATTTATATCACAACCTTCAGTGTACTCTGTTTCACCCAGTATGCCTTGCAGTCGTGTACGTGTATCTGTGGAAGCCACATACAACATGTAACTGGACTGGCAAGATGTCTGTACATGTTGTAGAAGGCGTTAAAGGCAATTGCTTCATGGCACTCCCTTATTACTGTTATCTGGGTGACCACCAGCGGTTATTTGCGAGAATGGTTGCGGCTCCCGTTGTCTTCTTTATTTTGTGAAACGAGTCAAAATGTAGAGGGCGCTAAAAGTAAAGCCATCACGGCACGCCCTCAATATTGTTGTTCGAGTGAAAATCGAAGAATGTTGACCCCGGGTGATGTCCGGAAGAAGATCCGAGAACCGGAACCCCCCCGTAACAATTGGGGGGGTCGGCGATTGTGCAGCTGAGCCACATCAGAGTGGCCAAAGAGCCGCATGCGAATCCGGAGCCGCGGGTTGCTGACCCCTGATATAGTTGCATAAGTGTGTATGTCGTGTGTTTGTGTTTGTGTCCGTGTGTATGTATGTGATAACGGGGGATATTAGTCACCCGAGTATTCTTTTTAACTTTGTAAAGCACTTTGTATTGCATTTCTTTTATGTATGAAAAGCGCTTTAGAAATAAAGCTTGATTTGATGATTTGATTTGATCTGTCATGGCAAAGTGCACATAAAAGTCTCAAGAACACATGTTCAGGTAAATACAGGAAGTCGACGATTTCAAAGCAGCCATGTTATGGGACAACCAGTCTCTGCAGCTTTGATTAAATGAGCCCAAATGAAAATGATTGATGGGCGATGATACATTGCAAACCAGGGATATGGGCGGAGCCATTAAAACCCGCCAGGCAACACCACAATGGAAAATGTTAACTCCACACGGTCAGAAATTGATTATTATTTGACACCCTGAACACAACCACATGACACATCCCCAGTTAGTTAGTGACAGTACCTCCTGGTGGCGACAAACTGGTGACAGTACCTCCTGGTGGCGACAGGAAGTGTCCACAAATTACACGCCTCACGCTTATACATAATCTTCCTATGTACTTTATTGAATCAGTTTCATCTTTTTACAGGGCACATTGAACAAACTGATTATGTTAAGCCTGATGATTGATAGCATGTGGGTGGACGGGGCATGAGTGTGGAGATGCTCCTCGCCATAAACCATCAAACTGTCATTACTTCACTTCAGATGATTTAGGAGTCATCAAGACTTCCCAGTTTCATTCTAACTAATGATACCGGCATCTGGTCCGGCGTGCCCGGCAACTTGCATGAACCCCAAGGTGCAAGTGAGGGCAAGGGTCCTTTCAATACTGCGAGCAGCTTTGATACAATTTATATTTTTACCTCCCATAATTTACGGCCTTCCTTTGGGTCTAGCAGACTACTTTTTCTGTTGTCTGTCAGAATGTTTTGAGAGTATCCATGCTTCTGCAGAAATGTCAGAATGTTTTGAGAGTATCCATGCTTCTGCAGAAACAAGTTAAACAAGATGTGTATCACATTTCTGAATCACATGTTCATGACAGAAATCTACTGATAACGTGCAAACAAATGTTTTGTTCTGAAGACATACAGGCAGAAATTTCAGGCCAAAACAATCACAACACACACTTTTAGTTTGTGAATTATACAATACAAACTTTTCCATACTTAGTTATGCAGATTATTGTCAATGTTTTTAAAAGACAAACAGGCAAATTAAGAGAATCAAGGTAAAAATAGTAACTTAACATAATTTTCCATCTGGATGTCAAATCATTGAATTTATAATATGAGATGTATATGGTCCTTATACAGCTGACATCCAGATTTCGCTGTAGTGACTCAGTGCCCAGTAGGTAGTATAGGCAGCCGCAGAGTAGGTGTTTGCATCAAAGTGCTTCCCAGCTCGAGTCAAATCCTCACGTAGCTTCTCTCTATTTGTCCGTCCACTGGTTAGGTTTGGTATGGTATGGAATATTCTTTATAAAGCATGAAAATACAAAGAATATAAAAGTCTGTTGTTAGTTTAAAAAAAAAAAACATTTTCCCAGTTAAGATTCGTGTGATTTCCTGTGTGCTCCATGAATTGATTAAAAGTTGAAAAACGTATGCTGGTGTTACCATTTAGTGGCCAATTGTACGGAATATGTAATGTACTGTGCAATCTACGAATAAAAGTTTCAATCAATCAATCAATGGCTCCACAAAATGTATGTCATTCTGACCACGAGAACCATTGCACTTTGAAAGTTGATTTCAAACTATTTATATTAAACGTGCATTGAATGAATGAGCAATGCAAACTTGACAGATAAAAAAGCATAAAAGACAAAGCTTCTTACCTGACATAAACAGTACCACCGGGTCTTGTTTGCAATTTCACACATGGGACACTGATTTCAGCCATGGCAGTGTTGTTCGGGACAAAAAAGGACATGAAGTCATTCTCCTCATCTTCATCTTTGGTGACTGTGATCAGCACAGGCCACGTGTCAGGTGTTGTATAACCTGTTTGTACACAACTCTGCATTATTACAGGGGACATACAACTTGCCAAATAATATTAATTATAGTAATTGTAGCAGAATAACAACGCATCATACCAAGGTAACCACAATAATAAATATGATTAAATACCAGAGAAACCAAGTCACATGACTCAAATGTGTATGGCTGCGCAAATAGAAAAAAATTTGTAAAATTAGATGGAAAAGGGGCTTCACGGTGGCAGAGGGGTTAGTGCGTCTGCCTCACAATACGAAGGTCCTGCAGTCCTGGGTTCAAATCCAGGCTCGGGATCTTTCTGTGTGGAGTTTGCATGTTCTCCCCGTGAATGCGTGGGTTCCCTCCGGGTACTCCGGCTTCCTCCCACTTCCAAAGACATGCACCTGGGGATAGGTTGATTGGCAACACTAAATTGGCCCTAGTGTGTGAATGTGAGTGTGAATGTTGTCTGTCTATCTGTGTTGGCCCTGCGATGAGGTGGCGACTTGTCCAGGGTGTACCCCGCCTTCCGCCCGATTGTAGCTGAGATAGGCGCCAGCGCCCCCCGCGACCCCGAACGGGAATAAGCGGCAGAAAATGGATGGATGGATAGATGGAAAAGGTTAGCATGCTTAAGTTAGCTTGCTAGCGTTCTATCGTTTGCATGCTAACAGATAACAAGTGTCACATACCAAGTTATATAGGGACGGCGTGGCGCAGTGGAGAGTGGCCGTGCGCAACCCGAGGGTCCCTAGTTCAATCCCCACCTAGTACCAACCTCGTCACGTCCGTTGTGTCCTGAGCAAGACACTTCTCCCTTGCTCCTGATGGGTGCTGGTTAGCGCCTTGTATGGCAGCTCCCTCCATCAGTGTGTGAATGTGTGTTTGAATGGGTAAATGTGGAAGTAGTGTCAAAGCGCTTTAAGTACCTTGAAGGTAGAAAAGCGCTATACAAGTACAACCCATTTATCTGGAATAAACGGTTGCAAAACTAGCTAAAAAAGTTAGTATCCTAGTGTTAGCATCCTAGCAAGATAATGTGAGCATGATAATATTTAGCTTGTGTCACATACCAAGTTATATGACTCTAGGGTGTAGGTTTGGGGAAATTTAGCAAAAAATGTTAGCACTTTAAAGTTAGCATGCTACATTTGCATGCTAACAGTTTGAAAGAGTCACGAACCAAGTTAAATGAGTCTGGGGTAAACGATTGCAAAACTAGCTCAAAAAGTTAGCGTGCTAATTTTAGCATGACAGCAAGCTAACGGTAGCATGTTATCAGTTAGCATGTGGCATATACCAAGTTATATGATTGTAAGGTGTATGGCTGTCTAAGTAGAGAAACAAATGTAAAGTAAGCTAAAATGGTACAAATCAACAGATTCAGAATCAACCTTGTTTTATAAATATCTCCGGACCCAATAGGTAAGAAAAGCCCTGTGATGAGGTGGCGACCCCGTCTTCCCTGGCTGAGATAGGCACCATCGCCCCCCGCGACCCCAAAAGGGAATAAGCGGTAGAAAATGGATGGATGGGTTGTACTTGTATAGCGCTTTGACACTACTTCCACATTTACCCATTCACACACACATTCACACACTGATGGAGGGAGCTGCCGTGCAAGGCGCTTACCAGCACCCATCAGGAGCAAGGGTGAAGTGTCTTGCTCAGGACACAACGGACATGACGAGGTTGGTACTAGGTGGGGATTGAACCAGGGACCCTCGGTTTGCGTACGGCCACTCTCCCACTGCGCCACGCAAAAATATATATATATATATATATATATATATATGTATATACATACAAACTTTTCAGCATATATATATATACAGTATATATATATATATATATATATATATATATATATATATATATATATATATATATATATATATATATATATATATATATATATATATATATATATATATATATATATATATATATATATGTATGATATACCCTGAGTCATATAATTTGGTATGTGACACTTGTTATTTGTTTGAAGAAAAATAATTTTACAAATTTCAGCAGGGTTATGTTCAAAGTAAAGGAGTTTAAATCTAATATGTCAACACTGTATATATATATGAGTGTGTGTGTATATATATATATATATATATATATATATATATATATATATATTTTTTTTTTTTTATATATATATATATATGTATATATATATATATTCATACATACTGTATATATATATAAATACATATGCATTGCTATTATTTTCCTTCATTTCAGTGTTGACATCCTATATTTAAACTCCTTTACTTTGAATATAACCCTGCTGAAATTTGTAAAATGATTTTTCTTCCTCATACAAAATTATTTTGTCACACATCATTTTAGTACTTACCTGCTTGCTTCTGTGTCTCACAGAAATGATTCAACCTGGAATTTGCAGCAATCAATCCGTGTAAAGTCCTGCTTGCTATTTTGGTGGTAATCCAAAGCGTATCAGAATACAAACGGGTCTCAAAATCCTGTGGGGGTCAGGGGAGGAAAAAACAAGTGATTTTTGGACAATGTTTTCTAATAATCATTGTAGATTTTTACTTACATATTCAGCAGATAACTTACTTTGTTTGACTCGAGCAAAGTAAATTCCGGGCATGGTTTTTCTTGACAAAAAGTTTGAGCTGTCTGTCCTTTACAAAGGGACACCAGGACAAAACCGAGCAGCGCAAACACAGACCGTTCCATCCTGAAATGTTGTTGCATTCACTAAAACTAAGTCAAAGTCAAAGTTACACGTTTATCAAGTCACAGATACTCCCGTATACAGTAGACTGCACTCCAGACATGTGAGGGGAGGATCTCGGCTGGCAAGGCACTGACATTTTTTAAAACTTGATATTCTAGTGCACTAATCAATGTTGATCAGATGATAACACTAAAGAAAAGAAAATAATTCACTTTGAAGTGTTTTTAAGCCTACTAAATTACCTAAAATAAAACGTGAATATCCTGTTACGATATGCAGTAGAATGGTCCACAGAAGCAAAAACATGCTTATCAAAAATAGTCTTTGATTCAAAGCAGAGGGAGAATAAAACATGTTATTAATGGAAAGAGAAGAAAATAATTGCACTGGAGGGCACAGCCACTGCCCTGAAAAATGCCAAAAGAATAAAAGTAGCAACTAAACAATTAACCAAAAGGCAGAGTGGAGACACAGAGCAAATAGAAGAAAAAAAAAGTAGCGACATGAATGCCTAAATGAAAACACACATAACACGCCTTAAATAAAAGTAGCAACTAAACAATTAACCAAAAGGCAGAGTGGAGACACAGAGCAAATAGAAGAAAAAAAAAGTAGCGACATGAATGCCTAAATGAAAACACACATAACACGCCTTAATCTGATTGTGTTGTGTTTTTTAAAAAGAAGATTAACTCACCTCGATTATGTGATTAGAAACCAGTTGTCTCTGGCAGACCAAAAGGCTGCTCTTTACTTACATTATTTACAAGCAACGAAGAACAAGTCCGGGACTGTTTACACCAGGCCCGCTAACAGGTTTAAAGGGGAACATGATCACAATTTCATAAGGGTTAAAACCAATAAAAATCAGTTCCCATTGTCTTATTTTATTTTTCGAAGTTTTTTTCAAAATTTTACCCATCATGGAACATCCCGAAAAAAGGCTTTAAAGTGCCTGATTTTCGCTATCTGTAAATCCACCGTCCATTTTCCTGTGACGTCACATAGTGATGCCAATACAAACAAACATGGCGGATACAACAGCAAGATATCGCGACATTAGCTCAGATTCAGACTCGGATTTCAGCGGCTTAACCGATTCAACAGATTACACATGTATTGAAACGGATGGTTGGAGTGTGGAGGCAGATAGCGAAAACAAAATTGAAGAAGAAACTGAAGCTATTGAGCGAATACCTATTGAAGCTATTCGGCAATCGCCTTCTAACCAACGATTGCATCTTTTGACCACTTGAGCAACTTAAATCCGTCGATTGGTAAGTGTTTGTTTGGCAATAAATGTGGGTGGAGGGAAAGGCTGGATGCAAATATAGCTACAAATGTACATACAGCTAGCCTAAATAGCATGTTAGCATCGGTTAGCTGGCAGTCATGCCGTGACCAAATATGTCTGATAAGCACAAAACTCAATACCATCAAGAAAACTCACCTTTGTGATTTCGTTGACTTTATCGTTGGAAATGCATCTGCTTTGAGTGTCGCAGGATATCCACACATTCTTGCCATTTCTGCCATGTGCTAATCGATGCACACTCCATGTAGGACAACCTGAATCCGTCCCTGTTCGTGTTGTTACATCCTCCGACAACACACCGACGAGGCATGATGTCTCCAAGGTACGGAAAACAGTCGAAAAAATGGAAAATAACAGAGCTGATTTGACTTGTGTGTGTAATGTGTTTGAGAAAATGGTGGATTGCTTCCCATTGTAACGTCACGGGTGAAAGGTCATCGCTCCGACAGCGAACAATTGAAAGGCGTTCAAATCGCCAAATTCACCCTTTTAGAGTTCGGAAATCGGTTAAAAAAATATATGGTCTTTTTTCTGCAACATCAATGTATATGTTGACGCTTTTATAGGTCTGGTGATAATGTTCCCCTTTAAGTCGGTCCATGACCCGCAAGATAAATTTATAGTTGTCCAAATAAACTGCAATTTATTTCAATAAAATTAAAAGCAGTTCTAAGTGTGTCCACTGTATGATGCAATAGCAATTCAAATACAACCCACGTCACACATGATACTGTTTAGAGATTATATGTCACCTGACATTAAGCGCACTTTGGATTGGCTGCCGCAACTACAATCAGCGCAGGTGTAAGCAATCAGTTACTCCTGTTTTGGCCGGGAAAAGATTGCAGCATACGGATGCTGAAGCGACACACAATATGTTCTTTCATTGTAAATTATCCACTCAACTGATAGAATGACGAAACGGTAAAATGCAAAGACTTAAGTCAAAATGACCATCAGCTTTGAAGTAGTTAGAATTTCATCCATCGCTCGCAATTGCACACCCTGAACTCCTTTGTAAAAATGTCTGTATCTGTATTTGTTGTTGGTCCTATTTTATTTTATGCTTAAATCCACCATCTTCACATTGGTTGAATTGGTGGTAAAGTTTCCTTTATTTTGATTCATATGTCATTTTGATAATTATTTTGTTCATATCTGCGATGAGGTGGTGACTTGTCCAGGGTGTCCGCCGCCTTCCCCTCGATTGTAGCTGAGATAGGCACCAGCGCCCCCCGCGAACCCAAAGGGAATAAGCGGTAAAAAGGGATGGGTGGTTTGTTTATATTACTATTGTAATATTTCAATGATAATAAATCAATGTGTTGTGGCAGTTGCGGATGTCACCAATGCAGCATTTTGAGGACACACTTGGTTGCTTTTCCAAGTTTAATGGTGAACTGCCAACATGAAAATGCAAAACAAGAAGTGCTTAAAGTTTAATTGCTTTGTAAAAATACTGAGACAAAGTCTATGTTCATTGTGTTCTTCATGGTTTTTTGAAACTGGGCAAATTTTTTCGTCCAGCCAGTATGGAAATAGATTTTCCCATGCCGCCCAAAAATTAGTTTGATACCCTTGGTTTACACCAACAAGCCTACAAATTAAAGGTATTGAAGCTTTATTAAGTCAATATTTTTAAAGTATATGATAAAATAAAGGTGTCAGGATGTTCTCACAAAAGACAATTTAAATATGTGATGCTAGCATATCCCCGGCCAGTTTTACAGAAAACTCTAAATAACCTCTCAGATTTTTACACTAAAACTTTATTGTATGTACAATGGAATTAATACTGAGTAAAAATAATATATGTGTTTCGTTGGTCAGTAGGCAACAATAATAAATAGTAGTAGATCTCATTCATTCATATACTTCATACAAACATTGATCCTCATAATTTATTCAGTCATGTAAGAAATATATTTGATTGAAAACAACAATTTAGACAACGTCATTGAAATGTACACCAACAATTAAAAATAATGTATTGTGTAGTTTGGATTAACAGTAGGTAGTCAAACACTTCACCAAAATAGCCATTTCTTTGTATGTCTCTTTTTTTGTTTATTATTATTTTATTAATTAATCCAACAAAATAGTACACAATAATACTATTTCAATTCCAAAAGCAAACCCAGCCCAGTAACATTCAGAATAGCAACGAACAGAGCAATTGAGAGGACACACAACCATGTCCCAAAGCAATCCAAAAGTAGTCACACAAAAATGAATAATATCAAGAACAGTATCAATATTACTAAGCATTTCCAACACAGCAGTGATTAGAAATCCCTCATTGACATTATCATCACAGCCATTTATAAAAAAAATAAAAACAATTTCAAAAATGAACATGTGAGGATGGGGGGGTCGCAGCTTGCTGCGGGGTCGTTTTCCCTGGAAGGCACACGGACTACTCGGGACATGGCGTTTTGGTAAAAACATGATTTAATTTTAACTACAAAAAGTTACAAACAAAAAGCACTCACAGCGGAGGCACAACTTGGGCTAAGGAACAAAACTAACGCATAAACAGACTATGAGCATAAATCAAACAAAACTTACTTGGCATGGCATGAAGCAGGAAACTATGGCAAGGCAGGAATAAAGTCAGCACAGAGCAAGACAAGATCACAATGACGCCAAACCGGCCAACAGAAAAAGACACGCTTAAGTAACAGGGACATGATTACACAGGTGCGTGTGTCCAAATGAGCAACAGGTGAAACCAATGGGTAGCCATGGAAACAAAACAAGGGAGTGAAAATAAAAGGAACTTAAAGAGTCCAAAGGTCAAACAGCACCTGGTATTCCTAGGCAGTCTCCCATCCAAGTACTAACCAGGCCAGATACTGCTTAGCTTCGTGAACAAACAAGATTAGGGATGCTCAGGGTAATATGGCCGTACACCATCGTGATCAGACAAGACAGAAAACAAAACATAATCTACAGGCGTGACAGAGCCCCCCCGTTAAGGACAGATTCTAGATGTCCAAAAAAAAGATCAAGAGTCATGGGAGGGCGGGATGGCGGTGGGTCGCCAGACCACGTGTCCCCGTATCCATCGGGGCAGAGTCAGATGGCGGGGACGCGTAAAGGCCCGCTGTGCCTGACGAGGTGGGCGACCCGGGAACGGCCATATCCATGGCCGACGAAAAGGTCGGCGCCCTTGGCGTGGCGGACGACCACGTAGTGGCCAAAATTGTGACCGACGAGGTCGGCATCTTTGGCGTGGTGGACGCCCACGTAGTATCCACATCCGCGGCTGACAAGGCGGCGGACGCGTCCTCAACGTAGCAAACGATGAAGCTCGGCATGATGACGGTGTTGGAGCTCGACGTGGACTTGGCGTTGGTCGTGGACTTGGCGTTGGTCGTGGAGCTGACACTGGCGGCACTTGGCTTCGTGGAGCTGACACTGGCGGCACTTGGCTTCGTGGAGCTGACACTGGCGGCACTTGGCTTCGTGGAGCTGACAGTGGCGGCACTTGGCTTCGTGGAGCTGACACTGGCGGCACTTGGCTTCGTGGAGCTGACACTGGCGGCACTTGGCTTCGTGGAGCTGACACTGGCGGCACTTGGCTTCCTGGAGCTGACACTGGCGGCACTTGGATTCCTGGAGCTGCCACTGGCGGAACTTGGCGACGTGGAGCTGCCACTGGCGGAACTTGGCGACGTGGAGCTGCCACTGGCGGAACTTGGCGACGTGGAGCTACCACTGGCGGAATTGGCGACGTGGAGCTACCACTGGCGGAACTTGGCGACGTGGAGCTACCAGTGGCGGGACTTGGCGACGTGGAGCTGCCACTGGCGGAACTTGGCGACGTGGAGCTGCCACTGGCGGCACTTGGCTTCGTGGAGCTGACACTGGCGGCACTTGGCTTCGTGGAGCTGACACTGGCGGCACTTGGCTTCGTGGAGCTGACACTGGCGGCACTTGGCTTCCTGGAGCTGACACTGGCGGCAATTGGCTTCCTGGAGCAGACACTGGCGGCACTTGGCGACGTGGAGCTGCCACTGGCGAAACTTGGCGACGTGGAGCTGCCACTGGCGGAGCTTGGCGACGTGGAGCTACCACTGGCGGAACTTGGCGACGTGGAGCTACCACTGGCGGAACTTGGCGACGTGGAGCTACCAGTGGCGGGACTTGGCGACGTGGAGCTGCCACTGGCGGAACTTGGCGACGTGGAGCTGCCACTGGCGGAACTTGGCGACGTGGAGCTGCCACTGGCGGAACTTGGCGACTTGGAGCTGCCACTGGGGGGCACTTGGCGACGTGGAGCTGCCACTGGGGGCACTTGTCGACGTGGATCTGCCACTGGGGGCGCTTGGCGACGTGGAGCTGCCACTGAGGGCACTTGGCGACGTGGATCTGCCACTGGGGGCACTTGGCGACGTGGAGCTGCCACTGGGGGCACATCAATCAATCAATCAATGTTTACTTATATAGCCCTAAATCACTAGTGTCTCAAAGGGCTGCAAAACCACTACGACATCCTCGGTAGGCCCACATAAGGGCAAGGAAAACTCACACCCAGTGGGACATCGGTGACAATAATGACCCAGTGGGACGTCGGTGACAATGATGACTATGAGAACCTTGGAGAGGAGGAAAGCAATGGATGTCGAGCGGGTCTAACATTATACTGTGAAAGTTCAATCCATAATGGATCCAACACAGTCGCGAGAGTCCAGTCCAAAGCGGATCCAACACAGCAGCGAGAGTCCCGTTCACAGCGGAGCCAGCAGGAAACCATCCCAAGCGGAGGCGGATCAGCAGCGCAGATATTTCCCCAGCCGATACACAGGCGAGCAGTACATGGCCACCGGATCGGACCGGACTCCCTCCACAAAGGAGAGTGGGACATAGAAGAAAAAGAAAAGAAACGGCAGATCAACTGGTCTAAAAAGGGAGTCTATTTAAAGGCTAGAGTATACAAATGAGTTTTAAGGTGAGACTTAAATGCTTCTACTGAGGTGGCATCTCGAACTGTTACCGGGAGGGCATTCCAGAGTACTGGAGCCCGAACGGAAAAAGCTCTACAGCCCGCAGACTTTTTTTGGGCTTTGAGAATCACTAATAAGCCGGAGTCCTTTGAACGCAGATTTCTTGCCGGGACATATGGTACAATACAATCGGCAAGATAGGATGGAGCTAGACCGTGTAGTATTTTATGCGTAAGTAGTAAAACCTTAAAGTCACATCTTAAGTGCACAGGAAGCCAGTGCAGGTGAGCCAGTACAGGCGTAATGTGATCAAACTTTCTTGTTCTTGTCAAAAGTCTAGCAGCCGCATTTTGTACCAACTGTAATCTTTTAATGCTAGACATGGGGAGACCCGAAAATAATACGTTACAGTAATCGAGACGAGACGTAACAAACGCATGGATAATGATCTCAGCGTCTTTAGTGGACAGAATGGAGCGAATTTTAGCGATATTGCGGAGATGAAAGAAGGCCGCTTTAGTAACGCTTTTAATGTGTGCCTCAAAGGAGAGAGTTGGGTCGAAGATAATACCCAGATTCTTTACCGTGTCGCTTTGTTTAATTGTTTGGTTGTCAAATGTTAGAGTTGTATTATTAAATAGAGTTCGGTGTCTAGCAGGACCGATAATCAGCATTTCCGTTTTTTTGGCGTTGAGTTGCAAAAAGTTAGCGGACATCCATTGTTTAATTTCATTAAGACACGCCTCCAGCTGACTACAATCCGGCATGTTGGTCAGCTTTAGGGGCATGTAGAGTTGGGTGTCATCAGCATAACAGTGAAAGCTAACACCGTATTTGCGTATGATGACACCTAGCGGCAGCATGTAGATGCTGAAGAGTGCAGGGCCAAGGACCGAACCCTGGGGAACTCCACACGTTACCTTAATGTAGTCCGAGGTCACATTGTTATGGGAGACACAATGCATCCTATCAGTAAGATAAGAGTTAAACCAAGACAGGGCTAAGTCGGACATACCAATTCGTGTTTTGATACTTTCTAATAAAATATTATGATCGACAGTATCGAAAGCAGCGCTAAGATCGAGGAGCAGCAACATAGATGACGCATCAGAATCCATCGTTAGCAATAGATCATTAGTCATTTTTGTGAGGGCTGTCTCCGTGGAGTGATTTGCCCTGAAACCGGATTGAAAGGTTTCACATAGATTGTTAGACGCTAAGTGTTCATTTAACTGCTCCGCAACAATTTTTTCGAGGATTTTTGAAATAAAGGGAAGGTGAGACACCGGTCGGTAGTTTACCATGAGGTCAGGATCGAGGTTAGATCTTTTAAGAAGAGGATGAATAACCGCTTTTTTGAATGCTAGGGGAACAGTGCCCGAGGAAAGTGATAAGTTTATAATATTTAGCACTGATGGACCTAATAATACAAAGAGCTCCTTGATCAGTTTCCCAGGAAGAGGGTCAAGTAAACATGTTGTTTGTTTTATTCCATTTACACGTTGTAACAATTCCTCTAATGTTATTTCCTCAAAACGAGAGAAACTATTTTGGAGGGCAGTATCCGCCGTATATACAATCGTGTCAGTGTTAATAGAACCCAGTTGTAGCTGGGACGCATTGTCTTTAATCTCCTTTCTAATGACTTCAGTTTTCTTACTAAAGAATTGCAGAAAGTCATCAGCTGAGTGGGTTGAGCTACTGGAAGGGGTCCCTTGTTGGGTTAGCGATGCTACCGTACTAAACAAAAATTTAGGATCGTTTTTATTACGGTGGATGAGATTTGAGTAATATTTAGCTTTAGCTAAGGTAAGCATGCGTTTATAAGTTATTAAACCATCACTCCATGCTTGATGGTGCACCTCAAGTTTAGTCGTGCGCCATTTGCGTTCCAGCTTTCTGCATAATAATTTCTGAGCTCTAGTTTCTTCTGTAAACCACGGGGTGCGCTTTTTTGGAGCCTTTTTTAACTTTAGCGGTGCTATGTTATCAATGGTTTCGCGCAGGGCGTCGTTAAAGTTGTTAGTGAGGTTATCAATAGAGCCCACATACTTTGGGAATGGTGCCATTACCGAGGGCAGTAGGTCAGCAAGAGTTGTCGTTGTGGCCGTATTAATGTTGCGGCTGCTATAGCAGTTATTATTATTATTAGTTTGACGAACATGCGTCTGAACCTCGAATTTTATAAGGTAATGATCAGACAATACTTTAGTGTACGGGAGTATCGTAACTTTGGAAACGGTGATACCCCTGACAAGCACTAGGTCTATCGTATTACCGTTGCGATGCGTGGGTTCATTTATTATTTGTGTGAGACCACAGCTATCAATTATAGTCTGGAGCGCTACGCACGGTGGGTCCGATGGGGTATTCATATGGATATTAAAGTCCCCCATTATGATTATATTATCGGCGTGTGTCACTAGATCAGCAACGAACTCTGAGAATTCATTGATAAAGTCTGAATAGGGCCCTGGGGGGCGGTAGATAACAGCCAGGTGTAGAGGGAGCGGTGTGACAGACTTCATAGTAACTACCTCAAACGATTTATATTTATTATTTATGTTAGGACTAAGGTTAAAGTTTTCGTTGTATATTAGTGCGACCCCCCCACCCCTTTTAAGCGGACGGGCAATATGCGCATGTGTAAAGTTAGGAGGACATGCCTCATTTAGCGCAAAAAAGTCGTTTGGTTTAAGCCAGGTTTCGCTGAGACCGATGACGATAGGATTGTTGTCTCTGATAATATCATTAACTAACAACGTTTTGGGAGACAATGATCTTATGTTTAAAAAACCTATATTATAGGTAGTCGGCTGTTTTAGGGAATTTTTGATCAAATTATCCGTAGTAGCAATATTAATAATGTTGTGTTTATTATGCCCAGTGCATTCAGTATAATTACGACCATATCTAGGAATTGATACGACGGGAATTTTCCGATTGTTTGATTGTTGCTTTGATAAACTGCACGCATCATAGTTAGCCACCTCAGTAACGGGGATTTTCCGATTGTTTGTTTGTTGCTTTGATAAACTGCACGCATCATGGTTAGCCACCTCAGTAACGGGGATTCTCCGATTGTTTGTTTGTTGCTTTGATAAACTGCACGCATCATAGTTAGCCACCCCGGTAAAACACATGTCCAACTCTGAAACACTCAAAGCAGAAAAAACTTGTTCTAATTTAACTGACTCCTTACCCAGACCAGTAGTCTCGCATCCTTTATTTAAATCCGGCTGCAGGATGGAGGGAAGTGGTGTTCTGTGGGGATTAGCCTTCTGCTTTGTTTTAAGCCCCGCTCGGCATCCGCGTTTCCGATCACACCGCTGGCGTCTGCTCCGTAGACGGCCCCCGCTGCTGCTAGACGCCCCTGCTTCACAGGCCGCTGGATGTAGCCGCCGAAGAATTCCCATGCTAGTTAGCACGTCGAACAAGCACGCGTCTATCAGTCCAAAACGGCCCGATATGTCCATATCCAGAAGTGTCTGGCGGTCGTACGTGATCACGGAGTGACCACGATGCGAGCCAGCCATGAAGTCTGCAGAACTGTCCGGCATTTCCGCCAAATGTTCCATCTTTAGCAAGAGCTCCGCAGTGTCGCAGCCCGTCCGGGCGCCGCCATCTTGCTAAAATTCATGGCGACGTGGAGCTGCCACTGGGGGCACTTGGCGTCGTGGAGCTGCCACTGGGGGCACTTGGCGTCGTGGAGCTGCCACTGGGGCACTTGGCGACGTGGAGCTGCCACTGGGGGCACTTGGCGACGTGGAGCTGCCACTGGGGGCACTTGGCGTCGTGGAGCTGCCACTGGGGGCACTTGGCTTCGTGGAGCTGTCACTGGCGGCACTTGGCTTCGTGGAGCTGACACTGGCGGCACTTGGCTTCGTGGAGCTGCCACTGGCGGCACTTGGCGACGTGGAGCTGCCACTGGCGGCACTTGGCTTCGTGGAGCTGACACTGGCGGCACTTGGCTTCGTGGAGCTGACACTGGCGGCACTTGGCTTCGTGGAGCTGACACTGGCGGCACTTGGCTTCCTGGAGCTGACACTGGCGGCACTTGGATTCCTGGAGCTGACACTGGCGGAACTTGGCGACGTGGAGCTGCCACTGGCGGAACTTGGCGACGTGGAGCTGCTAATGGCGGAACTTGGCGACGTGGAGCTACCACTGGCGGAACTTGGCGACGTGGAGCTACCACTGGCGGAACTTGGCGACGTGGAGCTACCAGTGGCGGGACTTGGCGACGTGGAGCTGCCACTGGCGGAACTTGGCGACGTGGAGCTGCCACTGGCGGCACTTGGCTTCGTGGAGCTGACACTGGCGGCACTTGGCTTCGTGGAGCTGACACTGGCGGCACTTGGCTTCGTGGAGCTGACACTGGCGGCACATGGCTTCCTGGAGCTGACACTGGCGGCAATTGGCTTCCTGGAGCTGACACTGGCGGCACTTGGCGACGTGGAGCTGCCACTGGCGGAACTTGGCGACGTGGAGCTGCCACTGGCGGAACTTGGCGACGTGGAGCTGCCACTGGCGGAACTTGGCGACGTGGAGCTGCCACTGGGGGGCACTTGGCGACGTGGAGCTGCCACTGGGGGCACTTGGCGACGTGGAACTGCCACTGGGGGCACTTGGCGACGTGGAGCTGCCACTGAGGGCACTTGGCGACGTGGATCTGCCACTGGGGGCACTTGGCGACGTGGAGCTGCCACTGGGGGCACATCAATCAATCAATCAATGTTTACTTATATAGCCCTAAATCACTAGTGTCTCAAAGGGCTGCAAAACCACTACGACATCCTCGGTAGGCCCACATAAGGGCAAGGAAAACTCACACCCAGTGGGACATCGGTGACAATAATGACCCAGTGGGACGTCGGTGACAATGATGACTATGAGAACCTTGGAGAGGAGGAAAGCAATGGATGTCGAGCGGGTCTAACATTATACTGTGAAAGTTCAATCCATAATGGATCCAACACAGTCGCGAGAGTCCAGTCCAAAGCCGATCCAACACAGCAGCGAGAGTCCCGTTCACAGCGGAGCCAGCAGGAAACCATCCCAAGCGGAGGCGGATCAGCAGCGCAGATATGTCCCCAGCCGATACACAGGCGAGCAGTACTTGGCCACCGGATCGGACCGGACTCCCTCCACAAAGGAGAGTGGGACATAGAAGAAAAAGAAAAGAAACGGCAGATCAACTGGTCTAAAAAGGGAGTCTATTTAAAGGCTAGAGTATACAAATGAGTTTTAAGGTGAGACTTAAATGCTTCTACTGAGGTGGCATCTCGAACTGTTACCGGGAGGGCATTCCAGAGTACTGGAGCCCGAACGGAAAAAGCTCTACAGCCCGCAGACTTTTTTTGGGCTTTGGGAATCACTAATAAGCCGGAGTCCTTTGAACGCAGATTTCTTGCCGGGACATATGGTACAATACAATCGGCAAGATAGGATGGAGCTAGACCGTGTAGTATTTTATGCGTAAGTAGTAAAACCTTAAAGTCACATCTTAAGTGCACAGGAAGCCAGTGCAGGTGAGCCAGTACAGGCGTAATGTGATCAAACTTTCTTGTTCTTGTCAAAAGTCTAGCAGCCGCATTTTGCACCAACTGTAATCTTTTAATGCTAGACATGGGGAGACCCGAAAATAATACGTTACAGTAATCGAGACGAGACGTAACAAACGCATGGATAATGATCTCAGCGTCTTTAGTGGACAGAATGGAGCGAATTTAACGATATTGCGGAGATGAAAGAAGGCCGCTTTAGTAACGCTTTTAATGTGTGCCTCAAAGGAGAGAGTTGGGTCGAAGATAATACCCAGATTCTTTACCGTGTCGCTTTGTTTAATTGTTTGGTTGTCAAATGTTAGAGTTGTATTATTAAATAGAGTTTGGTGTCTAGCAGGACCGATAATCAGCATTTCCGTTTTTTTGGCGTTGAGTTGCAAAAAGTTAGCGGACATCCATTGTTTAATTTCATTAAGACACGCCTCCAGCTGACTACAATCCGGCATGTTGGTCAGCTTTAGGGGCATGTAGAGTTGGGTGTCATCAGCATAACAGTGAAAGCTAACACCGTATTTGCGTATGATGACACCTAGCGGCAGCATGTAGATGCTGAAGAGTGCAGGGCCAAGGACCGAACCCTGGGGAACTCCACACGTTACCTTAATGTAGTCCGAGGTCACATTGTTATGGGAGACACAATGCATCCTATCAGTAAGATAAGAGTTAAACCAAGACAGGGCTAAGTCGGACATACCAATTCGTGTTTTGATACTTTCTAATAAAATATTATGATCGACAGTATCGAAAGCAGCGCTAAGATCGAGGAGCAGCAACATAGATGACGCATCAGAATCCATCGTTAGCAATAGATCATTAGTCATTTTTGTGAGGGCTGTCTCCGTGGAGTGATTTGCCCTGAAACCGGATTGAAAGGTTTCACATAGATTGTTAGACGCTAAGTGTTCATTTAACTGCTCCGCAACAATTTTTTCGAGGATTTTTGAAATAAAGGGAAGGTGAGACACCGGTCGGTAGTTTACCATGAGGTCAGGATCGAGGTTAGGTCTTTTAAGAAGAGGATGAATAACCGCTTTTTTGAATGCTAGGGGAACAGTGCCCGAGGAAAGTGATAAGTTTATAATATTTAGCACTGATGGACCTAATAATACAAAGAGCTCCTTGATCAGTTTCCCAGGAAGAGGGTCAAGTAAACATGTTGTCTGTTTTATTCCATTTACACGTTGTAACAATTCCTCTAATGTTATTTCCTCAAAACGAGAGAAACTATTTTGGAGGACAGTATCCGCCGTATATACAATCGTGTCAGTGTTAATAGAACCCAGTTGTAGCTGGGACGCATTGTCTTTAATCTCCTTTCTAATGACTTCAATTTTCTTACTAAAGAATTGCAGAAAGTCATCAGCTGAGTGGGTTGAGCTACTGGAAGGGGTCCCTTGTTGGGTTAGCGATGCTACCGCAATAAACAAAAATTTAGGATCGTTTTTATTACGGTGGATGAGATTTGAGTAATATTTAGCTTTAGCTAAGGTAAGCATGCGTTCATAAGTTATTAAACCATCACTCCATGCTTGATGGTGCACCTCAAGTTTAGTCGTGCGCCATTTGCGTTCCAGCTTTCTGCATAATAATTTCTGAGCTCTAGTTTCTTCTGTAAACCACGGGGTGCGCTTTTTTGGAGCCTTTTTTAACTTTAGCGGTGCTATGTTATCAATGGTTTCGCGCAGGGCGTCGTTAAAGTTGTTAGTGAGGTTATCAATAGAGCCCACATACTTTGGGAATGGTGCCATTACCGAGGGCAGTAGGTCAGCAAGAGTTGTCGTTGTGGCCGTATTAATGTTGCGGCTGCTATAGCAGTTATTATTATTATTAGTTTGAGGAACATGCGTCTGAACCTCGAATTTTATAAGGTAATGATCGGACAATACTTTAGTGTACGGGAGTATCGTAACTTTGGAAACGGTGATACCCCTGACAAGCACTAGGTCTATCGTATTACCGTTGCGATGCGTGGGTTCATTTATTATTTGTGTGAGACCACAGCTATCAATTATAGTCTGGAGCGCTACGCACGGTGGGTCCGATGGGGTATTCATATGGATATTAAAGTCCCCCATTATGATTATATTATCGGCGTGTGTCACTAGATCAGCAACGAACTCTGAGAATTCATTGATAAAGTCTGAATAGGGCCCTGGGGGGCAGTAGATAACAGCCAGGTGTAGAGGGAGCGGTGTGACAGACTTCATAGTAAGCACCTCAAACGATTTATATTTATTATTTATGTTAGGACTAAGGTTAAAGTTTTCGTTGTATATTAGTGTGACCCCCCCACCCCTTTTAAGCGGACGGGCAATATGCGCATGTGTAAAGTTAGGAGGACATGCCTCATTTAGCGCAAAAAAGTCGTTTGGTTTAAGCCAGGTTTCGCTGAGACCGATGACGATAAGATTGTTGTCTCTGATAATATCATTAACTAACAACGTTTTGGGAGACAATGATCTTATGTTTAAAAAACCTATATTATAGGTAGTCGGCTGTTTTAGGGAATTTTTGATCAAATCATCCGTAGTAGCAATATTAATAATGTTGTGTTTATTATGCCCAGTGCATTCAGTATAATTACGACCATATCTAGGAATTGATACGACGGGAATTTTCCGATTGTTTGATTGTTGCTTTGATAAACTGCACGCATCATAATTAGCCACCTCAGTAACGGGGATTTTCCGATTGTTTGTTGCTTTGATAAACTGCACGCATCATGGTTAGCCACCTCAGTAACGGGGATTCTCCGATTGTTTGTTTGTTGCTTTGATAAAACTGCACGCAACTCTGAAACACTCAAAGCAGAAAAAACTTGTTCTAATTTAACTGACTCCTTACCCAGACCAGTAGTCTCGCATCCTTTATTTAAATCCGGCTGCAGGATGGAGGGAAGTGGTGTTCTGTGGGGATTAGCCTTCTGCTTTGTTTTAAGCCCCGCTCGGCATCCGCGTTTCCGATCACACCGCTGGCATCTGCTCCGTAGACGGCCCCCACTGCTGCTAGACGCCCCTGCTTCATAGGCCGCTGGATGTAGCCGCCGAAGAATTCCCATGCTAGTTAGCACGTCGAACAAGCACGCGTCTATCAGTCCAAAACGGCCCGATATGTCCATATTCTGGCGGTCGTACGTGATCACAGAGTGACCACGATGCGAGCCGGCCATGAAGTCTGCAGAACTGTCCGGCATTTCCGCCAAATGTTCCATCTTTAGCAAGAGCTCCGCAGTGTCGCAGCCCGTCCGGGCGCCGCCATCTTGCTAAAATTCATGGCGACGTGGAGCTGCCACTGGGGGCACTTGGCGTCGTGGAGCTGCCACTGGGGCACTTGGCGACGTGGAGCTGCCACTGGGGGCACTTGGCGACGTGGAGCTGCCACTGGGGGCACTTGGCGTCGTGGAGCTGCCACTGGGGGCACTTGGCTTCGTGGAGCTGTCACTGGCGGCACTTGGCTTCGTGGAGCTGACACTGGCGGCACTTGGCTTCGTGGAGCTGACAGTGGCGGAACTTGGCGACGTGGAGCTGCCACTGGCGGAACTTGGCGACGTGGAGCTGCCACTGGCGGAACTTGGCGACGTGGAGCTACCACTGGCGGAACTTGGCGACGTGGAGCAACCAGTGGCGGGACTTGGCGACGTGGAGCTGCCACTGGCAGAACTTGGCGACGTGGAGCTGCCACTGGCGGCACTTGGCTTCGTGGAGCTGACACTGGCGGCACCTGGCTTCGTGGAGCCGACACTGGCGGCACTTGGCTTCCCGGAGCTGACACTGGCGGCACTTGAATTCCTGGAGCTGACACTGGCGGCACTTGGCGACGTGGAGCTGCCACTGGCGGAACTTGGCGACGTGGAGCTGCCACTGGCGGAACTTGGTGACGTGGAGCTACCACTGGTGGAACTTGGCGACGTGGAGCTACCAGTGGCGGGACTTGGCGACGTGGAGCTGCCACTGGTGGAACTTGGCGACGTGGAGCTGCCACTGGCGGAACTTGGCGACGTGGAGCTGCCACTGGCGGAACTTGGCGACGTGGAGCTGCCACTGGCGGAACTTAGCTTCGTGGAGCTGACACTGGCGGCACTTGGCTTCCTGGAGCTGACACTGGCGGCACTTGGCTTCCTGGAGCTGACACTGGCGGCACTTGGCGACGTGGAGCTGCCACTGGCGGACCTTGGCGACATGGAGCTGCCACTGGCGGAACTTGGCGGCGTGGAGCTACCACTGGCGGAACTTGGCGACGTGGAGCTACCACTGGCGGAACTTGGCGACGTGGAGCTACCAGTGGCGGGACTTGGCGTCGTGGAGCTGCCACTGGCGGAACTTGGGGTCGTGGAGCTTCCACTGGCGGAACTTGGCGATGTGGAGCTGCCACTGGGGGGCACTTGGTGACGTGGAGCTGCCACTGGGGGCACTTGGCGACGTGGATCTGCCACTGGGGGCACTTGGCGATGTGGATCTGCCACTGGGGGCACTTGGCGTCGTGGAGCTGCCACTGGGGGCACTTGGCGTCATGGAGCTTCCACTGGGGGCACTTGGCGTCGTGGAGCTGACACTGGCGGCACTTGGCTTCGTGGAGCTGACACTGGCAGCACTTGGCTTCGTGGAGCTGACAGTGGCGGAACTTGGCGACGTGCAGCTGCCAGTGGCGGAACTTGGCGACGTGGAGCTGCCACTGGCGGAACTTGGCGACGTGGAGCTACCACTGGCGGAACTTGGCGACGTGGAGCTGCCACTGGCGGAACTTGGCGACGTGGAGCTGCCACTGGCGGCACTTGGCGACGTGGAGCTGCCTCTGGCGGACCTTGGTGACGTGGAGCTGCCACTGGGGGCACTTGGCGACGTGGAGCTGCCACTGGGGGCACTTGGCGACGTGGAGCTGCCACTGGGGGCACTTGGCGACGTGGAGCTGCCACTGGGGGTACTTGGCGACGTGGGGCTGCCACTGGGGGCACTTGGCGTCGTGGAGCTGCCACTGGGGGCACTTGGCGTCGTGGAGCTGCCACTGGGGGCACTTGGCGTCGTGGAGCTTCCACTGGGGGCACTTGGCGTCGTGGAGCTGCCACTGGGGGAAATTGGCGTCGTGGAGCTGCCACTGCGGGCACTTGGCGTCGTGGAGCTGCCACTGGGGGCACTTGGCGTCGTGGAGTTGGTTGTGGTGGCCTCGCTGGAAGCTGCGGCTTAGCAGGCCGAAAGACTAGAGGTGGGGGACGTACTGGCTTACACTTCCGTCACATCTTTTTTCCCAGCCGTAGGCCCCCCCCCCCCCCCCCCCTCAAGGAGTGGCTCCCAGACACTCTCACCGCGATCTGGAAAAGTCCCTTGGGGTGGGCGGAGGGAGGTGAGGAGGGGGGCATAATCCTCCCCTTTCGATTGTCCAAATATTTCTTTATCCCCCACCTGGGGTTGTGTGGGCGGATAGAAGGAAACATTTTGTGACGGGGGCGGGGCTTGGCGACGTGGAGCTGCTACTGGGGGCACTTGGCGACGTGGAGCTGCCACTGGGGGCACTTGGCGACGTGGAGCTGCCACTGGGGGCACTTGGCGTCGTGGAGCTGCCACTGGGGGCACTTGGCGTCGTGGAGCTGCCACTGGGGGCAATTGGCGTCGTGGAGCTGCCACTGGGGGAACTTGCCGTCGTGGAGTTGGTTGTGGTGGCCTCGCTGGAAGCTGCGGCTTAGCAGGCCGAAAGACTAGAGGTGGGGGACGTACTGGCTTACACTTGCGTCACATCTTTTTTCCCAGCCCCAGCCCTCCTCCTCAAGGAGTGGCTCCCAGACACTCTCACCGCGATCTGGAAAAGTCCCTTGGGGTGGGCGGAGGGAGGCGAGGAGGGGGGCATAATCCTCCCCTTTAGATTGTCCAAATATTTCTTTATCCCCCACCTGGGGTTGTGTGGGCGGATAAAAGGAAACATTTTGTGACGGGGGCGGGGCTGGAGTCTTGGGGGGAAAGGACAGTCCTAGTGAGCGGGTCTGTGAAAAAATGTTCTCTAAGTGTCTGATTCTGGCAAAAAAATCCTTTGGTGCCGGCTGATAGACAAAATTAACAGGATTGAAAAAAAAATCTTGGTCTGTTACCTTAATGTCTGTCGCGGGGGAACTGAATGCTGGCGTCATTCTGTCAGGATGGGGGGTCGCAGTTTACTGGGGGGTCGTATTCCCTGGAAGGCACACGGACTACTCGGGACATGGCGTTTTGGTAAAAACATGATTTAATTTTAACTACAAAAAGTTACAAACAAAAAGCACTCACAGTGGAGGCACAACTTGGGCTAAGGAACAAAACTAACGCATAAACAGACTATGAGCATAAATCAAACAAAACTTACTTGGCATGGCATGAAGCAGGAAACTATGGCAAGGCAGGAATAAAGTCAGCACAGAGCAAGACAAGATCACAATGACGCCAGACCGGCCAACAGAAAAAGACACGCTTAAGTAACAGGGACATGATTACACAGGTGCGTGTGTCCAAATGAGCAACAGGTGAAACCAATGGGTAGCCATGGAAACAAAACAAGGGAGTGAAAATAAAAGGAACTTAAAGAGTCCAAAGGTCAAACAGCACCTGGTATTTCTAGGCAGTCTCCCATCCAAGTACTAACCAGGCCAGATACTGCTTAGCTTCGTGAACAAACAAGATTAGGGATGCTCAGGGTAATATGGCCGTACACCATCGTGATCAGACAAGACAGAAAACAAAACATAATCTACAGGCGTGACAGAGCCCCCCCGTTAAGGACATATTCTAGATGTCCAAAAAAAAGATCAAGAGTCATGGGAGGGCGGGATGGCGGTGGGTCGCCAGACCACGTGTCCCCGTATCCATCGGGGCAGAGTCAGATGGCGGGGACGCGTAAAGGCCCGCTGTGCCTGACGAGGTGGGTGACCCGGGAACGGCCATATCCATGGCCGACTTGCGTCACATCTCATAAGCCTGACAACACATTGTATCCAATATTTTCCACAAAGATAAAATAAGTTTTATTGTAGGTTCACTTAATAGTTCAAATCAATTTAAAAAATGGATCCCGGCCTATTCCAATATATGATTCATTATTTCATCCATACATCCATTTTCTACCGCTTATTCCTTATCTAAACTAAATGCAGTTTTTTCTACTGATATCATCTCCATAGCTTGTGTTTACCAGTCAGTATGACTTGGACTAACAACATCTATCCATATTGTTAGTATTACCCTTTTTGTAATGATGCATATTGAAAGAAATGCATTTTTACTCTTTGATGACATGTTACTAAATTGATGCGGATCACCAATAATACTAAAAATTCAAGTTTGCAGTGTTATTGTTTATATTTAGGAATGTGATTGCTTCTTTTGTTGTTTACGACATTATATATTTTATTCTCTGACATTCCTACAATAAATTGATTCTTTGTATGTCTGTGAAGATTATAATTAACCTGTATAACTGAAGCGAGCAGGGTGATTAGCAAACTGGATTTTAACAACATTCATTTTTTGTCATACTGTACAACAGACGTGCATTGTGACAAAAATGTGGATAATACAAAATGAAATAGTAGATGCTGACTTGAAATGTGTCTCAAAAGTGTACTTAGTTTTCATAATATGCTTATTGACTCATTTACTCTTGATTTTCTTTACCTCGATACCTCAGGCCATTTTGTACAAGGACTGTGAGCAAGGGACACAATCAGCTTATCCAAAGGAATGGTACCAAGTTCGACATACAAGAATATGACGGACTATACAAGTGGTTCTCAAATGGGGTACTCGTATCCCTGGGGGTACTTGAAGGTATGCCGAAGGGTATGTGAGATTTTTTTTAAATATTCTAAAAATAGCAACAATTCAAAAATCATTTAAAAAAACATTTATTGAACAATACTTCAACAAAATATGAATGTAAGTTCATAAACTGTGAAAATAAATGCAACATTGCAATATTCAGTGTTGATGTCATGCTTGTTAAGAAAGGTTTATGTTTTGTCATGTTATGTTTTGATTTTGGACATTCAGTCACGTTTTGCACTTCCTGGTTTTGTCTGTTTCCATGCCAATTAGTTTCCACCTGGTCCCCTTAAGTCGCGCCCCGATCCTCAACCTCTCACACCTGTTTTCTATTACCACAGCCAGTACTTAAGTCATTTGCTTTCTGTTCATCATTGGTTGGTAGAGCAGCTGTGCCAGCAACTTCAGGGTTGCAGGTTTGATCCCCGCTTCCGCCATCTGAGTCACTGCCGCTGTGTCCTTGGGCAAGACACTTTACTCGCCTGCTCCCAGTGCCACCCACACTGGTTTAAAAAAAAAAAAAAATGTAGCTTAGATATTGCGGTTCACAATGTAAAGTGCTTTGAGTCACTAGAGAAAAGTGCTATATAAATATAATTCACTTCACCTCACTTCATTCTGGGAACTTTGCCTTTTGTAGATGCCTGCATATTTTGACCACGACCACGCACCCTTCATGCCTTGCCACGCTGCTACTTTATTTTGACTACGCCACGTAAGCCTTTTGTATTTTTTGCCTCAGTGCTAGTTTTGGTTTATTGAGTATCGTTGATAGTATCTTTTGTTTATTCATTATCATTCATGCCAATCGAGCAAGTGTTTTTGTTTATATTTTTGTAGCCAAGTTCTGTACCTCATTATGAGCGCCCTTAGTTTGTTTATTTTTTATTATAGTGTTTAAATAAACAAATATGTACCTGAACTCACGCCTGACTCGTCCTGTAATCCCGCTGTGTCGAAGGAGCAAAACAAATCCACACCATAGTCCTGACAGTTGACAGCTAGATTTTTTTGTGGGCATGTTCCATAAATATTGATGTTAAAGATTTCTTTTTTTGTGAAGAAATTGATGAATCCAGATGGATCTCTATTACAATCCCCAAAGAGGGCACTTTTAGTTGATGATTACTTCTATATGTAGAAATCTTTATTTATAATTGAATCATTTGTTATTTTTCAACAAGTTTTTAGTTATTTTTATATATATTTTTTTCAAATAGTTCAAGAAAGACCACTACAAATGAGCAATATTTTGCACTGTTATACAATGTAATAAATCAGAAACTGATTAAATAATGCTGTATTTTGCTTCTTTATCTCTTTTTTTCAACCAAAAATGCTTTGCTCTGATTAGGGGGTACTTTAATTTAAAAAAACGATCACTGAAAAAAGGTTGAGAACCCCTGGACTATATTACCACAACACCGTGAACTAAATCTCTACTCAGGAAAAATGCCATAAGATACGCGACATCAGCGCCATACTCACCCCATTAAAATGGGACAGCTTAGAGCAATATTTGAGATGTTAATGTTTGTGTTACTGGAAAGTAAAGTACCAAGCGCACTGTGGATGTAGCTGCAGCTATTAATAACCGGTGTTACAATAGACATGAGCGACAAACTACATACTTCTTATTGACTGGAAAGACACCTGGGGCATCATGTACAAAGAGTGGTGTGGCTTTTCTTCTATATGGACATACGATCAAATCCAGAAAATGGCGTATGCCAGTGAAAATTCAAGATGTAAGAAAGTATTCGCATGCACAAATCTAAGCACATTTCTTTGTTCCATGGCAATCTACTTGAAATTAAACGCCAATGTGTGCATTGCTTGGCACACCCAGACCATGGCCTCTTTCACATACGCAAATCATATTGAAAGTAGTCATGTGACTGAAAACGTACGCCTTGGCCAATGAGGACTCGGTAGGAGGTGCTTCTTTCTCCTGCTACAAAACAGCACAGAGCCTAAAAAACTATAATTGGTCGGGCATCGGGAACAAAGAAAGTAAGAAGATGAATGTACATCGCCAAGACAGATGCGTGTTTAAAAGGATAATGGCTGCAACTGTGCCCGTCCTTCACTGAGACTGTGCCTCCTCCCCCATGACCACCAGCTGCAGTCACAGGGAGACATTGTGGTGAAATGTTTGCCAAGATAAATTAATATTTGTCCTCACAATTAAAATCTAATTTTGTGTCCAAGCCTCAATGTTTTTTATACAATATAACATAAAATAGATCTAACATTTGAAGTAATAGTCAATATTGGTTTTGTCCCAATCACTCAACAACAACAGCAATAATTTATTTGTTAGAAGAAATTTTTACTGCAATAGATAGAAAACAATATTTACAAAGTATTTCCGTAGATCTTCAAAAAGCTTTTGAGATGCTCATCATAAGTTATTATTGGAATATGAAATAAGTGGAGTGGCTCATGAGTGGGTCAAAAGTTACCTGAAGGACAGTCTGTGGAAGTTAACAATTGAAAGTCTGCCTTACAAAATATTACAAAACCCAAAACCAGTGAAGTTGGCACGTTGTGTAATTCATAAATAAAAACTGAATAAAATTATTTGCAAATCCTTTTCAACTTATATTCTGTTAAATATACTGCAAAGGCAAGAAATGTCATGTTCGAACTGAGAAACTTTTTTTTTTTTTTTTTGCAAATAATCATTAATTTAGAATTTAATGGCAGCAACACATTGCAAAAAAAATTGGCAGAGGCGCATTGTCACCACTGTGTTACATGCCCTTTCCTTTTAACAACACTCAGTAAAAGTTTGAGAACCGAGGAGAACAATTTTTGAAGATTTTCAGGTGGAATTCTTTCCCATTCTTGCTTGATACAGCTTGGTACAGCTTAAGTTGTTCAACAGTCCAGGGTCTCCCTTGTGGTATTTTACGCTTCATAATGCGCCACACATTTTTAATGGGAGACAGGTCTGTTCTACTGGGAGGCCAGTCTTGTACCCACACTCTTTTACTATAAAGCCACGATGTTGTAACACGTGGCTTTGCATTGTCTTGCTGAAATAAACAGGGTTGTTCATGATAACGTTGCTTGGATGGCAACATGTGTTGCTCCAAAACCTGTATGTACCTTTCACCATTAACGGTGCCGTCAAATATGTGTATACACCCCAATACCATCACTGATGCCGGCTTTTGAACTTCGGACTCCAGAGAAGGAAAAGCAGGAGGCTGTTACCTGTATAGGCAGATTAAAATGGAGAAATGCCTGTGGCAGAATTGACTATAGTGTATTATGGGACTACTCAAGCCAAGGGAGGTCGGCAGATGGTGACAAACGCAGCAGATGGCGGCCTCCAGGTCTTGTACCAGCAACTGCACAGTCTCGAGTACAGAGGGCAACTTGGCAAAATGGTCCACCAATGTCAATATAACTGTGTTGCCATTGAATAGTGGAAGTCCTGTGACAAAGTCCAATGCCACATGAGACCATGGGCTGGAGGGGATAGGAAGTGAGTGCAGAAGACCAGCTGATGCCCAATGAGAAGCCTTATTCTGGGCACAGGCCAACACAAACTCCTTGATATCAGCCCTGAAGACAGGCCACCAGAAGCGCTGAGATAGTAGGAGAGATCTACAAGTAATATTCGAGTGGCAGGCAACATTGTACCTGTGGGCTACATTCAGGACTTTCGGACAAAGCTCTGGTACAACGAACAAACGCCGCGGAGGACAACTCTTGGGAGAAGAAATGTTCTTGGGGGCCTCTGTCCCACGACCTTCAATGTCCCACTGTAACACTCCCAGCACTTGTGACGGAGTCATAAAGGTCTGAGACTGAACTTTTTCCAAGTGACAGAAGTAGATTCTAGACAGAGTATCCGGTTTGTCGCTCTGGGACCGGAGCGTAAAGTCATGGTGAAATTGATTCTGGCAAAGAATAGTGCCCACCTTGTCTGTCTTGGGTTGAGCGGTTGAACGGTGCAAATGTAGGCCAGATTTTTGTGGTCCGTGAACACAGCAAAATTCATCTCTGAGCCCTCCAACCAGTGTCTCCATTCTTGAAAAGCCAAAACAACGGCGAGTAGTTCTCCATTGCCAATGTCTTAATTGCGTTATGCTGGAGTCAGGCGATGGGAGAAGAACCCACAGGAGTGCAGTCTCTGTTCAGTTGTCGAGCGCTGGTAGCGGACAGCCCCCATGCATCGACCTCAACAAAAACTTGAGAAAAAGTGTAGGATGAGCAGATGTAAATAACAATTTGAGTCTATCCAAGAAAGACTGAACCACCGAGGTTTACAAAAAAAGGATGCTTGGTGGATGTAAGTTTCGTCAAAGCTTCAACTACCGAACTAAATTTACGGACAAAACGGTGATAAAAGTTCGCAAAAACTAAAAACCTTTGGAGGTGTTTTCTGGAAGTGGGAGTGGGCCAATCAACCACCACCTGGATTTTATATACTGTAAATCCACTCTGAGTTGACCCTTCTCCACAAAAAATTCCAAAAAAGGAACAGATTCGGAATTTAGCGCACATTTCTTTGTCTTTACAAAAAGACTGCTTTTGAGAAGAACATGTTGAACGTGTATTTCGGGTGTGGGTTGAGAATACCAGAATACAAACCACCATGCAGTGGTTTAGCATGTCCGGCAGGACAGCATTGATGAGGCTTTGAAACGGCAGGAGTATTGGTGGGACCAAGCAGAATAACAAGGTATTCGAAATGCCTGAGTGGTGTGTTGAATACGGTCTTACATTCATCACCTTACTTTATTCTAACGAGATGATATGCATTGTGGAGGTCCAGTTTGGTGAAGTGTTTGGCAGCATGTAGAGGGTTGAAAGCCAAGTCGAGAAGCAGGAGAGGATATGTATTTTAACAGTAACATTAGTAAGGACACGGTAACAGATGCAAGAGCGTAGTGACTTTTCTTTCTTTTCCACAAAAAAAAGTTGTAGGGAAGAATGTGACCAGATGCAAGATACTGTACGTGTTGATATAATCTTCCAATGAATCCCTTTCATGTTTAGAAATGTTGTATAGTTGCAAAGAACTGAGTGTAGCACCAGGTAATAGACTCAAACTACAATCATAGGGACGGTGTGGAGGTATAGACAACGCGCGATCCTTGTTAAATATTTCTTTGAGATCGTGGTATGCAGTGGGGAGGGCAGACAAATCTATCACTTCCTGGGTGTCAACAAGACGTGACGTGTATGAGGACATGCGGATGGGAAACAGTGTGTATAACAAAATATTCCCCAGTTAATGATTGTAGCCTTGACCCAGTCGATATGGGGATTGGGGTCGAGGTAAGTCCGAGCACAATAGGAGCAGAACAACAGGCGATGACTAGAAAACTAATAGACTCTAAATGGTTAGCAGATAATTTGTTGTGGGACATGCGCATTCTGCGTCTCCCTCCGCTGCGAGTCCAACCTGAGGACCCGCTGACAGCGCATTCCAGACACGCCCCCGCACTCATCAAGCGGACCGCGCCCACTCTCTGCCGCAGCCCGCCGCATTACACACCTGTGACTGATGACGAGGAGCTGCTTAAGAGACCAGTGGACCCAGGGATCCTCACGGGGAACTTAGTTCTCTACTGACGTTCAGTAAGCTGTATCCTGCGTTATGCGATCATGCTTTCCCTGTACTTTTCCCTCTCCATGTTCTCACTGTGTTTCCTTGTGTCTCCTCCGAAGTGCCCCCCGTTGCCTGGAAAGAGAGCTGTGCGTCTCTCTTCTCCCTCTGGACTTTGACTGCCTCCCTCTATCCTCGACCCCCCACTTTGGACTCGGATCTCTTGACGCCCCTCTCAGCCCCACGGACCCCCGCTTGTATCCCGGATCACCTGCCTGTTCCCTTCGCTCTAGTCAAAACGTTGGTAACACACACTCCAGTTAACCTACACACACAACCTCACACCACATACACTTTTGAATCTAAAGTTCACATTCCATTCCCTTAGTTTGTTTTCTATTGTTTGATTATTATAGATATGTGATTTGATAGATATATATTAAATCTCTGTACACTACTGCCACCTGGTGTCCGTTTGCCGTCACGTCCTTAGTAAAACATAACAGTAAGTCCCCGCCAAATTATATAGCAGGACCTGACGGCACAGTTTTTTTTTTTTGTTTGTTTTTGTTTTATAGCCCCACCCCCAGTGACTTTGGCTCTGCCCCAGTGACTTTTTTTTCCCCCTTCCTCCTTCCTTTTTGTCCCTCTCAGGATGCCTTTTTCTTTTTCCTCCACCATGGACAATGTTTATAGCCCTCAACACTCTCTTAAGGGACTGTTTAATTTCAATACCGGGAAGGAGGAATTTTCTCGTCGCCTGAACACCCTCTTCCCACCCTTTGTTCCTCAGCCAGCAGGAAGCGTCTGGCATCTGCTTTCAGAAGGGGGGGATAGTACTGGTGGCTTTGCTGGTGTGGGGGCACAGCGGCAACCAGACAGACTTCCCCCTGCTAGAGATATCCCACCTATCTTCCGCTTTTCCCAGCCGCAGCCACCAGTCCCCTGGCTAGCCTCCGAGCTAACGCCTGTCCACAAGCTAGCCTCTGAGCTAGCGCCTGTCCACGAGCTAGCGCCTGTCCACGAGCTAGCCTCTGAGCTAGCGCCTGTCCACGAGCTAGCCTCCGAGCTAGCGCCTGCCTCCGAGCTAGCGCCAGCCCCCGAGCTAACCTCCGAGCTAGTGCCAGCCCCCGAGGTAGCCCCCGAGCCAGCGGCAGTCCCCGAGCTAGCCCCCGAGCCAGCGGCAGTCTCCGAGCTAGCCCCCGAGCCATCATCAGCCCCTCGGCTAGCCCCCGAGCCAGCACCAGCCCCTCGGCTAGCGCCCGAGCTGGCATCTGTCGCTCGGCTAGCGCCCGAGCTGGCATCTGTCGCACGGCTAGCGCCCGAGCTAGCATCTGTCGCTCGGCTAGCGCCCGAGCTAGCACCAGCCCTAGCCTCTGAGCTAGCGCCTGTCCCCGAGCTAGCCTTCGAGCTAGCGCCAGTCCCCAGGCTGACCCCCTCGTCTCCGCCAGCTCCCTGGCCGGCCCCTGTGTCTCCACCAGCTCCCAGGCTGGCCTTGACCACTTCCCCTTGGCCTGCAGCGGGGACTTTAGCACCTCGGCCAGCTCCTCAGCTGCCCTCCTCGTCTCCGTCTCCAATGACGCCTGCCGCCGATGACGTCCGCCTATTCCTCTACGCCTCAGACGACTTCTTCTGCTGCTTCCACGCCTGCGACGTCTCCTCCTCGTTTCTGGCGAGACGCGCCATGGCGCCACTCGAGTCCGCCTCCCCGACGGCCAAGATGGTGGCCGTTCCTTGGTTGCCCGCCTCGCCGGCCTCAGCAACGTTGTACTCGCCGCCGCCACCAGACTCGTCCCCGGTGGATTCGGGGAAACCTGGGCCGGCGACCCACCACCAGTTCGCCCCTCCACCCTCCCTTGACTTTTGTTCCTGCTTTTGGGGGGGTTCAGATTCCTGGACATCTGGAATATGTCCATAGGGGGAGGGATACTGTTGTGGGACATGCGCATTCTGATTCTACCTCCGCTGCGAGTCCAACCTGAGGACCCGCTGACAGCGCATTCCAGACACGCCCCCGCACTCATCAAGCGGACCGCGCCCACTCTCTGCCGCAGCCGGCCGCATTACACACCTCTGACTGATGACGAGGAGCTGCTTAAGAGACCAGTGGACTCAGGGATCCTCACGGGGAACTTAGTTCTCTACTGACATTCAGTAAGCTGTATCCTGCGTTATGCGATCATGCTTTCCCTGTACTTTTCCCTCTCCATGTTCTCACTGTGTTTCCTTGTGTCTCCTCCGCAGTGCCCCCCGTTGCCTGGAAAGAGAGCTGTGCGTCTCTCTTCTCCCTCTGGACTTTGACTGCCTCCCTCTATCCTCGACCCCCCACTTTGGACTCGGATCTCTTGACGCTCCTCTCAGCCCCACGGACCCCGCTTGTATCCCGGATCACCTGCCTGTTCCCTTCGCTCTAGTCAACACGTTGGTAACACACACTCCCGTTAACCTACACACATAACCTCACACCACATACACTTTTGAATCTAAAGTTCACATTCCATTCCCTTAGTTCGTTTTCTATTGTTTGATTATCATAGATATGTGATTTAATAGATATATATTAAATCTCTGTACACTACTGCCACCTGGTGTCCGTTTGCCGTCACGTCCTTAGTAAAACATAACATAATTGAAGGGATAGGGGATTAGTCGAGTAGTGCACATGTATGTCGGATCAGCTGTGTCGAATATAGCTTTGTCTTTGGGATTTTGCTTTGCTCCAAGAGGGGGAGTTATGCACATTGTCATTTATTTTACACCGTACGGTTGCACTCACATGGATCCACTTTTTCCAGCTCTATCATGGCTTGTGGTGAACGCCATCATTGTTTGTTGGGGTCATCTGTGTTTGATGCGAGTAGAGGTATGCTTCCATCTTCAACCCATTGGTCTGTGCTCGGTGGCCCTAATATTTTCCTTATACGAACCCCGTTTCCATATGAGTTAGGAAATTGTGTTAGGTGTAAATAAATAAACGGAATACAATGATTTGCAAATCCTTTTCAACCCATATTGAATTGAATGCACTACAAAGATAAGATATTTGATGATCAAACGCATAAACTTAATTTTTTTTTTTTGCAAATAATAATGAACTTAGAATTTCATGGCTGCAACACGTGCCAAAGTAGTTGGGAAAGGGGATGTTCACCACTGTGTTACATCACCTTTTCTTTTAACAACACTCAATAAACGATTGGGAACTGAGGAAACTAAATGTTGAAGCTTTGAAAGTGGAATTCTTTCCCATTCTCGTTTTATATAGAGCTTCAGTCCTTCAACAGTCTGGGGTCTCCGCTGTTGTATTTTACACTTTGTAATGCGCCACACATTTTCGATGGGAGAGAGGTGTGGACTGCAGGCGGGCCAGGAAAGTACCCGCACTCTTTTTTTACAAAGCTGTTGTAACACGTGCCAAATGTGGTTTGGCATTGTCTTGCTGAAATAAGCAGAGGCGTCCATTAAAAAGACGTCGCTTGTATGGCAGCATATGTTGTTCCAAAACCTGTATGTACCTTTCAGCATTAATGGTGCCTTCACAGATATGTATGTTACCCACGCTTTGGGCACTAATGCACCCCCATACCATCACAGATGCTGGCTTTTGAACTTTGTGTCGATAACAATCTGGATGGTTCGCTTCCCCTTTGGTCCAGATGACACTATGTCGAATATTTCCAAAAATAATTTGAAATGTGGACTCTTCAGACCACAGAATACTTTACCACTTTGCATCAGTCCATCTTAGATGATCTCGGGCCCAGAGAAGCCGGCGGTATTTGTGGATGTTGTTGATAAATGTCTTTTGCTTTGTATAGTAAAGCTTTAACTTGCACATACAGATGTAGCGACCAACTGTATTTAGTGACAGTGGTTTTCTGAAGTTTTCCTGAGCCCATGTGGTGATATCCTTTAGAGATTGATGTCGGTTTTTGATACAGTGCTTGCTGAGGGTTCGGATGTCTGTCACGCCTGTAAATCTGGTTTTATGTTTGATCATGTTTTGTTTTGTTTTCTGGACTCTTGTTCCGTTTTTTTACTTCCTGGTTTGTTTTTGTTACCATAGCTACTCATTAGTTTCCACCTGTTTCCCCTAGTCACGCCCCGATCATCAGCCTCTCACACCTGTTTCTAGTTACCACGGCCACTATTTATGTCACTTGCTTTCTGTTTATCGTTCTGGGATTTTTGCATTCTGCCTCATGCCTTCATGCCTTCACGCACACTCGATTACCTTGCTATCCATGCCCCTTGTAGCGGTCACAGTAAGTGTTTTTGTGTTAGTTATTCATAGTTCTGCCACAGTGCAAGTTTAAGTTTAGTTAATTGTCTTTCATGCCATCGAGCAGTTGTTTTGTTTTCCTGTTTGTATTTTTGTAGCCAAGTTTTGTTCCTCTTTGTGAGCGCCCTTAGTTTGTTTATTTTTGTATTTAGTATTCCAAATAAACAACTACGTACTCATAGTCACGTCTGGCTCGTCCCGTATTCTCCTTGCATCGAAGAAGCAAAAATAACCACAGTCCAGGCTTGACAAGGTCACTTTCATTCAATGTTGGTTTCCGGCCATGCCGCTTACGTGGAGTGATTTCTCCAGACTCTCTGAACCTTTTGAAGATATTATGGACCGTAGATGTTAAAATCCATAAATTTCTTGCAATTGCACTTTGAGAAACGTTGTTCTTAAACTGTTTGACTATTTGCTCACGCAGTTGTGGACAAAGGGGTGTAGCTTGCCCCATCCTTTCTTGTGAAAAACTGAGCATTTTTTGGGAAGCTGTTTTTATACCCAGTCATGGCACCCACCTGTTCCCAATTAGCCTGCACACCTGTGGGATGTTCCAAATAAGTGTTTGATGAGCATTTTTCAACTTATCAGTATTTATTACATGTGAGGAAAACAAGCGCTCAGGGAGACGTGCAGGTAAAGGAACTAAAATAAGAGTGCTGACAGAAAATAAAACACAGAGGAAAAACCAAAGCATTACCAAACTGTCAGTGAAAAGCCTGACAGGCTTGCACTAACCCAAGTGCGGTGATCTGTCGAATTTGGCAACTTCCTCGAAAAAAGGTTGGGTCTATTAAATTGCTCTGCCACATTAAAAAATGCTACTTTAAGTTTCGGAACACTAATTTGGACATCAAATAACGCTTCCACTGAAGAATTGCAAGTATTACTTTATCTATTAGAGGTTATGTCTTCACCAGGTTTACTTGGTCTCTTATTTTGAAAAGTCGATTTGGATATAAAATAACGCCCCCATTGTACAGTTGATGTTAGTACCTCTGTAAATTAGTTTATGTTTTTTCCCAGTATATTAGTTAGCAAAATAATATGGACATATTTTGATTATTTCCGAAATAGGTCTTAAAACAACTGATTTTTTAGTTGTTGTTTTTTTTATTCATAAATACATTTTTTCAAAGCACTTATTTTTTGAAGAAATTTGTGAACATTTTTTTCAATTCAAGTACCCCCCAATTAAAAGCAAAGCATTTTTGGTTGAAAAAATAGTAAAATACAGCACTGTGTCATCAGTTTCTGATTTATTAAATTGTATAAGAGTGCAAAATAATGCTCATTTGTAGTGGTCTTTCTTGAACTATTTGGAAAAAAATATGTAAAAATAACTAAAACTTGTTGAAAAATAGGGGCTTTATGGTGGTAGAGGGGTTAGTGCGTCTGCCTCACAATACGAAGGTCCTGAGTAGTCCTTGGTTCAATCCCGGGCTCGGGATCTTTCTGTGTGGAGTTTGCATGTTCTCCCCGTGACTGCGTGGGTTCACTCCGGGTACTCCAGCTTCCTCCCACCGCCAAAGACATGCACCTGGGGATAGGTTGATTGGCAACACTAAATTGGCCCTAGTGTGTGAATGTGAGTGTGAATGTTGTCCGTCTATCTGTGTTGGCCCTGCGATGAGGTGGCGACTTGTACAGGGTGTACGCTGCCTTCCGCCCGATTGTAGTTGAGATAGGCACCAGCGGCCCCCGCAACCCCAAAGGGAATAAGCGGTAGGAAATGGATGGATGTTGAAAAATAAACAAGTGATTCAATTATAAATAAGGATTTCTACACATAGAAGTAATCATCAACTTAAAGTGCCCTCTTTGGGGATTGTAATAGAGATCCATCTGGATTCATCAACTTAATTCACAAAAAAATACATATTTAACATCAATATTTATGGAACATGTCCACAAAAAATCTAGCTGTAAACACTGAATATTGCATTGTTGCATTTTTTTTCAGATTTTATGAACTTACATTCATATTTTCTTGAAGTATTATTCAATAAATATATATTTTAAAGGATTTTTTAATTGTTGCTATTTTTAGAATATTTTTCAAAAATCTTACATACCTTCAAGTACCCCCAGAGGTACGCGTACCCCCATTTGAGAACCACTGGTATAGACTAACATCTATCCATGCATTTTAATTTAATCAAGGTTTATACCATTTCTGTTTTGGTTTGTTTCCTAGAATGTAATATAATGCATAAAAATTAAATAACCACAATAAACAATTTGTTATGCTATTTCAGAGGAAACCGATGGCCCTGTATCCAGATGTAAACTATGGCCTTCTGCTGACCTCTGTTGGCTAATGGCATATATTGTACATCAGGGATTTGCCTTGGCGCAGGTTTGTGCTCTCTGAGTGCTTTTCTCGTTTAGTAATTAATGTATAGAAAAAGCAAAGGTATATGTAGCCATCAAATAGCGCTCCCGCTACCTCACCAGATATTGGATGCTTGATCATGAGTCAAAATGAAATCAGGGGAACTTTATTAAGGACGTGCAGCGGTGAGAACATGGTGCCCAGCTGGTGGAAGTGAAGCAATGGTGCAACTGTGTCTGAAAAAAATAAAATTAAAAATAAAAAATCCACAGAGAATTGAGCAAAAAAAAGAAAAAAATGTTTTATGTGTGGGTGATTGTAGGAGTCAGCGGTTAACTGCTACAACATGAAAGTTCAGTCACACTTTTCGAGAAAATACATTTCTTAAATTTAACTAACTTTTCTCAGATTTAGCTATTTTTAATCACATGGTGACTCTAAATGTTATATCTAAATGTTAAATATAAATCTATATTTTGAATATAAATACATATGTTAAATGTAAATCTTAAATCTAAACGTATATGTTAAATATAAACCTAAATTGAAATCCTAAACCTAAACGATAAATGTAAATGTAAATGTAAATGATAAATTTAAACTTAAATCTTGAATGTAAATCTAAATGTGAGCGCTACATTTCTCGCCAAATGTAAAAAAAAATTAAAATTTATAGAATGTCAATATTCTGTTAATCTCCCACACCATTCTTACTGCAGAAAAAGGAAACAGAACAAATAGTTTCAATAAAGTTGCAAATGTAAAAAAAACAACATCCTGTGATTGCGCATGGTGTGTTGAGACAATTAGACATTCAGACGCATCCATGCTGACAATAAATGTAATTGCTTCTTACACCGAGGCATGCAGTGTGTATGAATACACCTATTTCTATTTGCATGTGTCTTTCATCATTTTGCCGCTCTCTTACTTCATGATTGTGTCACATAAGAACATTACATTGCTGTTAACAACGTGGTCGCTGTCATGTAAGGTGGCTGCAAGCAGCAGCCAAGCTCGCTTTGAATTGGTTTTAAAAAATATGTCTTTAATTGTGAGCTAAATGGTAAAAACATGATTGGAGTAATGTTAATATGTTCATATGTGACACGAAATTATGAAAAACACGTACAAATTGAAATAGGTGTATTCCAACAGACTGCATGCCTCTGTGTAATTAAAAGCAATTCCATCCATTGTCGAACCCGGAAGTGAAGTCAAGGGAATTATATTTATATAGCGCTTTTCTCTAGTGACTCAAAGCGCTTTACATAGTGAAACCCAATATCTAAGTTACATTTAAACCAGTGTGGATGGCACTGGGAGCAGGTGGGTAAAGTGTCTTGTCCAAGGATGGCGGAGGCCGGAATCGATCCCGGAACCCTCAAGTTGCTGGCACGGCCACTCTACCAACCGAGCTATACCGCCCCAAGTGCCGCATTGACGTGTTTGAGTGTCTAATTGTCTCTATGCAGCACACCATGCCCACTTACACGTTTGGAGTTAACATTTTTTTCAATTATGCAACTTAATTGGCATTATTTGTCTTAAACCATTGGTCATGTTTCCCTCACCTGCAGTCAGAAAGGTGTGGGAGTGGTAAAGCAAAGATGTGGTCATGGTTTTGTGGCTGAGAGGCGTCGGATTAACAGAATATTGACATTCTATAAATATTCATCTTTACACTTGGTGAGAGATTTAGGTTGCATTTTTATTTAGATTTAAGATTCAGTTTTAGATTTAAGATTTAGGTTTCAATTGACATTTAGGTTTAAATTTAACATATAGTTTTAGTTTTAAGATTTAGGTTAAGATTAAACATATATATTTATACATTTAGATTTAACATTTAGATATTTTTAGAGTCATCTTTGAATTTAAACTTAAACATCATGACAATTTGCTAAATCTGACAAAAGCGAGTCAAATCTGAGAAATATATCTGCTAGAAAAGTGTTACTTACTAGTTACAACGAAAAAACAAGGAATTAGCCAAATAAGTGTATTAAAACGGACGCTTTAGTGTAGCTGCAATGCACTCGGGGAACAATTGATTGATTGATTGATTGAAACTTTTATTAGTAGATTGCACAGTTCAGTACATATTCTGTACAATTGACCACTAAATGGTAACACCCGAATAAGTTTTTTAACTTGTTTAAGTCGGGGTCCACGTAAATCAATTCATGGTACAAATATATACTATCAACATAATAGTATCTGGCCATGCTCTCTCCACCCCAGCGGACGATGGTGTGAAACACCGCAGAGGCCACCACAGTGTATATGTTTCTTTTACTTTTTATTCATAGCTTTATGTAGAAGTGGCTGGTTGTATCCGCTGTCTTTCATGTCCTTTTGTTTTCTTTGATGTTTGATGTTTCCCTCTTACACAAATCTAAGAGCGATGTGTACTATGGCTATGAGTTGTTGTTGTTTTTTTCCTTTGGCCTCAGTCTGGACCCCCTCTGGAGCCCAGGCTTAGACCGATTTTTTTATTTTATCTTATTTTAATCTTCTATTTTTTCCTCCCATTCCCCCCCACTTGTTTACCTGTTGTGGTGGGCGTGGCCTGCGCGGAAGCGGGGTGTGGCAGGGCCTGCTACGAGGTTGGCGACAGGTGAGTGGATGACAGCTGAAGGTGTTCATCTAATCACCTGTCGTTCTGTTAAAAGGCCGCAGTCGGGAGGCGGCGGGGGTTGAGTTTGGACAGACGACAATGCCGAAAGGCAGAGAGTGACAGTGCAGAAGGGAGACAATTGCTGTAAAGCAGAAAAACATTATTGGAAAATAAATCCTGTTGAACTTTGAAACTTGTCTGTCCTTGGTGGTCCCGAGAACCCAGGAGCAGCAGACTTCCACAAATTGGCGCCCAACTTAGCCGGACCACCGGAGACAGGGGAAGACGTCCCCTGGATGGGTCTCGCGAGTGTGCTCACAGAGGTGGCAGCGAGCAGCCGCCAACAGAGCCAGATACTGCGGCTGTTGGTGGACAGGATGGGCGGTGCAAGGCCGGAGCCAGCGGCCGTCGTCATGCACCGCATGGGGGAAAAAGAAGATCCCCATTCATTTTTGGACATTTTTTCGGCCACGGCAAAAGCGTGTGCTTGGCCGGAGGAAGAGTGGGGCGTGCGGCTCTTGCCGCTCCTGACGGGGGAGGCGCAGCGGGCAGCGCTCAGCCTGCCAGCGGCATCCAGGGTGCGCTTCACAGACCTGAGGAGGGCGGTGCTGGACCGGACGGGAGGCACCGCCGAAGACTACCGACGCCGGTTCCGGTCCATGCGTCTGGGAAAGGAGGACCGGCCATTCACCTTTGGCCAGCAACTTCAAGAGGCAGCGACGCGCTGGCTGCAGCCAGGAGAGGAGGTGGACCAGGTCATCCGGGAGCAGTTCTTGGAGGCTATCCCCAAGAAGACGGCCGACTGGGTCCGGTACCACCAGCCACGTGACCTGGCAGCTGCGGTGACCATCGCTGAGGGCCACCTGGGCATCCACCGCGAGGAGCAACCTGCACCAATGACGCACGGATGGAGCGCACGGCAAAAGGAGAGAACAGTACACATTCCCCACCATAACCCGCGTGACCACCCTTCTGTTTTCCCCGCGGGTCCCGGCTGCTGTCCCCAGAACATCTCCCGCGCAGACGGCCCCTCAAACGCCTGGGCAGGTGTGCTGGAGGCGTAGGCGGCCCGGTCACGCGCGTCAGGATCCTCAGCAGGTGGAGGTGGGGCGCGTGGCCGTGGTGGCCGGCCCTTCAGTGCCCTCCCCCGACCCGGGTGAGACGTACGGTATCAAGGTAATGATACAAGGGAGAACATACCGGGCAATGGTGGATTCAGGCTGCGGGCAGACCATGATCCACCAGAACCTGGTTCGACCCGGGGCTTTGAGGCATGCAACACGGCTAAAAATTAGGTGTGTGCATGGGGATGTGCACGAGTACCCTATGGTTCCAATAGAAATTTGGAATAGGGTAGAGGTAGCTGTAAGTACGGACCTCTCGCACCCCGTAATTTTGGCCACAAATTGGCCGGGGTTTAGGCGCTTACTGACACAATGCGTAGGGGTGCGTTCACGGACGGTAGGAAAAGGGAATGTCCGCGCAGTTCTCAGTAGCCCCCAATTGGCATCCTACGGAGGATTTTCCCCTCGAGCAGTCTCGAGACGAAACTTTGCGCGCGGCCTGGGACCAAGTAGATTATATAGACGGTCAGTCGATGCGCCCGGGAACAGCGCGGGTATTCCCTCACTTCTCCATTATGAGAGATAGATTATACCGAGTGACCCGTGACACTCAAACGGGAGAGGAAATCACCCAGTTGTTGGTGCCGAAACGCCGCCGGGAAACGTTTTTTCAGGCGGCGCATATTAATCTTATGGCTGGACATTTGGGGTATGATAAAACACTGAATCGGGTCATGGTCCGATTCTATTGGCCAGGCATCCGGGCAGACGTGCGCCGCTGGTGCGCCGCCTGTCCAGACTGCCAGCTGGTGAACCCAGCGGCCACCCCGAAGGCCCCTTTGCGCCCATTGCCGCTCATGGAGTTCCCATTCGACAGAATTGGGATGGACCTCATCGGACCATTTCACCCGAGCTCACGGGGGTATCGCTTTGTGTTAGTTCTGGTGGCCTACGCAACGCGGTATCCCGAAGCAGTGCCGCTGCGCTCCATCTCTGCCAAGAGTGTGGCGCAAGCACTCTTCACGGTCATTTTCCGCGTCGGAATCCCGAAAGAGATTTTGACGGACCAATGCACTTCCTTTATGTCACGCACGATAAAGGAACTGTACGGATTACTGGGAATTAAAGCGATCCGCACCAGCGTGTACCATCCACAAACGGATGGGCTGGTGGAGCGACTAAACAAAACGCTAAAAACCATGATCCGTAAGTTTACACACAAGGACAAACCAAATTGGGATAAATGGCTTGATCCCTTCATGTTTGCGATGCGGGAGGTACCCCAATCCTCCACTGGCTTTATGCCTTTTGAGCTGTTATACGGCAGAAAACCACGCGGAGTGTTGGACGTAATTAAAGAAAGTTGGGAGGAAAGTCCAAGCTCCAGCAAAAATGAAGTACAGTACGTTCTGGACATGCGAGCAAAACTCCACACGGTGGCGCAATTATCACGTGAGAATTTGCTCCGTGCCCAGGAACGACAACAGCGCACGTATAACAAGGGGACCAAGCTAAGAAAATTTTCACCGGGAGAAAAAGTCCTTGTATTACTCCCAACATCCAGCTCAAAATTACTTGCAAAGTGGCAAGGACCCTTTGAGGTCACACGGCAAGTGGGTGATGTGGATTATGAGGTTCGACGCTCGGACCGGGGCGGAGACACGCAAATATACGATCTTAACCTGTTGAAGGCATGGAGGGAGGCGCAGCCTGTCTCCATGGTAACGGTAGTGAGAGAGGAGGAGGAGTTGGGACCAGAGATCCCGCGCTCTGTCCCTCCCTCTCCTCTCCCCTGTGATAACCAGCTCACGTTAGCGCAGAAAGCGGATGTTGCTAAACTGCACCAGCGCTTCTCTGACGTGTTCTCCCCTCGGCCCGGCCGCACAAATCTCATCCAGCATCATATCGAGACCAGCCCGGGGGTTTACGGTGTGCTCTCGGCCATACAGGCTCCCCGAACACAAACGTAAAATAGTTCGGGAGGAATTAAAATCCATGCTGGATTTAGGAGTAATAGAAGAATCCCACAGTGCATGGTGTAGCCCCATAGTTCTTGTAGGGAAGAAAGATGGGTCTGTACTGTTCTGTGTGGATTACCGCAAGGTGAATGAAGTGTCACGATTTGATGCGTACCCAATGCCCCGGGTCGACGAGCTCCTAGATCGGCTGGGCACTGCTTGTTTTTTCACGATGCTGGATTTGACCAAGGGCTACTGGCAGATAAACCTTGTCACCAGAGTCCAAGGAAAAAACGGCCTTTTCCACTCCGGAAGGTTTGTACCAATTTGTCGCACACCCGTTTGGCTTGTTCGGTGCGCCTGCCACGTTCCAGCGCCTCATGGACCGGGTGCTGCGACCCCCCACTGCATACGCAGCCGCCTACCTGGATGATGTCGTCATCCAGAGTAGCGGCTGGGAACAACACATGCAGCGGGTGGGGGCAGTGCTCGAGTCCCTGAGGCAGGCGGGGCTCACCGCCAACATGGCGAAGTGTGCAGTTGGCCGGAGGCAAGTACAGTATTTGGGGTACCACTTGGGAGGAGGGCAGGTGAAGCCACAGGTAGATAAAACAGCAGCAATTGCGGCCTGTCCAACCCCCAAGACGAAAAAAGAGGTGAGGCAGTTTTTGGGTCTGGCGGGGTACTACCGGAGGTTTATCCCCCGGTTTGCGGACCTGACCAGCCCAATAACTGACCTCACCCGAAAGGGTGCCCCAGATCTGGTCCAGTGGACGGAGCAGTGCCAGCAGGCGTTTGAGAGGGTTAAGAAGGCCCTCTGCGAGGAGCCGGTCCTACACATGCCTGATTTTTCTCTCCCGTTTTGTCTGCAGGCGGACACGTCGGGCAGAGGTCTGGGAGCTGTTTTGTCCCAGCAGGTGGAGGGCGTCGACCGGCCCATCCTTTACATCAGCCGAAAGCTATCTGAAAGGGAGGTGGGGTACAGCACAGTGTAGAGGGAGTGCCTCGCCATCCGATGGGCGGTCGGGGCCCTCCGATACTACCTCCTGGGGTGCTCATTCAGCCTCTGCTCGGACCACAAACCCCTCCAGTGGCTCCACCGCATGAAGGATGCCAACGCGCGGATCACCCGTTGGTATCTGGCTTTGCAACCCTACAACTTCAGAGTGATCCACAGACCGGGTGCACAGATGGCCGTGGCCGACCTCCTGTCCAGCTCCCTTTCAGGAGGGGGGGGGGGGTTGGGGCGACCGGACGGCGTCCCGGCCTGAGTCTGGCGGTGGAGGTATGTGGTGGGCGTGGCCTGCGCGCCTGTGCGGAAGCGGGTTGTGGTAGGGCCAGCTTCGAGGTTGGCGACAGGTGAGTGGATGACAGCTGAAGGTGTTCATCTAATCACCTGTCGTTCTGTTAAAAGGCCGCAGTCGGGAGGCGGCGGGGGTTGAGTTTGGACAGACGACAATGCCGAAAGGCAGAGAGTGATAGTGCAGAAGGGAGACAATTGCTGTAAAGCAGAAAAACATTATTGGAAAATAAATCCTGTTGAACTTTGAAACTTGTCATGTCAGTCCTTGGTGGTCCCGAGAACCCAGGAGCAGCAGACTTCCACACCTGTATCTCATCATTTTTGTAAGGGGCGCTGGAAGCCGGCAGACCCGTCAGCGATCCTGTTCTGTCTCCCTGTAATGTTTGTCTGATCTTGAATGGGATTGTGCTGAAAATTTTAATTTTCCTGAAGGAACTCTCCTGAAAGAATAAATAAAGTACTATCTAATCTATCTAATCTAATCTAATACAGTCATCACACAAGTTAAACATCAGAGTATATACATTGAATTATTTACATTATGTACAATCCGGGGGTGGGATGAGGAAGATTTGGTTGATTTCAGTACTTCAGTCATCAACAATTGCATTAACAGAGAAATGGACATTGAAACAGTGTAGGTCTGACTTAGTAGGATATGTACAGCCAGCAGAGAACATAGTGAGTTCAGATAGCATAAGAACAAGTATATACATTAAAAAAAACATTTGATTATTTACATTTGGTTATTTACAGTCCGGGGAGATGGGATGTGAATGGGTGAGGGTGTTAGTAAAGGGTTGAAGTTGCCTGCAGGTGTTGTTTTAGTGCGGTTTTGAAGGAGAATAGAGATGCACTTACTTTTATACCTGTTGGGAGTGCATTCCACATTGATGTGGCATAGAAAGAGAATGAGTTAAGACCTTTGTTAGATCGGAATCTGGGTTTAACGAGGTTTGTGGAGCTCCCCCTGGTGTTGTGGTTATGACCGTCATTAAGGAAGTAATTTGACGTGTACTTCAGTATCAGGGAGGTGCAGCCGATTTTATAGACTAGGCTCAGTGCAAGTTGTTTTACTCTGTCCTCCACCCTGAGCCAGCCCACTTTCGAGAAGTGGGTTGGAGTGAGGTTTGATCTGGGGTGGAGGTCTAAAAGTAACCTGACTAGCTTTGTACTGGGATGTTTGGAGTCTAGATTTGAGGATTTTGGAGGTGCTGGGGTACCAGGAGGTGCAAGCGTAATCGAAAAAGGGTTGAAGGAGAGTTCCCGCTAGAATCTTCAAGGTGCTTTTGTTGACCAGAGAGGAAGTCAGCCAGTGGGACCAGAGAAGAGTCAGCCAATGGGAGTCAAGTTGGCAGATGCTATTTTGTCTACTCATAGTCTTTAAGGCACCCGCCATCTTTTTTGTAGTCCTTTGATCTATCCATCCATTTTCTACCGCTTGTCCCTTTTGGGGTCGCGGGGTGTCGCTGGAGCCTATCTCAGCTGCATTTGGGCGGTAGGCGGTGTACACCCTGGACAAGTTGCCACCTCATCACAGGGCGTCCTTCGATCCGTTATCCATCCATCCATCCATTTTCAACAGCTAATTCCCTTTGGGATCGCGGGGGGCGCTGGTGCCTTTCTCAGCTACAATCGGGCGGAAGGCGGGGTACACCATGGACAAGTCGCCCCCTCATCACAGGGCGTCCTTTGATCCGTTATACTGTTTTTAATACTTAACCCAACCTTTTCAAATATGTTATTTAATTTAATTACAGTGAATACATTAGATATCTATATATTTTACGGACTTATAGACCAGAGGTTCTCAAATGGGGGTACTTGAAGGTATCCCAAGGGGTACATGATATTTTTTTAAATATTCTAAAAATAGCAATAATTCAAAATCCTTTATAAATACATTTATTGAAAAATACTCCAACAATATATGAATGTAAATTCATAAACTGTGAAAAGAAATGCAACAATGCAATATTCAGTGTTGACAGCTAGATTTTTTGTGGACATGTTCCATAAATATTGATGTTAAAGATTTCCTTTTTTGCGAAGAAATGTTTAGAATGAAGTTGATGAATCCAAATGGATCTCTATTACAATCCCCAAAGAGGGCACTTTGAGTTGATGATTACTTCTATGTGTAGAAATCTTTATTTATAATTGGATCACTTGTTTATTTTTCAACAAGTTTTTAGTTATATTTACATCTTTTTTTTTTCAAATAGTTCAAGAAAGACCACTACAATTGTGCAATATTTTGCACTGTTATACAGTTTAATGAATCAGAAACTGATGACATAGTGCTGTATTTTACTTCTTTATCTCTTTTTTTCAACCAAAAATGCTTTGCTCTGATTAGGGGGTACTTGAATTAAAAACATGTTCACAGGGGGTACATCACTGAAAAAAGTTTGAAAACCACTGATATAGACTTTATCTCTGTTGCTGCAACAGCAGAGAGTTTATTCTGTCTTGACACTTTGTATTGATATTTTCTATTACATTCTTCCTATAAATGATCATGTTTAAAGTGATTGAACATATATAAACACCTGAAAGTCTTTATTTCAGCTAAAACCACCAATCTGTTTCACTGGATTCAGAATAAAACAAAATTCTGTCTTACTCAACAAAGTTAGTATTTGAAAATGGTTACTTAAAGACTTATCTGTGGTTACAATAAAATGAGAATGCATCATAATCAATGGCGGCTGGTGAATTTTGTTTTAGGTGGGCCTGAAAGTTTGTAAACCAAATACCTGTAGGGGGGTCATCCTCCCCCAGAAGATGTCTTTGTGATTTTCACATACAAATATTGTAGTTCTTTGCTCCTGCTTAACTCTGTGGTAATATTCTTTTCACAAAATACAACCAATAGTATGTTAAGGTTAAATCTTACTTGTGAAAAGTATTCCTCCAATTCCTATTTTCAACAGTCCGCTCAAATGAGCAGGAAAACGCTGAATACCAGCCCAGCATCTTTTTTTTCTACTTGTCAACTGTCAGTTTAGGCTGCTTGCCGGCTCCTCATCACCACTTCAAGATGGTGGCCAAATTGCTTGCGTCACAGCAGTCAATTCTGCGTCTACTTATAAGATGTCTACGGTTATAACGTCATTGCAAACACGGAAATCTGTTGCGTCCACTGCAGTTTTCTACCTTATTCATACTTTTTGTTAAGTGATATTTTTTTTAAGCAGGGTTGCATGAGGTACCTACACATAACGTTACGTTAGTGAATGTATCACACACAGTAACGTAACGTTAGACGGTGGTCAGCAGCACCGCATATTTTAGCCACCTACAAAAAGACAAACATAGCCAAATAAAGGTCAGTTAAAATGTATACTATATTAAGAATATGTGTACATATTCCATAGAGCCCTGACATCTAACAAGTACAGCACTGTTCATTGTTATGTTCATGTATTTGTTGTTTTTCATGTGTACGCACACATAAACACATACAATATGAGATGAGATCAATGAGATAAGGTAACAACATGATATAAACTGCTGTGGAACTAGTTACAATGCAATATTCCATGGAAATACAATGTTAACACTTTTGTGCAAGTAAGTACAGTTGCACTTGTTTTTTCAAATGTGTTTATACTGTAAAGGAATGAGTTAAATGTTTGGAATAACTGGTTAATAGTGCTATTATGAAGTGCGATGTCATTACTGTTTTTTTATTAAATAATAAATACATACAGCGTTTTAAAAGCATACACAATCTGTGTACATATATTAGTCTGTGGTTAAAAAGACTTGATATGACTCGAAACCCAAAATGCAGGACTTGGGACTTGACTTGAGACTTTCCAGTATTGACTTTGGACTTGACTCGGACTTGCCTGGATTGACTCGGGACTTGACTCGAGACTTGAGGTCAAAGACATGAGACTTACTTGTGACTTGCAAAACAAAGACTTGGTCCCACCTCTGTTGATTGTCTCTCACTATATTGTAGGAATATTAGTAGTTTTTCTCTACATGTGATTACTCCTCTGGTTGTTTATCAGAATCCTTCTTCTTGGGACCTTGTAACTGCCGTTTTTAACTGTCCTGTTGCATTGGGAAAACCCGTAACTTAGAATAGTATTGGATTTACCTACTTTTCATTAATGCCCAAGTACTTGAGCTAGAAATGTTCCCCAGATGTATCAAGGAAATATATAGTTCCATTTATTACAACATCATTGATTAGAAAATGTTTTGCTTTTTGTCTAATTTGCTTTAATTTCCTGGATAATATGACAACTGGATTTGATATTATGATTTAAATTACATAAAAAAGAAATTCCCTCCTGATCCAGTTGGTTTTTAATGACACATTTTTGAACGACTGTCACTACATTGTAAATGTCTCCTTTTTTATTTGTCATTTTTTCTTGTCTGATGCACTTAGTTTTAAATAACAACTAACATTTTATTGTTGATTGTCTGTAACTATATTGTAGGAATATTGGTATTTTTTCTCTGTTTCAGATTATTGTTTACATGTTCAATATATACATATTATGAATTCAAGTTGCATTATAAGTGTCTCTTGGACAAATTTTAGGGGTTTATCTCATTAAAGATAATAAATGATTAGAATTAGAAGCTTTTATCGCCTTTGTACAATAACATATACAACACAATTTAATTCAAAAGCTGCCATTAAACCTTGGCTTGTTGATTTTATAATGATTAAACAAATATATGTGGCGCAGTGGTAGAGTGGCCGTGCGCAACCCGAGGGTCCCTGGTTCAATCTCCACCTAGTACCAACCTCGTCACGTCCGTTGTGTCCTGAGCAAGACACTTCACCCTTGCTCCTGATGGGTGCTGGTTAGCGCCTTGCATGGCAGCTCCCTCCATCAGTGTGTGAATGTGTGTGTGAATGGGTAAATGTGGAAGTAGTGTCAAAGTGCTTTGAGTACCTTGAAGGTAGAAAAGCGCTATACAAGTACAACCCATTTATTTATTTATTTATTTATTCACTTTATAGGGATTTTATAACTTTCATGCATTCCCACCATTTTATCATTGTTTTTTTTTTCAATCACTATTCTGGTGACACATTACAAGAGGTGTTTACAAGGCTTTCTTTTAACTTCAATCTGTGGACTATAGAGCTCTCAATATAATTTTTTTAATTTCTTGTAGGAAAATCGCGAATTCATCTACCTGTCCATATATTGGCAAAACAATCCTAATAATTGAGTGCATTGCGTGTATACTACTGTCAAGTCCAGGGAAATGTTCTCCTAATGATATAAAGCAATCACTACAAGGCAGCATTAAGCCCCTTACAGTTTTTTGATCTTAGCACTGTTTTCGATACCGTCGATCATAAAATTTTATCAGCACGTATCTGTCAGGCTTGCCACTGACAGTTTGTTTGTGTTTTAGTTTTTCCTCCGTGTGTGTTTAGTATTTCCTGTCCTTAGTTCCTGTCAGCACTCTTATTTTGATTCAGCTTCCTGTTTGTCTCCCTGTGTGCTGTTTCCTCTCGGCTGCGGCTGATTGGCACCTGGCCACACCTGGTGTCAATCAGCCCAGTCCTATTTGTACCTGCTTTTGTCCTCCAGTCAGGGCTGGATTATTGTCATGTCGATGTCGCTCTTGTCGTTGCTACCTGTCGTGTCGTGCGTATCATGTCTTGTCAATGCAGCGTTGCGGTAAGCTTTATTTGATTGCGGTTTTTAGCTTACTGCCTTTTGTTCCCTGCTTCCAAGTTTGTTTACATATAACATGTACGACTTCTGTTTCCTGTTCGATACCTGCTAGCTTCCACGCTAGGCCTTTTTGTTCCTGCTAGCTTCCATGCTAAGCTCAGTTTATTTTCTAGTTCCCATGCTAGCTCTCTTTGTTTGTTATCCGCCTCGTGCGCGCTTTGTGTTAGTACCCTTTTGTTTGTTCTAGTTGTAATATTTTAAATAAATCATGTTTTCCTGTTCAAAGCCTGCCTCCATCTCTGCATCTTGGGGTTTGTCACCAACTAACTCTGACAGTATCAAAACACGTATTGGTATGTCAGACATTGCCTTGTCTTGGTTTAACTCTTTTCTTACTGACAGGATGCAGTTCGTCTCCCATAACAACGTGAAATCGGACTCTGTTAAGGTAACGTGTGGAGTTCCCCAGGGTTCGGTTCTTGGCCCTGCACTACCCAGCACCTACATGCTGCCGCTAGGTGACATCATACCCAAGTACGGTGTTAGCTTTCACTGTTATGCTGATGACACCCAACTCTACATGCCTCTAAAGCTGACCAACATGCCGGATTGTAGTCAGTAGGAGGCATGTCTTAATGAAATTCAACAATGGCTGTCCGCAAACTTTTTGCAATTCAATGCTAAGAAAACGGAAATGCTGATTATCGGTCCTGCTAGACACTGACATCTATTTAATTATACTACTTTAACATTTGACAACCAAACAATTACAAAAGGTGACTCTGTCACGCCTGTGAATCAGGTTTTATGTTTGATCATGTTATGTTTTGTTTTTTGGACTCTTGTTTCCTGTTTTGCACTTCCTGGTTTTGTTTTGTTTCCATAGTTACCCTTTAGTTTCCACCTGGTCTCCTAGTTACGCCCCGGTCCTCAGCCCTCACACCTGTTTTCAATAATCACAGCTAGTATTTAAGCCATTTGTTTTCTGTTCCTTGGTCCGGCAACTTTGTACCGGATGTATTGTATTGAACTCTACCTACTCTCATGACCACGCACCGACCTTACCTTGCTGACTTTCATGCCTTGCCCCGCTGTTTATTGTCTGACCACGCCATGTAAAACTTTTTGTATTTATGCCTCAGTGCAAGTTTTTGGTTTGTTTCGTGCCATAGATAGTATATTTTGTTTATTTGTACATAGCAGGGGTCGGGAACCTTTTTGGCTGAGAGCTAAAATGCCAAATATTTTAAAATGTATTTCCGTAAGGGCCATATAGTATATTTTTTTAACACTGAACACAACTAAACGCGTGCATTTTTAAGTAAGACCACCATTTCTAGAGTATAATAGGTCTCTTATTCTTTGTAATAACTTTGTTATTCTGAAGCTAACTGTGGAGGGGGCGTGTTCTGCAGCGAAGCGACAGGTGCGTAGATGGCCCACCTGCGCCTTGTTATCTAATCACCTGTCACTCTGTTACAAGCAGCAGCCAGAGGAGAGACGGGGTTGGAGCTGGAGCCAGAGCGTGAGCAAGAACGAAAGATAAAAAGAAAATTAATGGAAAGCAACTGAGAGACTTATTGAAAAATAAAAAATATTGTAACCCTGAAACAGGCTCTCATGTCGGTGCTTGGTGGTCTGAAGAACCCCCAGGAGGGAAAGTCCCACACTAACCACTAATAAATAAATAACTTCTTACCATTAACGCAACTTTTTGAACATAAAAAACCATGAGAATGTTTTATGTTTTGAACGTTATTTTTAACACTGTGATTACAAGTGGAATTATTCATTACTTATCGTGTTAAGCAATGTCAGCTCAGATTTATCCGAGAGCCAGATGCAGTCAACAAAAGAGCCACACATAGGTTCCCTACCCCTGGTATATAGTCATGCCATTGTGCTGTTTTTGTTTGGAGTGTAGTTTAGTTCATTATCCGCCATTGTGCACGCCCTTTGTTTTGTCTGTTTTTGAATTATAATGTTAAATAAAACAATATGTACTTACATTCACGTCTCGCTCGTGCAAATCATCCTTTGCGTGGAAGAAGCAAAACAAATCCAAGTCATGTCTTGACAGACTCAGTAAAGAATTTGGGTATTATCTTCGAATTAACTCTCTCGGTTGAGTCACACATTAAGAGTGTTACTAAAACGGCCTTCTTTCATCTCTGTAATATCGCAAAAATGTGTTCCATTTTTTCCACTAGTGACGCTGAGATCATTATTCATGCGTTCGTTACGTCTTGTCTTGATTACTGTAACATTATTTTTGGGTCTCCCCATGGCATTGACAAACTATTTATGTATGTATTTATTTACGAATTACAATGCATAGAAAAATTAAATAAAAACATGTGTTCATGTCTTATATAGGGATTGTGAATGATAGACAGCACATCTCGCTCTAATATTTTGCATAAGCCTGACCTGATATTATGGTCAGAGTGCAGAAGTGTTACGCCAGTGACATCAGTCTACAATAATTACCGAAGACGTTCGGAATGAAATAATCAAAATGGCAGACTGAATTTGTGGAATTTAGTGCTGTTTAAACTTTATTTTCACTTTATTTTCACTTTGCGGATTGTAAATACAATTGGATACAGTTTAATTGATACAATGAAACACAATTAAGCATATAAAGTCAACTTGTTTTTCCACTTCACTGGTACTTTAAAGATTAAGCCTAACTATTTCATTTTCCGTATTTTTTTCCCCCATCTATACTTTTTTTTCCACATTTGCAAAAAATTCCCCAAAATTGTTAACTTTTTGTCGAAAATCCATTCATGTATTATCCATGAATGTTGTAAAAAAGATTGTTCCCACTCATGCAAAAACATTTCCTAAACTTGCATGGATTTGTTTTTCAAAAATATATATATTTGTGTTTCACTAAAACAAAAAAAACCCACCAACCCTTTACTCTAACTTTTTTTTTCTTATTAACTCACCTCAATACACATTTTCAGATGCTACCTCAATTTTTTTTTCTATCACAAAGCAGTAAACTGAAATGTTGTTCTTAATCATAACTATTTGTGCTTTTTCATGGATAGGATAGGTTTTTATTGTCATTGCACAAGTACAACGAAACTTTGTTTTCAGCACAAACCTGTTCAAGATTAGACAAAAAACAGTGTACAGGGTTAAAGAACAAGAACGCTGATGGGTCGCCATAAGGCGCCCGGTAAAAGATGGGAAAAGGGTAAATGCTGAGGAAGGATGAGTGAAAAAATACAATCTAGGCTGGGCTCCTAAGGGGGCCCAGTCTGGAGTGGTAAAAAACCTCCATATCAAAGCACATAGACATATTACAACATACATCTCGAGATATCTAACAACAGAGGGAAGGGAGTTTGGGGTTATTATGGTAGGCCGCAGCTCTCAGGCGTTGACCATCCATTCATCACCCCTATGGGATTTGCGTCGAGGGCATTGGGCTGAAGGGAATGGGTGTGTATGTGTGGCGTATATTTTTGTGGATGTGTGTGCGTGTAAGCCCGTAGTGTGTCTCTGTTCCGTGGCCTTGATGTATTGTGCAGTCGCTAGTCCAAAGTCAACAACAACAGGTGTGTGTCCATGAGAGACAAGAAGGAGGTTTGTTGTGTGTTCGCCGCACCGTCCTTTGTGAGAGTCTCGAAGCCAGGTAAACAATCCAAGTTAGAATGTTTTGTATGCGGGTGAAAATAAAATTTGCTTTTCACTCTAAATTGTCTATGACTGGTCCTCAAAACTGCAGGGTAGACAGTCCGATGTAATCCACAGTTTTTCCCACATCCTCCAATCATTTGTGGCAGCTTTGGGGTACTTTGAAGACTGCCAGCAACTTCCAATTCGTCAACAAACCAGAGCAACGCTTACTTCAATCAGCAGATGTCTTGTTGTCATAATTCCGAATAGGTGGATATCTTCACGTCCTCGACAGAAAAGGGTCGCCAGGCACGCGGCCCTCCTTCTTCTCCCAAGAGTCCGTCGTGTGTCCAGCAACAACCGCTTCGTCACGACAGCAGGTTCCCCCAAACCCAAGATCTTGTCAATTTTGTTGAGGCCAGTTAATGTTTATATTTGGAGAGCAGTGCAAAAAGAGGCAACAAGAAAGTTAAGACAAAACCAGACAAAGAAGCAAGCAGGAGAGTTAAGGGAGAGGAAAGGGGAGGGTCCACCCTCGGTGAGTGCCAGAGAGAAAGACAATTTGACAAGTAACAATCTGATTTTTTAAACTGCTTTTAATACTGGACAAACCAACTCATAACTTTAACATTGTCATATACCCTTTGTAACATCCATCCATCCATCCATTTTTCTACTGCTTATTCCCTTTGGGGTCTAGGTAACAGTAACTGTTCACTTCTTCAAATTGTGATGTTTGGCCTTTTTTAAGGGTAAATCCAGTACTAAACTAAGTTATGTTTTTCCCAAAATACAACAGGACTGTTAAACAAAGCAGCCGCCTCGTAGCACTACCAACCTATTATAACCTAATTCTACAACAGATTGTACCAAACAGTCTCGGATAAGATAAATCCCCAAAATGAGTTAATATAAGATTTTCCATGGCAAATTGAGTTAAAATACTGTGAAATAGTGGTGAAAAAGTACTATTTACCTTGTGGGTGGATTATGCATTAATTACAGCATACTGGTTAATAGGGCTGCGAATCTTTGGGTGTCCCACGATTTGATTCAATATCGATTCTTGGTGTCACGATTCGATTCAAAATCAATTTTTTTTTTCAATTCAACACAATTCTCGATTCAAAAACAATTTTTTTGCCAATTTAAAAGGATTCTCTGTTCATTCAATACATAGGATTTCAGCAGGATCTACCCCAGTCTGCTGACATGCAAGCAGAGTAGTAGATCTTTGTAAAAAGCTTTTATAATTTTAAAGGACAATGTTTTATCAACTGATTGCAATAATGTAGATTTGTTTTAACTATTAAACAAAACAAAAATATGACTTATTTTATCTTTGTGAAAAAATTGGACATAGTGTGTTGTCAAGCTTATGAGATGCAATGCAAGTGTAAGCCACTGTGACACTATTGATCTTTTTTTTTATAAATGTCTAATGATAATGTCAATGAGGGATTTTCAATCACTGCTATGCTGAAATTATAACTAATATTGATACTGTTGTTGATAATATTCATTTTTGTTTCACTACTTTTGGTTTGTTCCGTGTCATGTTTGTGTCTCCTCAATTGCTCTGTTTATTGCAGTTCTGAGTGTTGCTGGGTCAGGTTTGGTTTTGGAATTGGATTGCATTGTTATGGTATTGCTGTGTATTGTTTTGTTGGATTGATAAAAAAAATAAAATAAGGACAAAAATACAAATAGAAAAATGTAAAAATTTATTTTTTTAAAAATGACAATCGATTCTGAATCGCACAACGTGAGAATTGCGATTAAAATTCGAATTGATTTTTCCCCACACCCCTACTGGCGGGTCTTTTAAAGACGACAAGTAGACAAAATAGCGGCCACCGGCTTGACTTCTATTGACTGAATTCTGTTCCAAGAGTGCATTGCAGCTACACTAAAACCTCCATGTTTAATTAATTATTGAATTTGGGGGCTAAATCCTTGTTTTTTCGTTGCAACAAATATGTTACCTGCTTGTTTGGAAGATTTACTTGCAATCAAACTCTTTTTTAAGGAAAAACAATGTTGAATATACATTTAAGAAGAACCAAAAATTAAAACCCAGAGTGAAGATGGTGTGTGGCATAGTTCAGTGTCTGGGTGCTTTAATGATGTGTTCAACTCAATAGTGTTGCACTGTTATGAGTGAAAACCAGGTTAAACTTTGTTGTCACCTTAAGTTGTGCATGATTGTGGTTGCTGTTTAAATTTGATCATGAAGAACAAAATAATTAAACATCTTATGTTTGTTAAAAATAATAAAACTGGAATAGTTCTACTGCATAATACAGTATTGTAACTCTCTTCTATAAATCAGATGGCGGAAACCTTTTGAAAACACAACAAAGGAAAGCTTTGATTCTACTGACGTCATGTCCGGCTCACATCCCGGCCAATAAATATGCGCGGTGGTCAAGGTAGCTCTGTTAATGGGTACTCGACACCATTTGTGTTGCTTTCTGCTGTACAAATCGCTCAAATTGGGAAAGGTATAAATGTTTCTTCAGACTTTCTCAAGATGTACTCAAAAAAAGTGGAAAAGTCAAAGAATGCACAAGTTTGCAGTGATCACATAGTTAAAGGTTTATTTGATATACTTTTAACGTTTAGTATTTCCTATTCCAGTATTATCTTGAGATACATTTTTTGCTACAAGTGATTCGTATAAAGCACCAACTCGGCGAGTTTTAATAAAAGACGGACGGAGAGACTTCTTTTTATTGTCATTCAAATTTTAACTGTACAGTACAGATAAGAACAACATTTGGTTGCATTAGCTTGTTGTAGTACAAGATACAAGAGCAATAATATGCAGATTTAAATAAATACATTACTGTACAGATAAATATATTGCACTTTTGGATATGCATCCACGTTTATGGATGTATGTTATATTGTCTTTATATTCCGGCGAGTTAATCCATTTTGGGGGAGAATTGAGGGAATTATTTTAATGCGTTCAAGAGTTTTACTGCCTGAGGGAAGAAGCTGTTACAGAACCTGGATGTTCTGCTATGGAGACTGTAGAACCTCTTTTTAGAGTCCAGCAGTGAAAACAGTCTTTGGTGGGGTTGGGAGGGGTCTCTACAGATTTTTTTAGCCCTGGTCAGGCACCGGCTTTTTGCGATTTCCTGGATAGGAGGAAGAGGAGTCCTGATAATCTTTTCCGCCGGAAAAGAAAGCAAATGTGGTCAAAACCTAAAAGAGTTAAGCTTTTACCAAAGGCAGCAATCATAAAAGAAGCTTTCAGCACATGTTGACATATTGTTATATATGATAAAGATGGAGTAAAGGAAGCTACTCGTAAACTGTGCGTGCAACAGCAACAGACATGGCTGTAGACGCAAAGTTAAATCATGAAATGGAACCTTACCCGAGCAAAAACGATTCATATTTATCTGGTAGAGTCTTGGAACCAATTTCCTTGACCCAGCCACACACAAATAAGTTGTAGACCTCCAAGCTTTTCCAAGTTTTCATCTGTTTTGTCATGTAGAGTGGCGCCTGGAGCACACAATAGTTTGATGTGTCTAGGAACGCTACCGACATAAAATCCTTTTATCACTCAACAAGTAGTTTATTAATTAAGTATAGGAATCTATTTCTTTGCATGGTTAGATTTTTTGCAGGGAGACTCAAGCCTCTTTTGTACTATGATAGTTTGCGCGCTGCTTGTTGTACTACAGCCATTTTGACTTGGTGGACCACCACTGGTTTTCACTTCTGGGAAGAAGTAATTTGATGGAATACAAGCAATACTTACCTCCGCCTGGAGGGGTCATAGATTATTCTGACGTGTGGACTACAAAAATGTGTCAGATTTCTTAAAAAACTACAGAAAATAATGACGGTCAGTTTGAATTCCGGTTAAAGCGGAGGACATCCCCCACAAACCCTACCGAATCCACTTAACATATGGTGCATTTAAACCACGCCCCCTTTTGACGTCATCCTCCACAACCCTCCCTGAACAGATGGTGCATTTATGCCAAGCCCCTTTTAGATGTTATCCACAAAGACCCCTCAAACACCCCTTTCTTCTTCTTAATTGTTGTTACTTATTACCACACACACACACACACACATAAGTTTGTATATATATATATATATATATATATATATATATATATATATATAAATATATTATATATTTATATATATATATATATATATATATATATATATATATATATATATATATATATATACATATATATATATATATATATATATATACATATATATATATATATATATATATATATATATATATATATATATATATATATATATATATATATATATATATATATATATATATATATATATTTATTAACCCCATGCGGCACCCCGTTCAAAACCCATGGTATAAACATAATAATCCAAAAGAGTACTTCTTCACTCGGCACCACACCATAGTCTATAGCAGGGGGACGGGAACCTTTTTGGCTGAGAGAGCCATGAAAGACAAATATTTCAAAATATATTTCCGTGAGAGCCATGTTATATTTTTTTAACACTGAATACAATTAAATGCATGCATTTTTAAGTAAGACCAACATTTTTAGAGTACAATAAGTCTCTTATTCTTTTGAATAACATTGTTATTCTAAAGCTAACCAATAATAAATATAAGACTTCTTACCATTAATGCGACTTCCTGAACAGGTGCGATAGAAAATGGATGGTTGGATTAAAATGCATGAGAATGTTTTATAATTTGAACGTTATTTTTAACACTGTGGTTACCAGCGGAATTATTCATTACTTATCGTGTTAAGCAATGTCAGCTAAGATTTATCTGGGAGCCAGGTGCAGTCATCAAAAGAGCCACATCTGGCTCTAGAGCCATAGGTTCCCTACCCCTGGTCTATAGTGTAGACTATGGTTTAGTATAGTATAGTATAGACCATGGTGTGGTGCTCGCGGGCAGGGTCAGGCCAGCGAGATGAGTTTGCTAAGTGTAAAATTGAGCAGCATTAAAAAAAAAAGAAACTTCTGTTCTAAAAGTATCCACTGGATGTCGCAATAGCAATTCTGTCAGGCAAGCAAATTGTTTGGGGCGAGCAAGTATAATAAAGCAAGAGGTACACGGTAAAGCGGGGCCGCGACTTCTCCCCCTTCACCCAACATGAAAAAAAAGCTGTTTGTATGGTTTGTTGAGTTAGGGCAGGGTTTGTATGTGGAAAATACAAATGAGGTAGTTGGTGCATAGAGGAGTTTTTATTAATGCTTTGGTTAGTTTTTTGTTCAATCCCAGATGGGCTGTGACTTAAAGTTTAACTGCTTTGTAGATAAACTGATATTAAGTCTAAGTTAAATGTGTTCTTCATGGTGTTCTTGAAACTGCACCAATGTGTTCCTTTGTCAAGAGAATTGTTTGTGATATGCACATTTTCATAATATGATTGTTCTATTTTTTTCACGGCTGTTTACGCCAAGCCGTGCCCTTTTGTTGGTGTTCTGCTGTGTTTTGGTTTAGTTCCTGTCCTGCACTTTTATTTTAGTGGCTCTCCCTGTTGTGTTGGTGTTTTTTCGTGACCGCGTCTCACATCTTTGTCAGAGCACTGTTTCCCCTCACCTGCGGCTGATTGGCAGCCAGACCACACCTGGCGTCAATCAGCTGGATACTATTTATGCCCGCCTCGTCCTCAAGTCACTGCTTGAGTATTGTTGGATGTTATCTGTTTGCTGTTTCCTATCTCCTGTCTCCTGTCTTGAGTTATCCTGTTGTCCTGATTCCTGTTTTCCTGCCTAATTCCTTTGGACATTTAAGTCATGTTTTCCTCCTTCACGCCTGCCAACTCTGCATCTTGGGGTCGTCACCTGCAAATCCTGACAATTTTGTGCTAAAATAAAACAAAGAAAACAATCTTATGTTGTCATAGTTGTATTTTTAAGTTATCATGCCATGATTTTACCCGTCCGGCCCATGTGGGAATACATTTTCCTCCATGCGCTCCCTGAACTAAAATGACTTTGACACCCCTGATCTGTACACTACTGCCATCCAACCACCAAGTGAAATTGTATTTACACTTTAACCAGGTGTTGACTGTAATTGCAGTGTTAGTTTGCATCATGAATAGAGTATGATGATTCAAAAGTTTGGTTGTGGAATATTTACTCTTCCATTAGGACTGTAACCCCAAGATCAGTGGTAGGAAACCTATGGGTCTCAAGCCAGATGACTGCATCTGGTTCTCAGATAAATCTTAGCTGACATTGCTTAACACGATAAGTAATGAATAATTCCGCTGGTAATCACAGTGTTAAAAATAACGTTCAAAATATAAAAAATTCTCATGCATTTTAATCCATTCATCCTTTTTCTACCACAATTATTCAAGAAATTGCATTTACGGTAAGCAGTCTTTTATTTATTATTGGTTAGTTTCAGAAAAACAATGTTATTAGATCGATAGAAAGTACTTTATTGATTATTTCAGGAGAGTTCCCTCAGGAAAATTTTAATTCCAGCAGCAGCGTACAGAATTGAGATCAAATTTAACATTTAATTTATCAAAGTAACAATATAACAAGAGAAACTAGGCAGTAGTTAAATTAGTTTATTAAAAAGAATAAGAGACTTATTATACTCTAAAAATGTTGGTCTTACTTAAAAATGCAAGCATTTAGTTGTGTTCAGTGTTAAAAAATATTGTATGGCTCTCACATTTTAAAATATTTGGCTTTCATGGCAAAAGGGACAAGCAGTAGAAAATGGATGGATGGATGGATGGATGGGTTCTCTAAGCGGCAGCACAGTGGAACAGGGGTTAGTGCGTGTGCCTCACAATACGAAGGTCCTGAGTAGTCCTGAGTTCAATACCCGGCTCGGGATATTTCTGTGTGGAGTTTGCATGTTCTCCCCGTGACTGAGTGGGTTCCCTCCGGGTACTCCGGCTTCCTCCCACCTCCAAAGTCATGCACCTGGGGATAGGTTGATTGGCAACACTAAATTGGCCCTAGTGTGTGAATATGAGTATGAATGTTGTCTGTCTGTCTGTGTTGGCCCTGCGATGAGGTGGCGACTTGTCCAGGCTGTACCCGCCTTCCGCCCGATTGTAGCTGAGATGGGCACCAGCGCCCCCCATAACCCTGAAAGGGACAAGTGGTAGACGATGGATGGATGGATTGGCTCTCTCAGCCAAAAAGGTTCCCGGTGTCAAGCCAAATAAGTGCTCGCTGCGAAATAAGTGCCCAAGCGTGTCGGGGCATATATTTAGCGCCTTAAAGGCCTACTGAAACCCACTAATACCCACCAAGCAGTCTGATAGTTTATATATCAATGATGAAATATTAACATTGCAACACATGCCAATACGGCCTTTTTAGTTTACTAAATTACAATTTTAAATTTCCCGGGAGTTTTGTCTTCGAAACGTTGTGTACTGATGACGTGTACGCAAGACGTCACAGGTTTTTAGGAAGTATGAGCACTGCGCACACGCAGCTAAAAGTCATCTGCTTTAACCGCATAATTATATAGTTTTTTGGAGAACTGTGTTGCTGAATCTTTTGCAATTTGTTCAATTAATATTGGAGAAGTCACAGTAGAAAGATGGAGTTGGGAAGCTTTAGCCTTTAGCCACACAAAAACACAGTGATTCCTTGTTTAAAATTCCTGGAGGAACTTTCCTATGGATCAGAGCGTGGTCAAGCCAACATGGATCCCGACCACATGTCAACCAGCAGGTTTCGGTGAGGAAATTGTGGTTAAAAAGTCAGTTCTTACCGGAGAAACGCTGAGCTTGTGCCGTCCATAGCTGCCGTCAACTTCCCTGAGACACTGACACCCGTGGAGACACCCGTGGAGACACCCTACCGACTATCAGGTACTATTTAACTCACTAAAACACTATCAACACAATAGAAAGATAAGGGATTTCTCAGAATTAACCTAGTAAATGTGTCTAAAAACATCGGAATCCGTCCCAATGCAATCGTTTTTTTTGTTTTTTTTCTCTGTAGTCCGTCGCTATTAATATCCTCAAACACGAATCTTTCATCTTCGCTCAAATTAATGGGGAAATTGTCATTTTCTCGGTCCGAATAGCACTTTTTGTTGGAGGCTCCCATTAAAAACAATGTGAATATGTGAGGAGCCATCACAGGGGCGACGTCATTGTCTGCGACTTCCGGTAGAGGCAGGGCTTTTCTCTTAGCACTGAAAGTTGCAAACTTTATCGTGGATGTTCTCTACTAAATCCTTTAAGCAAAAATATGGCAATATCGCGAAATGGTCAAGTATGACACATAGAATGGACCTGCTATCCCCGTTTGAATAAGAAAATCTCATTTCAGTAGGCCTTTAAGAGCGAAGTATATGCCCACCCTATTGTATACAGTGTGTATGGGATGGCTTGCCAAATAATTGCCCCTGTGGATTTGCTGATATTGTTAGCTAAAAGAAAAACCGTATCATACCAAAGTTGGAGAAACGGCAGGATAAAACAAATAAAATCAGTAGTTTTAATTTTGGTGAGGTAAGCTTTTAAAAATAGTGGACGGTCTCTCTCTCGCTAGACACACGTTGGTTTGTCAATGACGCCGCCCTGCCCAAAAACTGCCCGGCGCACCTGTGGACTGCACTGGCGCGCGCATGCGCACACCCACCATGAGCACTTATTTCTAGTGTTGTGTCGTTCGCGAACGATTCGTTCGAACGAACACATTTTTTGAGTGAACGTACTGAACCGAATCACTTCATGAACTGATTCGTTCCTTTCTCAGTTCAATTGAGCTCCGCCGTGACCATGCCGGTATGAGTGGAACTGGCGCGAATCACCTGAATCACGTTCGCGAACGTACTGACACAGAGAACTGACTGTGTCGCGACATGAATCACGTTCGCGAACGTACTGACACAGAGAACTGACTGTGTCGCGACATGAATCACGTTCGCAAATGTACTGACACAGAGAACTGACTGTGTTGCGACGTGAATCACGTTCGCGAACGTACTGACACAGAGAACTGACTGTGTCGCGACATGAATCACGTTCGCGAACGTACTGACACAGAGAACTGACTGTGTCGCAACGTGAATCACGTTCGCGAACGTACTGACACAAAGAACTGACCGTGTCGCGGAGGATGACGTCACATTGAGGATCTCGTCCAGTCACTGCGCGTGTCGCTCATTGGGTGCTGAGGGCTTGTGTCGTTCACGAACTGACACACACATCGAGATCTGCCGCTGGGGAAGCTGTTACTGACTCATGATTTGCCGACCTGCACACATTTTTTTATTTAATTTTTTCATATCGTGTTTATTATATGCCGCTTTTAAAGTGATCATAATTGTTTAAAAAAAAAAACCACATTGCATGTGATATAAAAGGAAGACTGATTTTTATTACATTTTTAATACATGTATGTTTTGTTAGAAACATTATATGTTAAAATAACAAAATGTAATGTGAAAAAGGAAAACTTGTAACACATTTTAGAATCGTTTTTTCTATCTTGTCAAATCCACTATGAATTGTTAAAATAAATATAATGTCATAATGTAGAAAATAATAGCATTTCAAACACATTTAAGAATATATTTCAATTTTGTCGTCGAGTGAAATGTTAAAATGTAAAAATAATAATACTATTTGTAAATTTGTATGTAATCTTAACCACTTCAAAAAACTTTTTTTTTTTAAATTTTGTTTTCAGATCAATTTTAAAATGTCATGGACTGCTCATGGAGAGGACACAAAAAAAAGAAGGGAAAAAAAGAAAATAATATTTGTAGCAAATTTTAAAATAAATTGTTATTATCTTGTCTAATTCACACACACCGAGATCTGCCGCTGGGGAAGCTGTTACTGACTGACTGACTCATGATTCGCCGACCTGCACTCAGAACTGCTGCTGCAGAAGTGATTCAGTGAACTATTCTTTTGAACGAATCAATTTAAGGAACTGATTCTAGTGATTCAGTACAGTCAAAAGAACTGCCGATCCCATCACTACTTATTTCGGCTGGGCACAAATCTGGCTTGACAACGGCCCCTGCCCTCAATCTTCTGTACTTCTAAATCCGCCCCTGCTACAGTCTTCTGAAAGCTGACCAATCATAGGAAGGTGCATGGGCTCTCGTGGGAAACCTTCACGCCTTAAAGAGACAGACACCAAAACAGAAGGAGACGATGAACAGACTACATTAAAAGCTATAATAAGCTACATCATTAATAATTTTTATTTGACTTTAACTTAAAACAAGGAATTTTCACAATATGTCCTCGGAATAAAAAAAGAGTTATAGTAAATGGACAGAAACATAAGAGTCAGATGGGGGCGGGAAGACCTGATATCTCGCCCCTGAGGAAACCCTTTATTTTGATGCGTGCGGCGCAGGCTGCCGTGAGCGCGCATTTTTTCCCTCCTCCCCCCACCCTCCCCGCGAGTGGCGGAGCCCCCATTCTTAAATTAGGGCGGCGCGTTTCTGCTGCAAGAGAAGTGAACGCGCTTGAGGGAGCTGCGGTCCCATTGACGGCCCCCGTCTCCCTGACAGCAGCATCAGCACCCGGCGTCCGCCTTGCCCGGGAGCGACGCAGACAGGCAAGCGGCCATCCAAGACCAAGCCCCCGCCCCTCCTCCCCCTCCCCCACCTCTCTGAACCCGGATCGTATCCCCCGCGTGTGCCGTCGTCCACACCGACCGCCGGAGAAATGGGCTCCCCGTGAAAGCGAGGTGGTGGAGGGGAGAGGCGGGCAGGCGGGAGGGGGTGGGGGGGAGGAAGACACCGGTGCAGCATTCGGGAAGAAGCGAGGCTGCTAACGACACACTACCGACGTCCCTAACGGCGACTACACGACCCCCGCTGCCGCCATGGGAACTCCGCATCAGTCGCTCCGACCGCCGCTTCATCCGTGGGCCATGTCGTGATCCGTGGGCTTTGCTATCCGTGATTCCCAATCGAGGGGAAGGAGGAGGGAGGGGGCGAGATGTTCTCCTCGGTAGGCCCTCGGGGTCCACCCGTCGCCCAGGCCATCCCGGAGCCGGACCTGAGCCACTTGACGGACGAGGAGAGGAAGATCATCATGGCTGTGCTGGCTCGGCAACGGGAGGAAGAGGCGAAGGAGGAGGCCATGATAAAGTAAGCCATAGAAAGATTGCGTGTGTGTGTGTGTGTGTTAGTGTGTGTGTGTGTGTGTGTTCTTGTATTGCTACCCTTCTTGAGACAACAACAAGGAAAAGTACTTCCCATATGAGGAACAAGTTGGGACCGAAATCATGGTGCCAATACGGAAAAAAAAAACATTGCATCTAATAGAGAATGTCTCATTTGCAAACCTGATGGTGGAATCTATCCAAATTAGGGTGTTCCCAAAAAAGAAGGGATATTTTAAAATTGACTCTTTGTCGGTTTTAAAAGTGCTCCCCCTTATGGTCAACATATATAATAACAAGTGTATGGAAGGCCCCGTGATGAGGTGGCGACTTGTCCAGGGTGTACACCACCTTCCACCCGATTGTAGCTGAGATAGGCACCAGCGCTCCCCGCGAACCCAAAGGGAATAAGCGGTAGAAAATGGATGGATGGACTATTGTAATATTTCAATGATAATAAATCAATGTGTTGAGGCAGTTGCGGATGTCACCAATGCAGCGTTATGAGGACACACTTGGTTAATTTTCCAAGTTTTATGGTGAACTGCAAACATGGAAATGCAAAACAAGAAGTGCTTAAAGTTTAATTGCTTTGTAAAAATACTAAAAGGGGATAAGCGGTAGGAAATGGATGGATGGAAGTGTGTGGAAGATACTGAAGAAACTGATATGTGCCCCCTTTGGCCAAAATTCCATCCATCCGTCCATTTCCTACCGCTTGTCCCTTTCAGGGTCGCGGGGAAGAGGGGGGGGGGGGGGGGGGCTTGGAGCCTATCTTAACTGCGTTCGGGCGGTAGTCGGGGTTCGACCCTGGACAAGTCGTCACCTCATTGCAAGGCCAACACAGATAGACAGACAACATTCACACTCAACATTCACACACTAGGGCCAATTTAGTGTTGCCAATCAACCTATCCCCAGGTGCATGTCTTTGGAGGTGGGAGGAAGCCGCAGTACCCGTAGGGAACCCACGCAGTCAATTAAAACAAGAAATATGTATATAGAGACATACTGTAATAACTTGAAGTAAATAATGACAATTAAAAAACAATTAGATACATCCATCCATCTATTTTCTACCGCTTGTCCCTTTCGGGGTCACGGGGGGTGCTGGAGCCTATCTCAGCTGCATTCGGGCGGAAGGTGGAGTGCACCCTGGACAAGTCGCCACCTCATCGCAGGGCCAACACAGATAGACAGACAACATTCACACCCACATTCACACACTAGGGCCCATTTAGTGTTGCCAATCAACCTATCCCCAGGTGCATGTCTTTGGAGGTGGGAGGAAGCCGCAGTACCCGTAGGGAACCCACGCAGTCAATTAAAACAAGAAATATGTATATAGAGACATACTGTAATAACTTGAAGTAAATAATGACAATTAAAAAACAATTATATACATCCATCCATCTATTTTCTACCGCTTGTCCCTTTCGGGGTCACGGGGGGTGCTAGAGCCTATCTCAGCTGCATTCGGGCGGAAGGTGGAGTGCACCCTGGACAAGTCGCCACCTCATCGCAGGGCCAACACAGATAGACAGACAACATTCACACCCACATTCACACACTAGGGCCCATTTAGTGTTGCCAATCAACCTATCCCCAGGTGCTTGTCTTTGGAGGTGGGGGAAAGCAAAAAATGTAAAACATTGTTTTTTTTAAATAAAAGCTTACTTTTTTATATTTGCAGTTTGTATATATTATTAATGTTGTACGTAAATTTTTTCATATATCTAGAAAGCGGGAAGCATTTTTCAGAGGTCTCAAGAGGGTCAGAAATACAAGCGTATGTAGGTGTGTGTGTGTGATTGTGTGTGTGTGTGTGAGGAAGACAAGACCTCAGCTGCTTCCCATTTTGTCTATACTGTAGTGCCTCAGCATCAGGACCACTGCTGCCTGTAACCATGCATGTGTTTATGTGTGTATATCCTCGAGCTCCCCCCCACTCACACACACGCTGCCGCACACATAGTCCAGCAGTCCAGATAGGTGGCAGCGTTAAAAAGGACAAAAATAAGTCAATCACTTGAGTACTTTGTTGGTAACTTGAGGAAGAAGCCGAGCCGTGTTTCTAAGACACACCCCACTTCCTTCTCTCTCTGAAGAAACAGAAACTAATTTCTCATCTGCACTTGTCTCATTAGCATCGCCGCTATGAGTCATGCTTATGCTTCAGTCTGGTGGACTGTGTTTGCTTTTATCTTGAAGCATTTCATTGACAGATGCAGTGGGAGGTGGGCAGTGCAATAGCAGAAAAGCTCACTGAAGCCTGGCATGGCACACATAGTAAAAGTGAAACCCTCCCTGTTGGCTTTTATCTGTGCAGCATCCATCTCAACAGCTGCTGTTTCCAGCTCTGGGGTGCGGTTGAGCCTTTTCCCAGCCTTATGCACGATATGTAGGGCAGAGCTCTTGCAAACAGACACTACACAGGCTGTTATAAAACCAGTAGGCCTAAAACCGAGTGTGGAGAAGGTGCCTGTTTAACATCATTTTTAAACCAGGAGTGATTGATCCTCCCTATTTCGTTACGGCAAACTCTCTGTTGTTGCAATTAGTGTAGAAGTGAAACTGAATCCATCCACTTTCACCACGACCACAGAATGCATCAAGGTAAAGCCTTTTTTCGTAGAATCACTCTGCTCAAAGCTGCATTAGAATCAAGGAGATACATACTGTACAGATAGATAGATGACCCACCAAAAGCTGCACGCTCCTTCAGCTCTACGTTTATGTGCTATTTTAAGCCCTGCATGGACTAATAGCCCTGCACTGGGATGGAAGATCGATTCATTGCATCTAAAGAAGGAAATGTCCGATATTACAGTATATATCTCCGGCTCTAAGTGGCTATGCATCATTTTGAAGCCAGGGATTCAGTCTGTCATACTGTAGAGGCTGCAAATATGGGTGACTGTCAGCACGTACATGTCCTAACTTGTCTTAAGTACTGCCTTCAACACCGTTACTTCTCATCAGTGTTGTCATGTACTCCGATGGCATTTGCTTCATTCTGATCGTGTCTCACTGGATTCCAAATAATTCACAAAAGTTTGTGGCTGACTAGCTATTGAACTACTAACCACCACTATTACTAAATATACTACTCAAATTCTACTATTACCATGCTTTTAACATAAATTTTTAGCTTGCAACTTAAAGCATAGCAATCAGCCAGTAGACAGATCTTACCTTAAAACAGTTGGGGCATTCTTAAGTTAAGGTACCACTGTACTACAAACCCCGTTTCCATATGAGTTGGGAAATTGTGTTTGATGTAAATATAAACGGAATACAATGATTTGCAAAACCTTTTTAACCCATATTCAATTGAATTCACTACAAAGACAAGATATTTGATGTTCAAACTCATATTTTTTTTTGCATATAAAAATTAACTTAGAATTTCATGGCTGCAACACATGCCAACGTAGTTGGGAAAGGGCATGTTCACCAATGTGTTACATCACCTTTTCTTTTAACAACACTCAATAAACGTTTGAGAACCGAGGAAACTAATTATTGAAGCTTTGAAAGTGGAATTCTTTCCCATTCTTGTTTTATGTAGAGCTTCAGTCGTTCAACAGTCTGGGGTCTCCGCTGTCGTATTTTACGCTCAATAATGCGCCACACATTTTCGATTGGAAACAGGTCTGGACTGCAGGCGGGCCAGGCAAGTACCCGCACTCTTTTTCTACGAAGCCACGCTGTTGTAACACGTGCTGAATGTGGCTTGGCATTGTTTTGCTGAAATAAACAGGGGCGTCCATGAAAAAGACGGCACTTAGATAGGCAGCATATGTTGTTCCAAAACCTGTATGTACCTTTCAGCATTAATGATGCCTTCACAGATGTGTAAGTTACCCATGCCTTTGGCACTAATGCACCGCCATCCCATCCCAGATGCTGGCTTTTGAACTTTGCGTCGATAACAGTCTGGATGGTTCGTTTCCCCTTTGGTCCGGATGACACGATGTCGAATATTCCCAAAAACAATTTGAAATGTGGAATCGTCAGACCACAGAACACTTTTCCACTTTGCATCAGTCCATCTTAGATGATCTCAGGCCCAGAGAAGCCGGCGGTGTTTCTGGATGTTGTTGATAAATGACTTTTGCTTTGCATGGTAGAGCTTTAACTTGCACTTACAGATATAGCGACTAACTGTATTTAGTGACAGTGGTGTTCTGAAGTGTTCCTGAGCCCATGTAGTGATATCCTTTAGAGACTGATGTCCGTTTTTGATACATTGCCATCTGAGGGATCGTAGGTCACGGTCATTCAATGTTGGTTTCTGGCCATGCCTCTTACGTGGAGTGATTTCTCCTGATTCTCTGAACCTTTTGATGATATTATGGACCGTAGATGTTGAAATCCCTAAATTTCTTGCAATTGCACTTTGAGAAATGTTGTTCTTAAAACTGTTTGACTATTTGCTCACGCAGTTGTGGACAAAGGGGTGTACATCGCCCCATCTTTTCTTGCGAAAGACTGAGCATTTTTTGGGAAGCTGTTTTTATACCCAATCATGGAACCCACCTGTTCCCAATTAGCCTGCACACCTGTGGGATGTTCCAAATAAGTGTTTGATGAGCATTCCTCAACTTCATTAGTATTTGTTGTCACCTTTCCCAACTTCTTTGTCATGTGTTGCTGGTATTAAATTCTAAAGTTAATGATTATTTGCAAAAAAAAAATTGTTTATCAGTTTGAACATGAAATATGTTGTCTTTGTAGCATATTCTACTGAATATGGATTGAAAATTATTTCCAAAACATTGTATTCCGTTTATATTTACATCTAACACAATTTCCCAACTCATATAGAAAAACGTGTTTGTAAATATACTGTATACTTACAATATACCCACATTGGGTAAGAAGTTTTAAGGCTGTGTTCTATTTGTAGTTCGGTACTCTGGCCTAGAACAAAGTTTAGGAAATAGTCTATTTTGCTTAGCACTCAGTTCTGCTATCAGAACAAAGGATGCTGTTTGAAAACGTAAAATCACAAACTATTTGAACAGCCTTGGTGAAATATCACCCAACACATGTTTCAAATAAAAATGCTCTCTGTTGGTATAATATGTTAGTTATTTTGTGTTGCACTATATTTTGTACCTGCTGAGATGTCACAAAAAAGTCTGAAATTAGGGCTGGGCGATATAGAAAATAACTATATCGTAATATTCGATTACATGTTCTCACACCGTTGGTTTAAGCTGCGTACCTTACATTACTGGCGTGTCTCACTCCTTCTCTTCTGTCCTTCTCACAGAGACGTAAAATAAGCCCGCCTTCTCATATACGTCACATACTGTCGCGCATGTAGCGTCACACGCTCTCGCCGAGAGCTAACGTTAGCATGGCTAATGTTAGCTGAGTCAGGTCGAGTTGCTTTTAGCTGCAGGCATTACACAACAGGCGTTTCTCACTCCTCATTGTCTCTCATTCTGACAGATACGGAAAACAAGCCCGCGTTCTTACATACGTCACATACTCTCGCTAGTCTAGCGTCATAGCTCTCGCCGATCAGAGAGGTAGCAGCATGGCTAACATTAGCAGAGGCAGGTCAAGCGAGTGGAGCTTGTGACAATAAAAGAGAGAGATGGTGCGAAACTTATCACAAATGGAGGAAGAACAATAAATGCCCAACATAAAGAGCATCATCTGGCGGTGGTTTGGTTCCAAGTGGGAAGATATTCAGCTGACAACAGCAATATGCTGTTCAATGTATATACTCTGATGATTAACCTGTGTGATGACTGTATTATGCTGATAGTATATATTTGTACCGTGAATTGATTAACGTGGACCCCGACTTAAACAGGTTGAAAAACTTAGTCGGGTGTTACCATTTAGTGGTCAATTGTACGGAATATGTACTGAACTGTGCAATCTACTAATGAAAGTATCAATCAATCAATGCAAAGTATGCAGCAGAAGTGTTAACACAAAAAGGTAGCAACACTATTAATTTGTTCTTTCATTTAAAAAGTCACCCATATAATAATGCAGTATGAAGAACAATGTTTTAATGTAGACACATAGAATCATCATACTTCTGTGATTATACTATGCATCAAGTGTTCATTCAAGGCCAAGGCAAAATATCGTAATATATATCGTATATCGCAATATGGCATAAAATTATTGCGATATTAATAAAAGCCAATATCGGCCAGCCCTATCTGAAATGTATTTTTGTAAGTGCCGTTGCATGCAACACTCACCCACACACACAGAGAGACACAAGCCACAGAGAACTGCTGCTTCTGACGGGTGTGCGGCGCTTTATTTACTATTATAGTTCTGTAATTTTGCTAAGCTTTTCGCTGTCATTTGAACTATTTTCTGTGCTTTTGGTCCATGGAAGCTCAAAGGAACCAAACCCGCACCACAGTTCATTTAATCCGCACCAAATATGGAAAAACAGCCAGAGAGTGCAAACATACAACACAATGGTTCTGGGTTCTAATCTAAACTAAGGCCTTTGTATGTAATCTGTGTATTTAACCTGTGATTGTACTTCTGTTTCCTCCAAGGATTGACATCTATGTTGGAAGTTCACATGTAAAGTTGTCTCTGTCATGAGTCCTTTACCTTTTTGACCTCAGGACCCAGCTTTTCCTGCACAAAGTGGCCTGGGGGTCATATAAATTTTCAACAGAGTATTGCTTAAATTGATCTCAGGCTTAGTTACATTTGTTTTCAATATATAAATCAAAACAACTTACAGCTATAGCCTTATCCAATAAATGACATGATACATGTCATCATCAGAATGAAATATAGTTGCGTACTGTAGTAGCAGTCCATCCTAAACCTACCCCTCATACACACACGTTGTTAACATGCTCTAAAAACAACAATACATTTTTTGCATGTATTGGGATTAAACTATCTTTTTTAAAGGCAAGGAAACACCTTGATTAGATTGTGTTATACCTTTTAAAGCAGGGGTCTCAAACATGCGGTCCGCGGGCAAATTACGTCCCGCGAGACGTTATATTGCGGCCCGCACCTTACTGCTAGTGGATGCCGCTTGACAACATCATACTTGCCAACGCTCCCAATTTTCCCGGGAGACCCATGAATTTCAGGGCATCCATTCTCTACAATGCCTGTCGATTTTCTCCAAACCAACAAATTACAGGGGGTGCAATGATGACACTGTCTTAAGTGCCACCTACATCCTGGACAGACAGCGTGTAAGTCCAGCCATATGTTGCAGCTGGTTATGTAAGACACACGCGCGTTATTGCAAGACATATTTGATCAACAGCTACACAGGTCACACTGAGGGTGGCCGTAAAAAAATCTTTAACATAGTTACAAATATGTGCCACCCTGTAAACTCACACCAAACAAGAATGACAAACACATTTTGGGAGAACATCCTCACCGTAACACAACATAAACACAACAGAACAAATACCCAGAATCGCATGCAGTCCTAACTCTTCCGCGCTACAATTTACACCCCCGCTACCACCAAACCCCCCACCCCAAACCCCCCTACTTGCGCCGGTTGAGGTCGTGTATATTGTAGCCCAGGAGAGTTAGGGATGCAAGGTGTTCTGGGTATTTCTTCTGTTGTGTTTAATTTGTGTTACGGTAAGGATGTTCTCCCGAAGTGTGTTAGTCATTCTTGTTTGGTGTGGGTTCACAGTGTGGCGCATATTTGTAACAGTATTAAAGTTGTTTATACGGCCACCCTCAGTGTGACCTGTATGGCTGTTGATCAAGTATGTCTTGCAGTCACTTACGTGAATCTGCATAAGCCTCACACAACATGTTACTGAGCCCGCACGCTGGTTGTGTGATGTAAACGCGGACGCAATTAAATGTTGTGGAGCAGTGGTTTGCAAATGGGGGTATGCGTACCCCTGGGGGTACTTGAAAGTATACCAAAGGGTACGTGAGATCTTTTAAAAATATTCTAAAAAAATAGCAGCCATTCAAAAATCCTTTATAAATATATTTATTGAATAATACTTCAACAAAATATGAATGCAAGTTCATAAACTGTGAAAAAAAAATACAAAAATGCAATATTCAGTGTTGACAGCTAGATTTTTAATGGACATGTTTCATAAATATTAATGTTAAAGATTTCTTTTTTTGTGAAGAAATTTTTAGAATTAATTTCATGAATCCAGATGGATTTCTATTACAATCCCCAAAGAGGGCACTTTAAGTTGATGATTACTTCTATGTGTAGAAATCTTTATTTATAATTGAATCACTTGTTTATTTTTCAACAAGTTTTTTATTTGTATGTCTTTTTTTCCAAATAGTTCAAGAAAGACCACTACAAATGAGCAATATTTTGCACTGTTATACAATTTAATAAATCAGAAACTGATGACATTGTGCTGTATTTTACTCCTTTATCTCTTTTTTTCAACCAAAAATGCTTTGCTCTGATTAGCGGGAACATGAATTAAAACAAAAATGTTTACAAGGGGTACATCACTGAAAAATGGTTGAGAACCACTGTTGTAGAGGACGTTAAAGGCAGTGCAGTCACGGCACGCCCTTAATAATGTCGGCCGGGTGAAAATTGGGACAAATTCAGGAGAATGGTTGCAACGGTAGATTGTCGGGAGGTGCTCTGAAATTCGGGAGTCACCCGGAAAAATCGCGAGGGTTGGCAAGTATGTTGCTAGGGCGAGAAACCAATTCATAGAAGGTGAATTCATTAAAAAGTGCATGTAAGATTTTTAAAGAAAATTTTCTTGCGGCCCAGCCTCACCCAGTTTCTGCATGCAGTGGTCCCCATGTAAATTGAGTTTGAGACCCCTGTTTTAAAGGATGAAATTACGGGCCAGTCCCAATACACCCCCTCGCGCTACTTATTAGCCTTATCCTAAATGTGTGCGTTCCTGTGAATGTAGTAGTTTCCCAATGACACTTTTCATATAGGGGTAGTGGGCATAATGAGGGGTAGGGAGTATGACTCTAGCCCCTTCAGAGCGAGGGATTTCAGCTGCTGACTCACCCAGGGAGGACCAGAGATATGTACCCACTTTTTGCACACGTTTGCATAATTTGTAACGCTAGCCAACTAGCCACACAAGCTGACGAAAAGTTGCGAATGTGAAAACATTAATGCTACATACCTTCAAAAAATTCACGAGCGACACCAGTCGTCTATGGCGGCTTCTTCTCCGTGTAGTTATTTCTGTATTCATCAACCGAGGCAGAATTAATTCTAATAAAATATCTCAGCAGTTAACTCCATTGTTTTCGGGTTTGTTGTGAAGTGGTGGGACTAGAGTTGTACGGTACACTGCTACTAATAATGTACCGCGGTACTAATGAATTAAAAAAGTTACTACAGCCTTTTCATCCACATATGCTCATGTGCAGCCGTGACGTTGCTGAGCTACAGCCAACTTTTATGAGTTCAAATAAGTTCTCCAACCACTGCCCCTGCACTCCTCAAACAGTTTGTGGTACTTGGCACGTTTCCTTTCGTTGGCTTCTTAGTCCGTTCTTCCCAGGGCACTGTAAACTCCACTGTATGATCAGGTGTTTTGAAGCTTTGGAGAGATGTTGATATATATATGTATGTAATGTATATACATATATATATATATATATATATATATATATATATATATATATATATATAAATATATATTTACAGTATATATGTACTTGTTTTGCCATAAAGTGACTAAGCCTGGTGAGTTTACAGTGTGCAGCAGATATAGCAGAGATATAGCAGATATAGCGTGTTTTTTTATTAATATAGGTATAAACACTATGCTTATGTATATACTGTGCAGTGTGTAACAGACACTTTATACTGTAGTGTTTCGTAAGTTGAATGACATTTTCAATTATTGAAACAATATTGTATAATAATCAAATATTTGGTCTATACAAGCTGTAATATTCCCCTTAGATACATAAACAGTAGAACCCTAGGAAAAAGCATAACTAGAGCAACATTAAATGTGTGTTACATGTATTGCATTTATTTATTGCAAAACAGTCTTTAACTGTATTTGTTACATTGCACTGGAATTATATCTCAAATGTACCCACTGAAGTAATAGTAGCTCACAGAGATGAATATTATTGTTAAAGCACTTTATCTTCATTTTACAGTGACTTTTCAGTCGATTCACACACTTTCTTTTCCTCCCTACAGAGGCACATATGCAAGACACCATACATCCAGTGTTTATTGTAGGAACTATCTGGTGTTTGTGTGTATGACTGTATGTACTTTTATTCTGCCATAACATACAGGAGCTGCATACTATGACTGCATATTGGGGGAAAAAAATAAAAGAATTAGAGGTCAATGTTACATTAAAGTACAAATTAGGCCTCCGCTAATTGACCGGGACAATTTTACCAGTCGGTGTATACTGTTTTAGAATATGTACAGCATTTGAATAGTACATGGTAATTAATCATTAAAGTCAAGTAAAATAATCCTTCCGCCCGAGTGCAGCTGAGATAAGCTTTTAGCCCCCCTGCGACCCTGAAAGGGACAAGCGGTAGAAAATGAATGGATGGATGGATGGATGGATGGAAAACAATGCAAGTCACGTGACCATAGCAATAATAATAGCGCAAAGACAAAAAAAAAAAAAAAAAAAATATATATATAGGTTGATTGGCAACACTAAATTGGCCCTAGTGTGTGAATGTGAGTGTGAATGTTGTCTGTCTATCTGTGTTGGCCCTGCGATGAGGTGGCGACTTGTCCAGGGTGTACCCCGCCTTCCGCCCGATTGTAGCTGAGATTGGCGCCAGCGCCCCCCGCGACCCCAAAAGGGAATAAGCGGTAGAAAATGGATGGATGGATGGATATATATATGTATGTAGTCGAGGTTTCTGTGGTTTATCCATTATACAGTGCGGGTAGAACGGAATATGCGTTAAGTCAGGAAAAAACACAGAGGCTGTTTCATCCCTGCAAGTCTGTTTTGCAGGTTTCCCCGCTCTTCAGGGGATTTTATTGAAATAAATAAGAATAAATACAATAAATAAGTAAATAAATAAGAATACAATCCCTTGAATAGCAGGAAACCTGCGAAACAGGCTTGTAGGGATGAAATAGCCTCTGTGTTTTTTCCTGACCTCCATCCATCCATCCATTTTCTACCGCTTATTCCCTTGTGGGGTCGCGGGGGGCGCTGGCGCCTATCTCAGCTACAATCGGGCGGAAGGCGGGGTACACCCTGGACACTGACCTAACGTATATAAATATATATATATGTATGTATATATATATATATATATATATATATATATATGTATGTATATATATATATATATATATAAAATACATCCATCCATTTCCTACCGCTTTTCCCTTTTGGGGTCGCGGGGGGTGCTCAGTTGCATTCGGGCGGAAGGCGGCGTACACCCTGGACAATATATATATATATATATATATATATATATATATATATATATATATATATGTACGTATATATATATATATATATATATATATATATATATATATATATATATATATATATATATATACACACACACACACAGTATGTATATATATGTATGTGTGTATATATACGTACTTTTCTATCCAGCTGACCGTTGTATTTATAACACGCGCGCTGTCAAATTCATTCAGGCGCTGCTGCAAAGCATTAAAAACAACACGACCGAACAGCCAATCAAAATCAAACTTTTAACGGCCGACTTCAGGTTACACGGTACAGTATCATAGATTTATGGGTCAATGGAATTGCGGACAGAATAATGTCAGCTAAAAACAGTATCTTAGTTGCGGAAATTGGCGTAATATGACTGAGATGCTGTCATTGACAGGAAAATGGAAAATCATGTTTACCTTGCACTTGACAAATACGTCCCTGGAGCTGGGCCAGCCAGTGGCCAATTCTCGATACACGGCAGCCCTGCACCCTTTTGGGGCCATCTCTGTGCCTCAAAATACCAAACTTACTCCAAAACGAGTCAAACATTTCTCAAATTACTTGTACGTGTCTGGCAAAATGTTTCTTTTGCACAGTTGATGACTGCTTGGTACCCTAAAGCTGTATGAAAAACACCTACCATGACTGCAGCCAGTTATGGACGCGACCAGCGATTAAACATCTACAATGGTAAATTGATGATAACTTGACAACGTCAATACTATAGTTGGAGCACCAGTGTTGACATAGTAACTGATGCATCCTTGAGTGTGCATTTTACTTGGAAGCATGTAAACTCAAATTTAGTCGTGAATTATTATTGTGTTTTTCTCATGTAATGAATTTTTTTATTCCTTTAGATTGGTAATAAAATATTCAACTAACACCTACTTTATTTGTTTTTACGTACAGATGCTATAAAACTGTCCGGTTAAAAAGAATGTAAAACATTAAAAAAAAAATTGTAATATATATATATATATATATATATATATATATATATATACATACATATGTATATATATATATATATTAGGGCTGAAAATCTTTGGGTGTCCCACGATTCGATTCAATATCAATTCTTGTTGTCGCGATTCGATTATAAATCGATTTTTTCGATTCAACACGATTCTCGATTCAAAAACGATATTTTTCAGATTCAAAACGATTCTCTATTCATTCAATACATAGGATTTCAGCTAGATCTACCCGTCTGCTGACATGCTAGCAGAGTAGTAGATTTAAAAAAAAAAGCTTTTATAATTGACAAGGACAATGTTTTATCAACTGATTGCAATAATGTAAAATTGTTTTAACTATTAAACAAACCAAAAATATGACTTATTTTATCTTTGGGAAAACATTGGACACAGTGTGTTGTCAAGCTTATTAGATGCAATGCAAGTGTAAGCCACTGTGTTCTTTTTATTTTTATTTTTATCAATGTCTAATGATAATGTCAATGAGGGATTTTTAATCACTGCTATGCTTAAATTATAACTAATATTGATACTGTTGTTGATAATATTAACTTTTGTTTCACTACCTTTGGTTTGTTCTGTGTCGTGTTTGTGTCTCCTCAATTGCTCTGTTTATTGCATTTCTGAGTGTTGCTAGGTCAGGTTTGGTTTTGGAATTGGATTGCATTGTTATGGTACTGCTGTGTATTGTTTTGTTGGATTGATAAAAAAAAAAAAAAATGATTAAAAAAAAAGAGAATCGGTTCTGAATCGCACAACGTGAGAATCGCGATTCAAATTCTAATCGATTTTTCCTACACCCCTTATATATATATATATATATATATATATATATATATATATATATATATATATATATATATATATATATATATATATTATATATATATATACATATTTATATATATTTGTATGTATAACTTTTTTTTTTACCATATCACCGAGCTCGAAGATGTGATAATTAGCTTGAAACAATCACAAATAAGGGAGCTACACCACACAAAAGTTTGTAAAACAACGATATTTCCCCGTAACAAGACCCTTAAAGTCCAGTGTCTAGCGATCCAGTAATTTCTAGGCCAATATTAATCCACTCAAAAAAGTGAGACATTTAAGTTATGTAATAATCCATGAATTTGCCCAGAAGCAAGGTAGCATACGCTGACTAGTCTCTAGTTACCGTTTGACGTTACTCCATACCACCGCGTTTACGTGGCATCAAAACACACTTCGATTCCTGTGTGTAATGTCACAATTTTCTGAAAAATGTGCAAAGGAAAGAAGGAAAAGGTTTTGAGAAAAATACGAATAGCTTGTAGAGAAAACAAGAGGACTGATAGTTTGAATATAAAAGATTATTATGAAATGGTGGTGAAATTGAAATCAATAGCACTGTATATATACACATACGTTTGTATATACTGGTATATATATATATATATATATATATATATATATATATATATATATATATATATATATATATATATATATATATACATATATATACATATATATATATAAACATATATATGTAAATACATGTATAGATATACATGTGTATACATATATGTATATGTATATATATATATATATTAGGGGTGTTGGAAAAAATCGATTCCAATACGAATCGAATCGAATACATTGTGGGATTCAGAATCGATTCTCATTTTAAAAAAAATGTATTTAAAAAAAACAAAACAATATATATATATATATATATATATATATATATATATATATATATATATATATATATATGTATATATATTTCTTTTAATCAATCCAACAAAACAATACACAGCAATACCATAACAATGCAATCCAATTCCAAAACCAAACTTGACCCAGCAACACTCAGAACTGCAATAAAGACACAAACACGACACAGAACAAGCCAAAGGTAGAGAAGCAAAAATGAATATTATCAACAACAGTATCAATATTAGTTATAATTTCAGCATAGCAGTGATTAGAAATCCCTCATTGACATTATCATTAGACATTTATAAAAATAAAAAAAAGAACAATAGTGTCACAGTGGCTTACACTTGCATCGCATCTCATAAGCTTGACAACACACTGTGTCCAATGTTTTCACAAAGATAAAATAAGTCATATTTTTGGTTCGTTTAATATCCATCCATCCATCCATTTTCTACCGCTTATTCCCTTTCGGGGTCGCGGGGGGCGCTGGCGCCTATCTCAGCTACAATCGGGCGGAAGGCGGGGTACACCCTGGACAAGTCGCCACCTCATCGCAGGGCCAACACAGATAGACAGACAACATTCACACACTAGGGCCAATTTAGTGTTGCCAATCAACCTATCCCCAGGTGCATGTCTTTGGAAGTGGGAGGAAGCCGGAGTACCCGGAGGGAACCCACGCATTCACGGGGAGAACATGCAAACTCCACACAGAAAGATCCCGAGCCTGGATTTGAACCCAGGACTGCAGGAACTTCGTATTGTGAGGCAGACGCACTAACCCCTCTCCCACCGTGAAGCCCCGTTCGTTTAATAGTTAAAACAATTTTCCATTATTGCAATCAGTTGATAAAACATTGTCCTTTACAATCATAAAAGTAAAAAAAAAAAATCTACTACTCTGCTAGCATATTTGCAGACTGGGGTAGATCCTGCTGAAATCCTAAGTATTGAATGAATACAGAATCGTTTTGAATCGGAAAAATATCGTTTTTGAATCGAAAATCGAATCGAATAAAAAAAACCCCGATATATTATCGAATTGTGACCCCAAGAATCGATATTGAATCGAATCGTGGGACACCCAAAGATTCACAGCCCTAATATATATATATATATATATATATATGTATATATATATATATATATATATATATATATATATATAAATGATAAATGGGTTGTACTTGTATAGCGCTTTTCTACCTTCAAGGTACTCAAAGCGCTTTGACACCACTTCCACATTTACCCATTCACACACACATTCACACACTGATGGAGGGAGCTGCCATGCAAGGCGCCAACCAGCACCCATCAGGAGCAAGGGTGAAGTGTCTTGCTCAGGACACAACGGACGTGACAAGGTTGGTTCTAGGTGGGATTTGAACCAGTGACCCTCAGGTTGCGCACGGCCACTCTCCCACTGCGCCACGCCGTCCCTTATATATGTATATATGTATGTATATATGTATATATGTATGTATATATATATATATATATATATATATATGTATGTATATATATAATGCCAATATATTTATTTTGCACGAGTCAAGTCAGTGTCGTCTATATGTTCTGGTCAATGGCTTGACTGGGGGCCGGGATTTAAGGGAGTCAGGGCGAGGATGGGAAGTGACTTGTGTTTTGGAGTTGAAAGATCGTTCGAATGGTGTCATTTAAGAGAGCGGGACACAGAGATTGAGAACGTTGCATTTTGTGAAATGAAAAAAGACATAAAACTGGGAATCTGCCAGAGCCTCCATTCCTTGGGCTGTTACAAAATTGACGAATGGCACATCACGAAGATGGTCCGTGGTGTTGACAGTACGTATCTTATGGTTAATTGATTAAGAATCCATACTAGTAAAAACGCTATTGATGGCAAGAAGACTGAATCGTACTCCGGTTGAAATTTTTTTAAAAAGCACTAGTGGAAGGACACCGCAGTACCTGCAGTGAGCGAACTCGTCCAAAAGAAGGTGCCATAGCACAAACAAAATATCACCTTCCTCAGCATATTTGCTTCTTGATTATTTTTTTCTACTGAAAATGTTTCCATGGCTGCAGGATGAAAAATAGCTGCAGGGTTCAAAGTGTATAAAAAAAGTAGCGGAAAATAGTCTGGTATTTACATTGTATATAAATATATATATATATATATATATATCCATTTTCTACCGCTTATTCCCTTTTTGGGGTCGCGGGGGGCGCTGGCGCCTATCTCAGTTACAATCGGGCGGAAGGCAGGGTACACCCTGGACAAGTCGCCACCTCATCACATATATATATATATATATATATATATATATATATATATATATATATTATGGTGAAGAAGGACCTGAGCTGGAAGGCCAAGCTCTAAATTTACCGGTCAATCTACGTTTCTATCTATCCTCACCTATGGTCATGAGTTTTGAGTTATGACCGAAAGGTCAAGATCCGGGTACCGGCGGCCAAACTGAGTTTCCTCCGCCAGGTGGCGAGGCTCTCCCTTAGAGATAGGAGGAGAAGCTTTGTCATCCGGGAGGAGCTCAAAGTAAAGCCACTGCTCCTCCACATCGAGAGGAGCCAGATGAGGTGGTTCGAGCCTCTGGTCAGGAGGCCACCCTAATGCATCCCTTGGGAGGTGTTTCGGGCACGTCCGACCGGTAGGAGGCCACAGGGAAGACCCAGGACACACTAGGAAGACCATGTCTTCCGGCTGGCCTGGGTACACCATAGCCTGTTTAGGGTCTGGGTAGTTCGAGTACCGTGAACATTTGCGTTTTGCATAGCAAGGATAATTTCTTCCAAAATGTGTAACTCTGACAAGAGAAAAGGATCAAAAGCAAATGTCCCCTGGAGAGGATGTTGGTTCTCAGCATTATATACAGTATAGTACATTCCCATTTGTCAGTTCAAAGAGTTGGTTTGCAGAAAACAGATATGTTTGTAAAACACATTCCTATTTTGTTTTATGTTCTCACTGTTCAAGCTAATATTGGATATCAACAATGAAAAACATTAAATAAAACAGATATCTGTTTTGCCAACTACCATAGTTTTTTTGCCGGAAGTTGTTAAAAGTCAAAACATAAACTGACAAACTGTTTTTATTTTGTGTATTTCAGAGAAGAGAAGCCTATCCAAGTGAGAACAGTAAACTTGGTTGGGCAGAAAAAACCTCAGCAGCAAAATGATGTCCGGTGAGTGCTAACAGTTCCCTGCATTTCTCAGGAGTTGAGACTCTGAAATTCCAATTGAAATAGTGAGTCACGATTGGGTCCTCTGTTAGTTATGTTAACTACCTAGCAGTCAAGAGTTGTCCGTCTGTTCTTTTGCGTGATGTTTATGTTTTGTCGTCAGATCCATTTTTACACCTTGGATGAGTCACCAGGACAATAACTGCTGCTGTATGAATTGCATGGCTATACAATCAACATTTGGCTGTTTAGATGTACAGAACTATTTCATTCAAATGTGTTTGCATGATTATCATTTTGTGACATAATGTATGTAGTTTTAGGTTCAAATACATAATATTACCATCATATTTAGTTAAAGGAGTCAAACAATGGTCACTCCAAACATTGGAAAAGTCTGATAGAATAGTCTTTTTTTTTTTTTTTTTTTAAATTAAAATTTTTACCACTATCGTTAACCGTAAAATCCGGTCAACATGCCACTACTTTTTTCCTATGCTTTGCACACTGCAGCTTTTAAAAAGGTGTGTCAAATTTATGTATTTTTCTTCGCTGACAGCCATAATTCAAGTAGTTTTCAAAATATAAGCAAAGACACTGAAAAGGCGTGTTATTGTTTGTACTGTGGTGTCATCTTTTGGACGAGTTTGTTCACTGCAGCTGTTACAGTGCCCTTCTGTTTAGAACTTTGAACCGGAAGTACAAGTGTTGTTCCACCTGCTAGCAGTTTGTGCATTTCTACTCATATGGATGCTTCATTTATCACTCCAAGCAACGTTTCTAAGTTTTACAATACAACTTAAATACTTTATACTTACCAAACCGTGTCATGTGTGATGTCTGCAGGAGTGTTTTCATGCACATTTGTACATGCTATCTTAATGTAATTAAGCAAGCATCGTTAGCATTAGCTAATATGCTCACATGTTGACGAGTGTCTACATGAGTGTCTATTGTTTGAGTTTCACAAATTCCTAAGTAAATTCACCAATCCATCACTGCGTAAAGTTATTGAGTCTGTTTAGCTGATTAAGGAGCTAGCTTCCTCAGCTCGTTGGTCTGTTTTGTTTGATCAGGTCTTTTGCTGCTGTGTTACAGGCACCGTTTGGAAATAATTAAGGTCAGGTAGAATTACAATATATTTCTGTGTAAATAACTAATTTCGCAATGTATATATCTCCGGCTTATAGTCTAGGCTAACATATAGGAAAAAGTTGATTTTCTAAAATTTAGTGGCTGCGCTCTGTAGTTTGGAAAATATGGTAATCGTGATCAATCATAGTACATCTCCTGATATTTTGTCACAAAGGCAGTTATATTATTAGAATGTTAAACACAAACATTTTTTTCATGTATTCGTGTTTCCTTTTCATGATTTTATCTAAAGTCTAATAAAGTTGTATTACGAAGTGAAATTTACCAACGAGCCCACAAGTCAGAGTCTTCTCACTCATCTTTGAACTGGTGTATGCATTGACCTGATCTCTGATTGTATAGCAACTCTTACCCTTTCAGGTAATCATCCGTAGTTAGGGTAAAGGAGTATGTGCAGTCAAAATAAATTGCATGATTTATACATTAAAATAGTTTTTTTTGGTGATTAAGCTTTTTAAAAAGGCTGGCAACGAGCATCTTCTAAAGGTCTATATCAGTCCCTCTGGGATTTGTCTGACTTAAAAAACAAAAAACTTGGTCAAATGTTGAAGCATATTTTTTTCTAAAACATTGCATGTCATACAGCGTGTGAATTTACACATTTGTCATAATGTTTTAAGTGTTCTTTCTAACTGTGACATTGTAATATCTAGTCACATTAAGTAAGGGATCTGTTTTTAAGACCCTTTAGATTTTATTTAACAAACATTAATGTTGGCAGTTGTACCTTCATTTTTAACACAAGGGTGTATTTCCATCTAAGTGAGTCAGTTGGAAAGGCAGGCATTCTGTTCTCGGCTTCAGTCAGATGGAAGCAAAAGAAGAAAACAGTACCTGTGATCCGTTTTATCATTACACTGTCATTTACTATATCACACAGACTTACATTTCCCATTTGATGCCACTTTTACACATATGACTGGGGCAACATGTTATACAGCTGTAATTCTTTTTTGGGAAATGAGGGACGATGAAGATAATCATGATGTCGACATATCTATCAAACGAAAAAGTCAGGACAATGGGGGTCGTAGGGTTTTTGCAGGGAGACATTTGATCTGAAAGAGCAGTTTTTCTCAATTAGTTGAGCGGTCGACCCAGAGGGCTAGGGGGAGTGGTGGTGCAATGTCAGGTGGGCGTTTGTGACCTCAGAGAACATGCTTTTTTACAAAAGAATATGACGAAGCATATGTAGTACAAACCCTGCTTCCATATGAGTTGGGAAATTGCGTTAGATGTAAATATAAACGGAATACAATGATTTGCAAATCCTTTTCAACACATATTGAATTGAATGCACCACAAAGACAATATATTTGATGTTCAAACTCATAAACTACATTTTTTTTTTGCAAATAATAATTAACTTAGAATTTCATGGCTGCAACACATGCCAAAGTAGTTGGGAAAGGGCATGTTCACCACTGTGTTACATAACCTTTTCTTTTAACAACACTCAATAAACGTTTGGGAACTCCATCCATTTTCCATCCATTTTCTACCGCTTATTCCCTTTCGGGGTCGCGGGGGGCGCTGGCGCCTATCTCAGCTACAATCGGGCGGAAGGCAGGGTACACCCTGGACAAGTCGCCACCTCATCGCAGGGCCAACACAGATAGACAGACAACATTCACACTCACATTCACACACTAGGGCCAATTTAGTGTTGCCAATCAACCTATCCCCAGGTGCATGTCTTTGGAAGTGGGAGGAAGCCGGAGTACCCGGAGGGAACCCACGCATTCACAGGGAGAACATGCAAACTCCACACAGAAAGATCCCGAGCCTGGATTTGAACCCAGGACTGCAGGAACTTCGTATTGTGAGGCAGACGCACTAACCCCTCTGCCACCGTGAAGCCCACGTTTGGGATTAGTTTCCTCACGTTTGGGAACTGAGGAAACTAATTGTTGAAGCTTTGAAAGTGGAATTCTTTCCCATTCTTGTTTTATGTAGAGCTTCAGTCGTTCAACAGTCCGGGGTCTCTGCTGTCGTATTTTACGCTTCATAATGCGCCACACATTTTCGATGGGAGACATGTCTGGACTGCAGGCTGGCCAGGAAAGTACCCGCACTCTTCTTTTACGAAGCCACGCTGTTGCAACATGTGTTGAATGTGGCTTGGCATTGTCTTGTCCATGTACAAGACGGCGCTTAGATGCCAGCATATGTTGTTCCAAAACCTGTATGTACCTTTCAGCATTAATGGTACTTTCACTGATGTGTAAGTTACCCATGCCTTTGGCACTAATGCATCCCCATACCATCACAGATGCTGTCTTTTGAACTTTGCGTCGCTAACTGTCTGGATGGTACGCTTCCCCTTTGGTCCGGATGACACGATGTTGAATATTTCCCAACATTTTTTTAAATGTGGACTCGTCAGATCACAGAACACTTTTCCACTCTGCATCTGTCCATCTTAGATTATCTCAGGCCCAGAGAAGCCGGCGGCGTTTCTGGTTGTTGTTGATAAATGGCTTTCGCTTTGCATAGTAGGGCTTTAACTGGCACTTACAGATGTAGCGTCAAACTGTATTTAGTGACAGTGGTTTTCTGAAGTGTTCCTGAGCCCATGTGGTGATATCCTTTAGAGATTGATGTCAGTTTTTGATACAGTGCAGTCTGAGGGATCGAAGGTCACGGTCATTCAGTGTTGGTTTCCGGTCATGCCGCTTACGTGAGTGATTTTTACACATTCTCTGAACCTTTTAAAGATATTATGTACCGTAGATGTTGAAATCCCTAAATTTCTTGCAATTGCACTTTAAGAAACGTTATTCCTAAACTGTTTGACTATTTGCTCACGCAGTTGTGGACAAAGGGGTGTACCTTGCCCCATCCTCTCTTTTGAAAGACTGAGCATTTTTTAGGAAGCTGTTTTTATACCCAATCCTGGCACCCATCTGTCCCAATTAGCCTGCACACCTGTGGGATGTTCCAAATAAGTGTTTGATGAGCATTCCTCAACTTTATCAGTATTTATGGCCACCTTTTCCAACTTTTTTGTCACGTGTTGCTGGCATCAAATTCTAAAGTTAATGATTATTTGCAAAAAAAAAATGTTTATCAGTTTGAACATCAAATATGTTTCATCTAACACAATTCCCCAACTCATATGGAAACGGGGTTTGTACTTGGCTTCACTGTGACTACAGTGGGAGACAAGGAAATATCTGTATGTTGTTTTCTTTGTTGTTAATATAGGACATATTATTTTCTTTTTCTTAGTGGGGCGTAACAGAAAATAATTAAGAAGCCCTGGGTTAAACACTGGGTTAAACACTGGTTTAGACAGTTAACGCATGCGGTATATCGTTAGGATATTGTCAATACCAATACCGATACTACGTACATTGGTGTAAATAAAGACCTGAAAAGATGATAAAAGATACAGTCCTAGCAGGTACAAGACATCAGAACAACTTGCTGAATTAGGTCTTAACGTTGAATGACTCAAACCTATCGTTGGAACAACATGCTTTTTGACAACGTTTATTCAATGTTGGGTTCTGACGTTGATTTGACTATTGAATTTTGGTCATTTCCCAATCAATAACGTGGATCCAACGTTAGATACCAAAGTTGTCTCAATTTACAAATACAGCTATTTTGCAACGTTGTTTCAAAATCAGTTTTAAAGGACATGTATGCATAATCAAAGTTGTATCAATGTCTTGTGCCTGCTGGGGTAGTGGGAGGATTAATTTCACTTAATTCCTGGGAGGATCTCTGCACCCTCCCCCCGTACTTCACGTATAACGTATCAGGAAGACCACGACGAATGAGGGGAAGTGTAAATATTTTTATTGCTGCTTAGCTACAAATCTGAATGGCAAAATGATGATGATTGGCCCTGCGATGCTGTGGCGACTTGTTCAGGGTGTACACCGCTTTCAGCCCGAATGCAGCTGAGATAGGCTCCAGCACCCTCCGCCATCCCAAAAGGGACAAGCGGTAGAAAATGGATGGATGGACAAAGTTGCAAAACTGCATGAAATTCGTATTGGGATTGCGTTGATTGCCGTGATTGGACCATCGTGAACTGAATTATCTGCTACATGATCTATTAGTGTTTCTCACAGGACTGCAATAGATTTGTGGTAGTGGTTGGTTGGGGTGTGGTAACAATTTAATTTGCATAATTAGTCATGCTGCATTTGCAAATAGTGAGAAAAAAAAAGTTTGTAATTAGGGGCTGCGTAATATGGCTGAAAACTCTACCACGATATAAGCTTTTTCATATTGGTTAACGATAATTATTGATATTTTGTTACGACCTATAGAAATTATGGACAAGGAGAAACATTTATTAAATGTTGAAATTTTTATTTCAAATGTAACTTTCCTCCGATTATAATCCCCCTCACTTATCAAGGCAGAAAGGAAAGGGCCTTGCATGGCAGCTCCTGCCAGCAGTGTGTGAATGGGTGAATTTGGAAAAAGTGTCAACCTTGAAGTAGGACTGGGCGATATATCGATACACGCGATATATAGCGGGTTTGTCTCTGTGCGATATAGAAAATGACTATATCCTAATATTCGTGTATATGTTCTCACACAGTTGATTTTAGCTGTGGGCATTACACTACAGCAGAGGTCTCAAACATGCGGCCCGCGAGACGTTATTTTGCGGCCCGCACTTTGATATGTCAATTTAATGTTGGTGCGGCCCGCGAGTTTAATACGAACAGCGCTTTACAGCGTCATACTTGCCAATGTTCCCAATTTTACCGGAAGTCCTCTGAATTTCTGGGCATTCATTCCCTCGATATCCCTGCCGATTTTTACCCAATCAAAATTTTACAGGGAGTGCCATAATGTCACTGCATTTAGCGCCCTCTACATCCTGTAGACAGCGTGAAGGCCAAGTTATATGTTGCATCTGACTGTGTAGTATGCACGTATGCTGTTGCAAGACATATTTGATCAACAGCTACACAGGTCACACTGAGAGTGGCCGTAAAAAACACTTTAACACTGTTACAAATATGTGCCAGACTGTGAACCCACACCAAACAAGAATGACAAACACATTTCAGGAGAACATCCGCACTGTTATACAACATAAACACAACAGAACAAATACCCAGAATCCCATGCAGCCCTAACCCTTCCGGGCTACAATATACACACCCCCGCTACCACAGACCCCCCACGCCCTCACCCTCCCTACTTGCGTCGGTTAAGGTGGTGTATAATGTAGCCCGGGAGAGTTAGGGCTGCAAGGTGTTCTGGGTATTTGTTCTCTTGTGTTTAAGTTGTGTTAGGGTTCGGATGTTCTCCCAAAATGTTTTTGTCATTCTTGTTTGGTGTGGGTTCACGGTGTGGCACATATTTGTAACAGTATTAAAGTTGTTTATACGACCACCCTCAGTGTGACCTGTATGGCTGTTGAACAAGCACGTCTTGCAGCCACTAACGTGGTTCTGCACAAGTCTCACACAACATGATGCAGATCTGTCACTTTGGTTCTGTGTTGCAAAAGCGTGTGCGATGACAAGTTGTAGAGCAGTAGTCCTCTTATTGAGGTTACGCGAACCCCTTGGGGTACTTGAAGGTATGCCAATGGACAAATGAGATTCATTAAAAATATTCTTAAAAAAAGCAGCCTTTCATAAATACTTAATAAATATATTTATTGGTTAACACTTCAACAAAATATGAATGTAAGCTCATATGTGAAAATAAATGCAACAATGCAATATTCAGTGTTGACAGCTACATTTTTTGTGGACATGTTCCATAAATATTGATATTAAAGATTTCTTTTTTTGTAAAGAAATGTTTAGAATTAAGTTCATGAATCCATATGGATCTCTATTACAATCCCCAAAAAGGGCACTTTAAGTTGCTATGTGTAGAAAGTTTTATGTGTAGAAATCTTTATTTATAATTGAATTACTCGATTATTTTTTATATCTTTCTTTCCAAATAGTTCAAGAAAAAACACTACAAATGAGCAATATTTTGTACTGTAATACAATTTAATAAATCAGATACTGATGACATAGTGCTGTATTTTACTTCTTTATCCTATTTTTTTCAACCAAAAATGCTTTGCTCTGATTAGGGGGTACTTGAATTAAAAAAATGTTCACAGGGGGTACATCACTGAAAAAGGTTGAGAACCACTGTTGTAGAGGACGTTAAAGGCAGTGCAGTCACGGCAGCCCTTAATAATGTCGGCCGGGTGAAAATTGGGACAAAATCGGGAAAATGGTTGCACCGCTAGATTGTCAGGAGGTGCACTGATATTCAGGAGTCTCCTGGAAAAATCGTGAGGGTTGGCAAGTATGTTGCTAGGGCGGGAAAGCCATTCATAGAAGGTGAATTCATTAAAAAGTGCATGTTAGATTTTTTAAGAAATCTTTTCTTGCGGCCCAGCCTCACCCATTTTCTGCATCCAGTGGCCCCCAGGTAAATTGAGTTTGAGACCCCTGCACTACAGACTCTTCCCGCTCCTTCTTGTCTCTCCTTCTCACAGACAGCAAGCGCACAAACTTACATACGTCACATACTGTCACGTCATACGTCACATACGTATACGCTCTCACGGAGCAGAGAAGTAGCAGCGAGGCTAATGTTAGCTCTGATGCAAGCGGAGTGTTGCTAGTGGTAATAGGAGAGAAAGAAGGTGCTAATGAAGGAAAAATTAATTCCCAAGAAAAACAGCACGAGGTCCATTGTCTGGCGGTGGTTTGGCTTCAAGCGGGAAGATGTCGAATACACAACTTTAATTTGTCAAGTGTGGGGCACAAACGTTGCTACCAAAAGTAGCATTACTGCTAATATGTAGCATCGTTTCAAAAGTCATCTGCTAATAACTGTTTAATAAATACAGTTTTGGTCAATTGACTTAGTTGTGATTTCCTTCTCTGCATGAAAGTTTAAAAGTCATATATTAATGCAGTTTGAAGAACAATGTTCTAATGTAGATACATAGAATCACCATACTGCTGTGATTATATGTATCAAGTGTTTATTCAAGGCTAAGGAAAAACACCGAGATATATATCGTATATTGCGATATGGCCTAAAAATAAATAAGTGATAAATGGGTTGTACTTGTATAGCGCTTTTCTACCTTCAAGGTACTCAAAGCGCTTTGACACTACTTCCACATTTACCCATTCACACACACATTCACACACTGATGGAGGGAACTGCCATGCAAGGCGCTAATCAGCACCCATCAGGAGCAAGGGTGAAGTGTCTTGTTTAGGACACAACGGACGTGACGAGGTTGGTACTAGGTGGGGATTGAACCAGGGACCCTCGGGTTCCGCACGGCCCCTCTCCCACTGCGCCACGCCGTATAAATATTTATTAAAAAAAGGCCATATCGCCCAGCCCTACTGTGAAGGTAAAAAAGCACAATACAGGTATAACCCATTTACCATTTATTTTGGCATTGCACACAGTTTGAACAGCAACACTGTTTGAATATAGGAAAACAAAAGACTGTAGTTTAATCAAGTGATTATTTGGTGTACCACAAAATGGAGCCCGCGTACCACTGGTGGTAGACGTACCACCGTTTGAGAATAACTGCATTAATTGCTCTTCCCTGCATTTTTTCTTCTACAAACGTTAACTGACAGAGTCTAACAGCTTAACACTTTTCATGTAAAGTTATATTTTAGCTAAATCTTACACAATAAAAATACTGTACTGTATGAGTACTCTAAGAGTCTGTTTCTGAACTTCAAGATACAATGTGAACTTACCATTGCAGTAAAAACTTAAACATTTGTTTTGGATAGTCAATAAATCAAATCGTCAAACTAACTTTGCTGACAATCGATAAATTGCCATGTCCGTGTCTGCTTGTATTCCAATGTTTTCAGTTTCAAACATGATGTTAGAGGATTCCCTGTGCATCGTTCTGAAGCATGTGAGCGGGTTTATTCAATAGCAGACTTAAATGAACGAAGTGAACCCTCTTGGCAGCCACCCACTTTGTCTTAGTGGGCGGACACTGGACTGCTTGTTTATACACAGTATGCACAGACAGAACCTCGCTAGTCACGACTCGCTCGTGAGAAGCACTGCAAGGTAACACAAATTCGGACGAAAAAGATTATCGCAAAGCCAAATGTGTGAGGATATTTCAACATTAAACAAGTGAGCGAGATGAGCCTATTCTTATTTTTTCTTTATTTGTTGGAAAGTGACAGCAAAAAACTACAAGAAACCAAACCGACCCAGATTTTTCAACTGGGGAAAAAAACTTGAATGTTCAATCTTTATTGAAGTGCAATTTTTGCTAACAGAGATAGAGAGTCAATATTATTGTTAATGTTTATCTACATATTTCAGATAGTTAAAAGTTATTGATCTACAATAAACAATGGTAAAAAATACTAACTAAGAAATGGAAGTTTATTGCGTTTGAAAAGAATACTTGTATTGTTATGATGACAATGCTGATTATTATTATTATTGTTTTTAATATTCTTGTTATTATTATAACATTAGTGCCTAATTTGATCTCAAAATAATGCTGAAAATAATATCGTTCATCGGAAATCATTTGTGGCACATGTATCATCCTGCAAAAATGAATTAGCCGCATAGGCTTAGCTTTGAGTGGTAAAAAAATCACAGATTATTGTTAGCAGCAATTTCAACATTCAATTATTTTAAATGTGATAAAACAGATAGCAATGCACATCCTCACAAATAAAGTACATGTTTCAGAGGTCACCCTAACATTAATTATCACTATCAAAGTTACTGTATCAACAGTAGTCCTTCCAAAACATGGACACTCGCTTTTGGAAATATTCTTATAACAAAAAGACTTAAAATAATTGTTTACTATGCTTAACATGTTTCTAGTTGTTAATTATCACAATTTTATGACTTATAAATGGCTTTTAAATTGGAATGTAAAAACAGTCAAATCCTACCAAATGTCTTCAATCAGTCACCTTGTCATAGTATCATGTATAAACTTTGTGATACTGCATGTATTGATTTTCTGTTTTTGACTAAGTCCAGACATAGTCTATTTCACTGTATATTGGTTATATAAGTATTCATGTCTCAAAGGTCCCCCTGTAAACATGACTTTAAAGATTTAAATGTGTTAAAACCTTTTGTGAGAAACAGGTATGCAGACCGTTTCAAATGATATACCGGTAAGAATCATATTTACAAAACGCAAATTTGGCACCATTTCAATTTTAACAAACCACAACTGCCGCTTAGAACTGTCATGGACACATTTACAATGATTTCTAATGTTTAAGTCCTCTCTCTGTTCCCATCCTCTGACTCAACTGTGTACATTTGTCTATCATCCAATTTGTACGTACTGTAGAATGGTGTAAAGCAAATGCTTATGTAGCAACTGCAAAGATGTTTACACTTTAAATTACTAAATGTGGAAAGTAAATGTCCCCTGGTAGAAGAATACCATGGCAATGGCCCAGCACCCCACTAGTAAACTCTGTGAGCCCTGAGATTGGCAAGCAGTCATTTCCTGGGTTCCTCTCGGGATTGACTGTTATCCTGGCCTTCCCATGTGCCTCTTCCTGAGCAGAGACTAGGAAGATGTTTAACTCAAACTCTATTTCACGTCTATATGTCTTGGAGATACCTGTCTTTAGTTAAACCTATCATGACCTCCTGATCTTGCCAGTCTATTGATGAGCAAGCCCATCAGTGTTCTTTTGGGGAAGGCTGACACTAAGGGTGGAGTTTGGAGATGATGAAAGTGAGATGCAACTGCGAGTTGTCTGGTAAAAAGTGGTACCTCAACTTACGATCTTAATTGGTTCTATGACTGAGCTCGTAACCAAACACTCCATGTCACCCATTAGAATGAACTGAAATCTATTTAAAGGGACCCATATTATCCAAAACCGACTTTGCTTATCTATTGGTACCTGCTGTTGTGTATTTGGGATCTGCATAAGTCCCAAAAATGTGTTCAGATTTTTATAAAAAAAATGATTCCCTTCCTTCCTACTTCCGCCAAACGATCATCTTGTTGTGGGCAGACTGGGTCATTAATAGACACACCACCCGCCGCTGTCATTCTAATACAAAGTTGCGCAAAGTTAAAACTTATATCTTTCAGTAGAATTGCTATGGAAGTGCTAAAAACTACAAGAAAGTGGGTGGGGAGAAGAGTTGATCTGCCCAAAAAACGGCACATTCTGAATAGATGGCCAGAAAGCTGCTTGAAAGCAGTCTGTTAAAGGGGAACATTATCACAATTTCAAAAGGGTTAAAACCAATACATATCAGTTCCCAGTGGCCTTTTTTATTTTTTGAAATGTTTTTCTAAATTTTACTCGTCCTGGAATATCCCTAAAAAAGCTTTAAACTGCCTTTTTTTCGCTCTCTCGAAGCCACTGTTCATTTTCCTGTGACGTCATACAGTGCTGCCAATACAAAAAAACAATGGCGGATGCCACAGCAAGATATAGCGACATTATCTCGGATTCAGGCTCGGATTTCAGTGGCTTAAGCAATTCAACATATTACGCATGTATTGAAACGGCTGGTTGGAGTATGGAGGCAGATAGCGAAAACGAAATTGAAGAAGAAACTGAAGCTATTGAGCGGATAGCTATTGACGCTATCCTGCCATGTCTGCATTAGCATCGCCGGTAAAATGTGCAGACCAACGTTCGGAAGTTTCGCGTCTTGTGACACTGGATCAACTTAAATCCGTCGATTGGCAAGTGTTTGTTTGGCATTAAATGTGGGTGGAAGGAAACGCTGGATGTAAATATAGTTTCAAATGTACATACAGCTAGCCCAAATAGCATGATAGCATCGATTAGCTGGCAATCATGCCGCGACCAAATATGTCTGATTAGCACATAAGTCAACAACATCAACAAAACTCACCTTAGTGATTTCGTTGACTTTATCGTTGGAAATGCATCTGCAGGTTATCCATGTTATGCCATGTCTGCCTTAGCACCGCCGCTAAAATGTGCAGACACTCCGGCACATTCGATGCTGGTCTGGCAGCAGATTTCTTTGACTTTATCGTTGGAAATGCATCTGCTTTGAGTGTCGCCGGATATCCACACAATCTTGCTATCTCTGTAGTAGCATAGCTTTCGTCGGTAAAGTGTGCGGAACAAACGACTGACCATTTCGTCGGCTTTCCCCACACCCTCGTATTTTGAACAAATTTCGTCCAATTTCTTGCCACTTTCGCATCTTTGGGCAACTTGAATCCCTCCCTGTTGGTGTTGTTAAACCCTCCGACAACACACCGACGAGGCATGATGTCTCCAAGGTTCCAGAAAATAGTCAAAATAACGGAAAATAACAGAGCTGAGAGCCGGTGTTTTTAATGTGTTTGAGAAAATAAAAATGGCGGCTTTATTACCTAGTTGACGTCACGTTCTGACGTCATCGGGCCGAGAGAGATAAACAGAAAGGCGTTTAATTCGCCAAAATTCACCCATTTAGAGTTCGGAAATCGGTTAAAAAATTAAATGGTCTTTTTTCTGCAACATCAAGGTATATATTGACGCTTACATAGGTCTGGTGATAATGTTCCCCTTTAAACATAAATATGCAATATTTTGACAAAAGAACCACCATTGCATGCTATGTAGACCAGAGAGAAGAGTTTTAAGTACAGAAAAAAAAATTATAATGTGACTCCTTTAATCAGTGCTAAGCTCCTCCAAAACACCATAATGTTAACATGTAGTATGATTTTAAAAGAAAAAAAATGTTTTAGATAAAAAATATTTTTATGAAAACAATACAGTGGTACGTTAACTTTCGACTATCTCAAACTACACAGTATTTTGAATTACAAGCTGTCTCTCAGCGTTTTGTTACGCTTTAAGTTACGAGCCCATCCCTCCAAGGATTAAAGTCAACAAACTGAACGATCAAGCATTACTTTTGGTACACAGACATACATATCATATGTTGCCAACACTGACATCTTCGATCAGTCACTAAAATACGTCCGCGTAGCACATTAACAAGAATTTCCTAGTTGTTATTGTTATACTGAACAATATTATTTCATTTAACTATATTGTGTATGTTTGTAGTACATGCTATTACATGGTTTTTGAACAATATTTTTTGTCTATGAGTTGTTTTTTCTTTTCAGAAGTCATGTTACATGTTACAGGGCAGCACGGTGGAAGAAGGTCCTGAGCAGTCCTGAGTTTAATCCCGGGCTCGGGATCTTTCTGTGTGAAGTTAGCATGTCCTCCCCATGACTGCGTGGGTTCCCTCCGGGTACTCCGGCTTCCTCCCACTTCCAAAGACATGCACCTGGGGATAGGTTGATTGGCAACACTAAATTGGCCCTAGTGTGTGAATGTGAGTGTGAATGTTGTCTGTCTATCTGTGTTGGCCCGGCGATGAGGTGACGACTTGTCCAGGGTGTACGCCGCCTTCCGCCCGATTGTAGCTGAGATAGGCTCCAGCGGCCCCCATGACCTCGAAGGGAATAAGCGTTAGAAAATGGATGGATGGATGGATGTTACATGTTACAGTTGTGGTGTTTTGGGAGGGCCAAGCATGGATTAAATTGATTTCCATTATTTCAATGAGGGGGGTTACTTTCAGTGTTTTGAGAACAAGCTCAGTCGTGGAATGCAATGTGCTCGTAAGCTGAGGTATTACTGTACAAACAACTGCAGAATTTCATAAATGATGTGCACAGGAGAAGCATTTATCTGGAGAGCGACCGCAGTCTATGGTGAAGTTGGTTTCATGTTGGTCGTCGGATATTTACCTCCGTAGCTAGAGTGGCAGTTCAGCCTCATGGTGCGGGGAGCTTGCACAAAAAATGCTGCTCTGAACACTGTAGTTTATACTTATGAGAGCTTAATACAGTATCTCCTCTCGCCTTTTCAAAACTTTCATCGATAAATGTCCGCCGTTTAGAAATTATTTTAGTGGCTTTGCCGGCACAAAACCTGGCTCCTCCTGCTTCAGTATGGTCCCGATTTGACTTGCATTGCTACGCTCAAACGCCATTGCGACGTCAGCCACACGTGGGGTTCTACGATATCCATCCATGCATCCATCCATTTTCTACCGCTTATTCCCTTTTGGGTCGCGGGGGGCGCTGGCGCCTATCTCAGCTACAATCGGGCGGAAGGCGGGGTTACACCCTGGACAAGTCGCTACCTCATCGCAGGGCCAACACAGATAGACAGACAACATTCACACTCACATTCACACACTAGGGCCAATTTAGTGTTGCCAATCAACCTATCCCCAATACAAATAAAATACTGTGCTACTAATTAATTTAAAACAGTACTATACTACCTTTGAAAAATACTGGTCCTTTTTTTTTTAGTACGGACATTCGTCATGTCGTGTCATTGCTGATAATATAAGCACAGGTGCAGGAAATGCACACGCACGGAGTACATACAAGCAGACAGCATGAAGACGGAAAAGGCAGAATGGATGCATTGTGGCTTAAAAATAAACTGATAAAGTTGAAGCTATAAACACTGAAGCGCCGCCTGCAAGAGATACTTCAAACCTTGGCTAGCTAGGTAGTGGCTAATGTCTTTGCAGTGTTTTAGCTACTTCTAAATCACAAATCCTCGCCTCCTTAGCAACAAATAAACTGAGTTTCTTACAAGTATTATCCTGCAGGAGGAGGAATAACTAAACATTCTTCACGACCCATCGAAGGAGGATACAGTAGCTAACTGCTAACAGCAAGTTAGCTCTCCTGAATGTAAACAAATGCCATGGGACATAAATAGATAAAATAATGAATGGGTTGTACTTGTAAGGCGCTTTTCTACCTTCAAGGTACTCAAAGCGCTTTGACACTACTTCCACATTTACCCATTCACACACACATTCACACACTGATGGGGGGAGCTGCCATGCAAGGCGCTAACCAGCACCCTTCAGGAGCAAGGATGAAGTGTTTTACTCAGGACACAACGATCGTGACGAGGTTAGTACTAGGTGGGGATTGAATCAGGGACCCTCGGGTTGCGCACAGCCACTCTTCCACTGCGTCACGCCGTCCCCACATCAACTGTAACAACACAAAGTACAAGAGCTGTATGTAGTTGATGTACTACAATGATTAGATCTACATTTTTTATCATCACAAAATCTTTTGCCATTTTTTATTCAATATCAATCCAGGAAATACGTCCCTGGACACTTTAATAATGAACAATCTATGACCTTGTAATTGGATTGTGGATTGATACTACAATTTGTAATATCACCCAAAACTTATGTTAAGTTTCCAAACAAAAGAATAAATGTTTATTACATAGTAATAAGAAGGGGTTTCATTTGGCCTCATTCGTTGTGGTTTATCTGACACATGAAACGTGACAAACTGTGAGTGTGCATTGTCCACGTGAGCCCTCCAGACGACAGCAAAGTGTTCAATATCTTAAAATGTGTTTTGTGGCAATTACAGCTTTGACCACAAGCGTCAGTTGGTATGTAGAGTGGTGCTTTCCATCATTTTAAGCAGACTGCATTGCAAAATGATTTACCCCACCGTTTTCTCTCACGCGAGATCCACCCAGGAATGGCGGCATATGCATTTCTATCCCTATTGTTTATTGAACAGCAGCGTAGATAGAACATGTTAAAACAGAAAGTAAGCAGGTTTAAAGGGGAACTGCACTTATTTTTTTAATTTTGCCCATCCTTTAAAATCATTAGGAGAGACAAGATCATACATGTCTTTTTTTATTGCGATTTTAAAGATAATAAAATCGCTTGAAAGATGTGGCTAATGGCAGTCACCGTTGTAGCCTTCAAAGCCCTCTAAAACAACTTCAAAACCGTCCAGCAAGGTTTTATATCCATCCATCCATCATATGTAATATGTTCAATATTTTCCGTATTTTGATAATTTCAATCATTTCTTTAACGCATTGAGCTATTTTCCCATAGCAGCACACTTCTGACTTCTGGCAACACTGTGTGTTCCTACTTCTGGAATCAAACAGGAGCGTGTATTTAAATCATGGCATACTTGGTAAAAAACAACAAATACAACCATTTTTGGACAAATGAGGATTCACAACCTTGTACTTTTGAAGCTTTTGGACAAATGAGGATTTACAACCTTGCACTTTTGAAGCTAACTGTCATAACTTGGACTATGGTGCAGCTTTCTGCGTGGATAGTTTTCCCGAGATGCAAATGAACTGGACCTGACATGGCGTGAAGGTGAATACATGATTTAATTCTAAAAAGTGAAAAAAAAAGGCGCGCACAAGGCGGAGACAAAAACTTCGCTAAGGAAACAAAAAAACACTTTGACGTAAACTAAGGACATAAAACAGAAAACACTAACTTTGGCATAAATAAACAAAAACTTACTTGCGATGACGTGAGGAGGGCAGCATGGACTATGAAATTGCAAGATAGAGTAAACATGGCATGACGCAAAGTGTGAAAAGATCATGAAACAATGACGCCAGAATGACCAACGGAAAAAAACAGGCTTAAATAATAATGACATGATTGATACAGTTGCGTGAGTCCAACATGTGAGACAGGTGAATCTAACGAATCGCCATGGTGACAAAACAAGGGAGTTAAAAAACAGGAAACAATGAAGTTTCAAACAAAACAGAACATAAAACATGATCACAAGACATGACACTAACCATACTGCTGCTTATAATAACTAGCACAAAGGAAGTGGGAGATGTTGGAGCAGACGAAAGCCGGGAGAGTAAGATGAAAGCAGTTTTGATGACATAAATGTAGAACTTGGAGACAAGCTATTTCAACATAAATGGATTGCTTACCCAAACTCAACACAAAACATCGCCGGCCAGCTGGACCAGACGAAAAACTGTCCATCAAGTGAGTCATTTTAATGATGCATGCCATGCGTGTTAGTACAACTACAATGCATACACTGTCTGGCTAGCTCATTTGTGTACAAACAAAACACGAAAAGTGGGCTAATACTTTACAGATACTGTAATATGATTGTTCGTGTTTTTCAGTCAGTACAGCTTGGCGTCATATCGCATTGTTATGCAGTACAAACTCAAACGTGTTTTGTTTTTCTTGTGCAATGACAAGACCTACCTACCTACCTACCTACCTTCCTACCTTTTAATGTTGACGTAGAAGCTAGCTTATCTTCTACGGATAATACAGTAGCATGGTGATGTATTACTACGCTAAAAAATTATTTCCTCAGTGCTCGCTTTTACAATAACAATGTCGCTACATCTTGGTTGTCTATGAGTGTTCTCATTCATCCAAGTAATTGTCTTTACAAGGAATTCAATCGATTGCAACTGGACTGTTTGGTTTGTCTTTGATTGTTTGCAAAAATTGCTTACAGTTCCATAAATAGCAAGAACAAAGTGGATGAGGAGGAAAAAAATACAAGGTGACAGATGCAAAAATATTGTCATTCCATATGTATCAGGTCTATCTGAGGAATTCAGAAGAATTTTTAACCAACACAACATCCCAGTACACTTCACACCATGCAACACCCTAAGACAGAGACTAGTGCACCCTAAAGACCAGACACCCCACATCTACAAAAACAATCTGGTGTATGCTAGCCAGTGTAACGATGAATGCACTAATTCATATATTGGGGAAATAAAACAACTACTAGCCCGACGCATGGCACAGCATAAAACCATCCTTGCCCAGGCTCTTCAGGCCAAGACTCAGCTGTCTACCTGCACCTCAGGGAAAAACAGCACTCCTTTGAGAAAATGTACAAATGCTGGGCAGGAAGGATGGACGGTATGAAAGAGGAGTGAAGGAAGTCATCTATGTAAAGGTTGAAAAACCATCCCTGAACAGAGACACTGGTCTCCCAAATGCAACACCGTCCTTTCAACCAGAATGCCATTTGTGCCATTTCTTTACAACTGAATGGAATGCTTACGCGGGGGATTCCAACTATTTTGGACTGGTAGTAGTAGATCCATAGTGATCGTTCTGCCACACAATACCTCAATACTAATGAGGGGAAATTACACTTCAACGACGGTCGTTGGCTTTGACAGTTAGGATTGCTCGTTTGCTCGATATGGAGAAACCATCTTGCCCAGGCACAACCTCCTGGTTTTGGAGTATAAATATTTAGGGTTTTGGCACCAGCTGCTGGACTAGATCTGACCAATCTAAGTCTATGAGCACGAACGGATGAAGCCTACTCGGATGAGCGGCAAAACATCTTCTAAGACAAACCAAACAGTCCAGTTGCAATCGATTCAAGTCAAGTTCAAAGTTAAAGTACCAATGATTGTCACACACACACACTAGATGTGGCGAAATGATTCTCTGCATTTGACCCATCACCCTACAGCTTGGTTATTATACGGGTTACAGACTGCAAATAGACTATCGTTGATGGTTTTTGAATGCATTTTTAAAGTGATTTAAAGGTAGAATTGATAGCCCCCATTAGCTGCATTGCAAGCCACCTATAACGAGCCAATTAATATATGTTAGAAAGCGAAAAAAAACAAAACAGAACTAATGTTTTCTTGTCTCTCATATGGATTGTAAACGATATGCCAAATTCCATTTTTTTTTTTTTACATTTCCTACCGTTTGTCCCTCTTAATTTTGACGAAATAATACAATGTATTACTGCATACGTCAGCAGCCAAAGTAGGAAGTTAATTGTAAAGTGAAGTTAATTATATTTACATAGCGCTTTGCTGTAGAGACTCAAAGCGCTTTACATAGTGAAACTCATCTTAAACTACATTTAAGATAATGTGGGTGTCACTGGCAGCAGGTGAGTAAAGTGTCTTGCTCAAGGACACAACGGATGGCAGAAGCAGAGGTCACACCTGGAGCCTTTGTTTGCTTACTCGCTCCTGAAAGAGAAGTTGTCTAGTAGGTTTATTATGTTATTTATTGCCAAATAGTTATTTTGATTGCAATAAGAAACATATGTTAAATGCAGTGCTTCTCAATTATTTTCAGTTTTTTCCCAACTTGGAATATTACACTGTAAAAAAAGTAATTACATTGAACGATAAAAAAACGGCTGCTCACTCACCACAATTTTACTGTATAAATAATAAATATTAAGCAAGAGTCCTAGATGTCAAAGACATCAAGGATCTGAACGAATATCAGAACTCCCAGCAACAACAACAACAGTGATAATGGAGTCTGACGCAAAACAAACATTGACATTCAACTACAAAATTACAGCGCTCCAAGGGATTACTGAACAAGAGGAGCTTTACTCGGGTGCACATTAATCTACACTTAAAAACATTCATAAAGCAAGACAAATGGTTGGTGAACAGGAACATATGGAACTAAAAACCTTCAGCAACGTAGATCACAATAGTCCGGAATTAGAATTAAATAAGGATATATATATATATATATATATATATATATATATATATATATATATATATATATATATATATATATATATATATATATATATATATATATATATGTGTATATATATATATATATATATATATATATATATATATATATATATATATATATATATATATATATATATATATATATATATATATATATATATATAGTTACAAATGTTTTATTTCACACCAGGAATAAATGTTTCTATTATACAGATGAACAATATAACGTAAACATTAAAATAACCAAACAAACTGTTGTTGATTAATTTCAACAGCAGAAGTTTGTGTGAAAACTACAAAAGAGTGAAACATTTTTTGGAACAATTCAATGAACCCTTCAAAGTTGTGAAGTGAAGTGAATTATATATATATAGCGCTTTTCTCTAGTGACTCAAAGCGCTTTACATAGTGAAACCCAATATCTAAGTTACATTTAAACCAGTGTGGGTGGCACTGGGAGCACGTGGGTAAAGTGTCTTGCCCAAGGACACAACGGCAGTGACTAGGATGGCGGAAGCGGGAATCGAACCTGCATCCCTCAAGTTGCTGGCACGGGCACTCTACCAAACGAGCTATACCGCTCCAAGTTATCGTTATCTCAGAAACATGGATGGATCTTGAACCTCCCAAAAAAAAGTATTACTTTATTGACACAATGCATAGCCTGAGTTTATGTCCTAAAATCACAAGACCAAGCACGATCTCAGGACACAGCGCCACACTTATTGATAATACTTTTACTAATGATTTTGATAATAATACCGCAAGTGGCCTGCTAATATCCGACATAAATGGTCATTTACCAGTTTTCATAATCTATGACGGAAACTACAAGAAGACAAAAAGACATTTTGAAGAATATGTACAGAACAAAGTATGAAAGCTTTACAAAATGATATAAGAAATCGAAGTTGGGACAATGTCTACAGTGAAAATTATGTTCACGATGCATATGGTATTTTTTTTAATACCTCCAAGATGCTTCATGACAAACACTGTCCATTGAAACAACTTAGTAAGAAGCAAAAGAAAAACATCAACCATGGATGACAACAGGACTGAAAAATGCTTGCAAGAATAATACATAATGTTGAATAAACAGAACATACAAACGCTTTATTTATTCAATCTCTATCCATTTTCTATCGCGTGTCACTTTCAGGATGGGGATGGTTGCTGGAGCCTATGTCAGTTGCCACCTCATCCCAAGGCCAACACAGATAGACAGACAACATTCACACTCACATTCACACACTAGGGCCAATTTAGTGTTGCCGATTAGCTTATCCCCAGGTGCATGTTTCGTAGGTGGGAGGAAGCCGGAGTGTCCAAAAATTTGCATGCAGTCACGAAGAAAACATGTAAACTCCACACAGAAAGACTGAGCTCGGGGATAGAAGTCAGGACTTTCTTATTCCGAGGCACGTGCACTAACCCCTCCCTGTTCCACTGTGCTGCCCTTTTCTAGAAACACAGATATTGAAATTCAGCTACTTAGCGCATAATGGTCTAGTGGTTAGAGTGTCCGCCCTAAGATCGGTAGGTTGTGGGTTCAAACCCCGGCCGAGTCATACCAAAGACTAAAAATAGGACCCATTACCTCCCTCATTGGCTCTCAGTTATGGGTTAGAATTGGGGGTTAAATCACCAAAAATGATTCCCAGGTGCAACTACCGCTGCTACTCACTGCTCCCCTCACCTCCCCGGAGGTGGACATGTGGATGAGTCAAGTGCAGAGGACACATTTCACCATACCTAGTGTGTGTATGTGACTATCATTGGTAACTAATTTGCAAACAGCTAAAAGTATGTACAAAGTAAACCATAACCTTCAACCCAAGAATGTACAACAATTCTTCTCAACAACAGAGGAGAAATATAACCTGAGAGGAAAATCTAATTCAAAACGTGAGTACAACGTTTAAAACTTATAGTATATCAGTATGTGGAATTCAATTATGGTTTGGATTAAGAAAATAAATCAAACAAACCACCAGTATGATTTATTTTAAGAGACTGTTCAAACTTCAAGTGTTCAATATACAAAGAAGAACAATTATGATAAACAGCTTGAACCTTTTCTTTTTTTAAATGGTTATTTATGTATTTACTATTTCTTTACTTACTATGGTATGTTATTTGTTTATTCACTATCCTGTTACAAACAGAGAACAAGGAAATTGAATACAATTGCTATGATATGAAAAGGGGTAGGATTAAATAAGCTTTTTGTCCAAGTTTTTGTTAAAATTGATTTTCGACGGATATTTTCACCAAAGATTTTCCCCAAATTTTGTATGCCAAAACTATGTCTAAATCGTCAGATTCCCCGTGAATCATTCTGCAAAATCAAATGCCCAAAGAAAAAATCCAACGCCTTGGTCACTCAGTGTCTGTGCTTTTTTAATTGACCTTTACTACAAACCCTGTTTCCATATGAGTTGGGAAATTGTGTTAGATGTACATATAAACGGAATACAATGATTTGCAAATCCTTTTCAACCCACATTCAATTGAATGCACTACAAAGACAAGATAATTGATGGTCAAACTCATAAATGTTTTTTTTTTTTTTGTAAATGATAATTAACACGTGGCAAAGTAGTTGGGATAGGGCATGTTCACCTCTGTGGTACATCACCTTTTCTTTTAAAAACACTCAATAAACGTTTGGTATCTGAGGAAACTGATTGTTGAAGCTTTGAAAGTGGAATTCTTTCCCATTCTTGTTTTATGTGAGGTTTCAGTCTTTTAACAGTCCGGGGTCTTCGCTGTCGTATTTTACGCTTCATAATGCGCCACACATTTTCGATTGGAGACAGGTCTGGACTGCAGGTGGGCCAGGAAAGTACCCGCACTCTTTTTTTACGAAGCCACGCTGTTGTAACACGTGCTGAATGTGGCTTGGCATTGTCTTTCTGAAATAAGCAGGGGCGTCCATGAAAAAAACGGCGCTTAGATGGCAGCATATGTTGTTCCAAAACCTGTATGTACCTTTCAGCATTAATGATGCCTTCACAGATGTGTAAGTTACCCATGCCGTGGGCACTAATGCACCCTTATACCATCACAGATGCTGGCTTTTGAACTTTGCGTCGATAACAGTCCGGATGGTTCACTTCCCCTTTGGTCCAGGTGACACGATTTCGAATATTTCCCAAAACAATTTGAAATGTTGACTCGTCAGACCACAGAACACTTTTCCACTTTGCATCAGTCCATCTTAGATGATCTCGGGCCCAGGGAAGCCGGCGGCGTTTCTGGATGTTGTTGATAAATGGGTTTCGCTTTGCATAGTAGGGCTTTAACTTGCACTTACAGATGTAGCGAAAAACTTTATTTAGTGACAGTGGTTTTCTGAAGTGTCCCTGACCCCTTGTGGTGATATTCTTTCAAGATTGATGTCGGTTTTTCATACAGTGCCGTCTGAGGGATCGAAGGTCATGGTCTTTCAATGTTGGTTTCTGGCCATGCAGCTTACGTGGAGTTATTTATCCAGATTGTCTGAACCTTTTGATGATATTATGGACCGTAGATATTGAAATCCCTAAATTTCTTCCAATTGCACTTCGTTCTTAAACTCACGCAGTTGTGGACAAAGGAGTGTACCTCGCCCCATCCTTTGTTGTGAAAGACTAAGCATTTTTTGGGAAGCTATTTTCATACCCAATCATGGCACCCACCTGTTCCTAATTAGCCTGGAAAACCTGTGGGATGTTCCAAATAAGTGTTTGATGAGCATTCCTCAACTTTATCAGTACTTATTGTCACCTTTTCCAACTTCTTTGTCACGTGTTGCTGGCATCAAATTCTAAAGGTAATGATTTTTTGCACAAAAAAAAAATTGAAAAAATGTTCATCAGTTTGAACATGAAATATGATGTCTTTGTAGCATATTCAACTGAATATGGGTTGAAAATGATTTGCAAATCATTGTATTCCGTTTATATTTACATCTAACACAATTTCCCAATTCATATGGAAACGGGGTTTGTACAAAATAATCCACTATGGGGCCAAAGAAAGTTGCAAATGGCCAACATTTTGATCCAAAAGGGGAGAAACACTATTTGATTAAAAAAGAACATTTAGCAAAGTGCAAAGATTAAATAAACGTTGCATTTTCATGTATTTTGTAGTAACAACTTATTTCTTAAATTTGGTGATTATACAGGTCTACCCTTGCTCAATCACTACAATAACATTACTGGATGACATCTTTAGCAATGGCATTTGTGAGACTGAATGACATGGGCATTACCACATCAGATTTGACAAGAAAACCAAGCTGTCAGGTGACCATGAAATACTTTTTGTTGAAAATTGCTGTGATGTCTGTACGATTGCCCATGTAGCGGTTTACTCACATACTTTCAGAAGAGGTTAGTATTACTTTCTTAAGTAAATTTGCAGTCTAAGAAGTTGATTCATCATGATATAGTATATGACCATTCTGGTGTTTAACCCCCCGTTTCAGAAGGATTTGATTCTGTTTGCAAGATTGCTGTGTTACACCAATTGTGTTAACATATCAAGACCTCTTGACATTTAGTGGTCTTTTTTCAATGATTAATCTTTTAACAACCTCAAGGATGTTACCGTTTGGTGCTGATCCAAATTGGAATTGTTCGGACTTGGCAGAATAGTGAGTGAAAAGTATGTAACCTTTTAAACAAAGTAGTCCGTAAAAGCATCCTTAAAGGGAATGGAAAGGTTTGGCCCGCACATCCACTTGAGATGCACGTGTGTTATATCGCTCTATCGTCCTGCCATCTTTACAGGTATACTGTAGTGTACATGATATGTTATATATCATGTATATATGCCTGCCTGTGTATTACATTACTAAGACATATGGAGCTCTGTCTGGGGAGCACACTGCACACTTAGCTTCATTGCTGATGCTCTCTCTCTCTTGCTCTCTCTCTCTCTCTCTACCTCTCCCCCTCCCTCAATAATTTTTTGCTTTTTTTGGTCGGGCAAAGCAAGTGTATTTATAGAGCACATTTCATACACAAGGCAATTCAAAGTGTTTTACAGAAAATTAAAAGAAGGCAAAATTAAAAACAACAAACTGAAATCTGCACAAAAACAATCACAATTCAGATTAAAATCAAATAATGTAGATAAAATACTTTCAGTTGCACAATTAAAAGTATTAGCAAAGTTGAGACCTGTCTCCAATCTTCTGAAGGACGATACCAGATTTTAGGAGCATAAAACTGAAACACAACCTCACCATTTTTGGACCTGACTCTGGCCACAAGCAAGAAACCACTACCTGAGGTTCCCAGAGCTCAAGATGGGTCATATGTGTCTAACATGTCAGAGATTTACTTTGGCCTAAGACTAGGAAAATACTGGTACATTAGCATAACTGTTTTAAAGTATAGCCTTTACTATTCTCTCTCTCTCTCTCTCTCTCTCTCTCTCTCTCTCTCTCTCTCTCCCTCTCTCTCTCTCTCTCTCTCCAGTTATCCTGTTCTATTTATTCTCAGTGATTATCTAAACTTCAATCAAAATCCAAATATAGATCTATGTATGCATTTATTAATACGCTGTGTGTGGCACAGCAGCACTGTCCTTTACCATTGCATGTTACATTTAGAAATACACCTAAGTGAAGTCATCTCGGTTTTGTTTCCAAACATTCAATTCTCATCACAAATCAGTCTTTCCAAGTCCATCCATCCATCCATCCATCCATCTATCGATTTTCTACCGCTTGTCCCTTTTGGGGTCGCTGGAGCCATCTGAGCTGCATTTGGGCGGAAGGCGGGGTACACCCTGGACAAGTCGCCACCTCATCGCAGGGCCAACATATATAGACAGACAACATTCGTATTGTGAGGCAGATGCACTAACCCCTCCTCCACCGTGCTGCCCTCTTTCCAAGTCATCTTTTTCAAATAAAATTTCAGATGCATTAGGTAGCAACTTTGCAGGGGTTGAGGCTGTTTGTGTGTAGCTGAATGGGTATGATTTAACAAGTCTGTCTAATATTGTCATTGGGGGAAAACTGTTCATTTTACCTGCTACAAGCTACTTTACAACCTACAACTATTATAATTGATTGAATCTATTATAAAACTTTACTTGACTATTATTTATTCCTTTTTTTTAAGTTATTTTAAATTAAGCACATATGAGTTTTCATTGTATTACTTACTCTACAAACTTTGGTTTTTTCTTGGATACAATTTTCCCTGTTAGACAAATAGTAAAGAGACACTTTGATAAATTGTGAAGCACATTTATAAACAGGAAGTGTTTGTCCTCAACCTGACCTAACCAATAAATAATGCCACATCAATAGGTTTTTTTAGGGTCTACAGCATGGATATTCAAATTAATTGTTTTGGGGCCCACATTTCAGGAAAGCTAATCACTATTAGTCTTGGTTTGTACATTCAGGAGAACCAGCACAGTGGACATTTAATTTTGGTCACTTTATTTTGTCAGATTTACAGGAGCACTCTGTTTTTAAGGACCTCTTCTGCAAAAAAGCTAGTCAAAGGTCATCACTATGTCAGCACTCCAATGTTTTTAAAAACCTGCTACAAAATTGTGAGTCTCTCTCAATTAAAAAAAAATGAGCCTCACCTTGAGGAACACTAGCATAACTATATAAGTTGAACAGATGACTACTAACTGCATCCGAAGTAAACAAGCTAAAGCAACATCTTGGTTACATAAATCACTTTACAAAAAATATACTACAACAAGGAGAGACTTAAAGGCGTGTCTTGAGGAACATCTCAATGATGTACATCACAAGTTTGACCCCAGTGTTTTATGTTTGCTAGCAAGGGTAAAATGTCAATGCAAGGATCTGCCGATGTTTTTTAATTTTCCTGAGGGAACTCTCCTGAAGGAATCAATAAAGTACTATCTATTCATCCGTGTTTACACTGGTCAAAGTTCTTCTACACAACAGGAGCACTCTACTGTTTTAGGAATTCGCTCCCAAGTTTTGATCCAAACTCAGGGTTTATTGGTGTGTATGGTATGGTGTCATTCTTGGGCCAGTTGAACACCTCTGGTTTATGGTTCAGGATTTCCCCTCAGGGTTACCCCGACATGGTAAAACCGCCATAACAAAAGGAGGCCACCACACCTTAGAAATGAGTGTTTTTTATGTGAAAACTAAAGTATACAATGTATTGTAGCCTCCAGAAAACGTTACACTAAGCCTGACACTCTTAAACTTTTATTGCAAATCTTATGCTAACAACGGACCCAGTTGCAACACACATTCCCTCCGTGCACACAGATTTGTCTCCATGCACCCCCAGACACACAACAACACTTTACACGGTGTCCACGATCATTGGAATCATCATCATCAATATTACATAAACATAAGCTAAAAGGTGAACTGTATTTTGGGGGGAATTTTGCCTACGGTTCACAATTATTAGACACAAAGACAGATGTATATTTTTATACGCATTCTAACTCGTAAATAAACGTAAATAAAAGTCTGCTTACAGTGGAGTCAATGGGAGTTCCTCCATTCCACCCAAAGAGCTCTCTAAACAACCATCCACAAACTGCCAACAAAACTCTATTTACATTTCGTGAATAGAATATTGATTAAGTACAAGTCCATCCATCCATCCATCCATCCATTCTCTACCGCTTATCTCTTCCTTTGGGGACGCGGGGGGTGCTGGAGCCTTTCTCAGCTGCATCGGGCGGAAGGCGGTGTACACCCTGGACAAGTAGCCACCTCATCACAGGGCCAACACAGATAGACAGACAACATTCACACTCACATTCACACACTAGGGCCAATTCAGTGTTGCCAATCAACCTATCCCCAGGTGCATGTTTTTGGAGGTGGGAAGAAGCCGGAGTACCCGGAGGGAACCCACGCATTCACAGGGAGAACATGCAAACGCCACACAGAAAGATCCCTAGCCCGGGATTGAACTCAGGACTACTCAGGACCACCGTATGCTTAAAATGCTCAAAACACGTAAATATGACATTATCAATGTGCCTGTTTCTACATTACACATATACTTATATAATGTAAATACATTCTTGATGTAGGCTTTTGGATGTTTTTTAAAGCAGAATAGAGTGAATTAAAACCAGACCTTTGATCATATTTAATTTACTAATTAATTTATTTAATTTACTAGAATGCGTAAAAAAAGAAAAACATGCGTTCTTGTCTTACATAAGGATTGTGAATGATAGGCAAAATTATTTTTAACACCTTTATCACCAGCACGTCGTTACAGTATGAATGGACATGTATAGTCCATTTATTGCGTACTATTGACTCGTCATGCACCGAAAATTCGGCCACTGAAAAATCACCGGAACAGCTCTGCCGAAACCGGATACTGATGTTGACGTTGACAATGAGCACCGGGTTGTCTGGAGTGGAGGCAGCACGTCTGCGATGTGCACTTACTGTATAATATCCCAGATAAACCGTGGACAGCGAACTACAAAATGCGCAGTGTGCAAATATTAAGAGGACCGTAGTGGCTTTTATTGAGAGAAAGTGAAGCAGCAGCGCAAAGCAAGTGAGTCAGTGAGTGTTCTGGGACAGTAGAGTCTCGCTGCAGCTCTCACTGTTAGTCGTGTACATGAAGCGACAGAAGAGCCTCTTTCATGAATACAGTTTACAACAACACCAGAAAAGCATAATACATTTGTTGCTAGACATTTTTAATAAAGAAAAAGTCACAATAAGTATTGATGGAAGGAACTTTAAAACTTCTCATCAAAGTACATCATACAATAACTAGCAGCAATTAAAACATAGAGAAAAACAATATAATACAAAATACATACATTTTAATACTAATTCTAATTTTGTTGCATTAGCTCATTGTAGTGCAGGATAAAAGAGCAATAAGGTGCAGATACAAATAAATTACTGTACAGATAAATATATTGTGCTTCTGCATATGCATCCACGGTTATGGATGTATGTTATATTGTCTTTATATTCTAGCGAGTTAATCCATTTTTGGAGGTGTGGAGGTCTCTGACCCAGATCCTTGGTTGCATTACAGGAAATACCACACCCTGGCGGAGTGGTTACAATCTTTTAATCAATTTCACATCACTCAGAATGATCAAAAGTCCTTTTAGCTTTTCAGCTCATGCATGCGGTTCTCTTCAGCGTATTCCTTCGTCTGGCCGTCACTCTCGTTTGCCAGCACCACTCATGGTTTCCCACGCTGCTGATAAAGGGAACAGATGATTAGATAACTTTTTCCAGCTGAGGTATCTACTCGCCTGTCTGCTGTTTCATGGCCGGCCCCTGCACACGCCCCGCCCACAGGGAACGCCCTTTTCTACATGCCTCCACCGCCCGATTCAGGCCGGGCAGTCGTCCGGCCACACCCACTCCCCCCCTTAGAGGACCGAGAGAGAAAGTCGGCCAAGGCCATCTGCGTTCTGAGTACCCGGCCTGTGGACCACCCGGAAGTTGTAGAGTTGCAGTGCAAGGTACCACCGGGTGATCCGTGCGTTGGCGTCCTTCATGCGGTGGAGCCACTGGTGCGGTTTGTGGTCCGAGTAGAGACTTAAGACGCGCCCCAACAGGTAGTAGCACAGGGCCCCGACCGCCCACCGGATGGCAAGGCACCCCCTCTCCACCGTGCTGTACCTTGCCTCCTGGTCCAAGACTTTTCGGCTGAGATACAATACGGGGCGGTTGACGCCCTCCACCCGCTGGGACAGCACGGCCCCCAGTCCCCGTTCCTACGCTTCCGCCTGCAGACAGAAAAGGATTTCAAAGTTAGGCATGTGCAGCACCGGCTCCTCACAGAGTGCTTTTTTTACCTTCTCAAATCCCCGCTGGCACTGCTCCATCCACTGGACCAGTTCTGGAGCACCCTTTCGGGTGAGGTCAGTCAATGGGCCAGTCAAATCTGCGAACCAAGGAATGAACCGGTGGTAATACCCCGCCAGCCTTAAAAACTGCCTCACCTCTTTTTTTGTCTTGGGGGGTGGACAGGCTGCGATCGCCGCTGTTTTGTCCACCTGCGGCCGCACCTTCCCCCCTCCCAAGTGGTACCCCAGATACTGTACCTCCCTCCGGCCAACCGCGCACTTCGCCGGGTTGGCAGTGAGCCCCGTCCGCCTCAGGGACTCGAGCACCGCCACCACCCGCTGCGTGTGTTGTTCCCACCTGCTACTCTGGATGATGAAGTGAAGTGAATTATATTTATATAGCGCTTTTCTCTAGTGACTCAAAGCGCTTTACATAGTGACACCCAATATCTAAGTTACATTTAAACCAGTGTGGGTGGCACTGGGAGCAGGTGGGTCAAGTGTCTTGCCCAAGGACACAACGGCAGTGACTAGGATGGCACAAGCGGGAATCGAACCTGCAACCCTCAAGTTGCTGGCACGGCCACTCTACCAACCGAGCTATACCGCCCCATGACATCATCCAGGTAAGCAGCCGCGTATGCAGCGTGGGGCCGCGGTACGCGGTCCATGAGACGCTGGAACGTGGCGGGTACACTGAACAAGCCGAACGGAAGTGTCACAAATTGGTACAAACCGTCCGGAGTGGAGAAGGCCGATTTTTCCCGGGACTCTGGTGACAAGGGAATCTGCCAGTAGCGTTTGGTTAAATCCAGTGTCGTGAAAAAATTAGCAGTGCCCAGCCGATCCAGGAGCTTGTTGATCCCGGGCATTGGGTATGCGTCAAAACGTTTTTTTTCATTCACCCTGCGGTAATCAACACAGAACTGCGCGGTCCCATCCTTCTTCCCCACCAGAACAATGGGACTACACCATGCGCTGTGAGATTCTTCTATCACCCCCATCTCAAGCATAGTTTTTAATTCCTCCCGCACTACTTTGCGCTTGTTTTCGGGAAGCCTATATGGCCGAGACCGCACCGTAACCCCGGGGCTAGTCTCAATGTGGTGTCGGATAAGATTCGTGCGGCCGGGTCGCGATGAGAACACGTCAGCTTAGCGCCGCTGTAACTCAGCTACCTCCGCTGGTCGTCACAGGAAAGCGGAGGGGTCGGGCGGCATAGCTGGGTTGGTAGAGCGGCCGTGCCAGCAACTTGAGGGTTGCAGGTTCGATTCCCGCTTGTGCCATCCTAGTTACTGCCGTTGTGTCCTTGGGCAAGACACTTTACCCACCTGCTCCCAGTGCCACCCACACTGGTTTAAATGTAACTTAGATATTGGGTGTCACTATGTAAAGCGCTTTGAGTCACTTGAGAAAAGCGCTGTATAAATATAAATCACTTCACTTCACTTCACCTCCATCATGGAGCACTCCCGGCGCACGTGACCGGGTTGTCCGCACCCCCAACACATCGTCCCCGGCAGTTGAGGTGCCCTCTGTGAGGGAAGCCCCCTCTCCGCAGCGCCGGTAACCTGCAACATGTAAACATAAGGTTCATTAAATCCCCGTGTCTCCCCCCTTTGTGGTGTGTGTGGGTGTGTGTGTGTGTGTAATTGTTTGTGTGCCCGCATGGGAAACCTGATCTCTATGCCCGGGCGACTTGGTCCTTTGCACCCCCCCATCGCGGGGCGAGTCAACGGCAGGGCGCTGGTGTTGATCCCGCGGCCGTCCTCGGGGTTGCCTCCCGCTGGACCGCCAGGTGTTCCGCCGCCACCCTCACTGCTGCTTTGACGTTTGGGGGGCTATGGTACCTCACCCACGCTGAGGTCCTGGTCGGGATGGCGTCCAGAAACAGCTCCAGGATGATGCTCTCCAGCATTCTAGGATCTTGCCCGTTGGGCTGGAGCCACCGAGTCACTTCGTCCCTTAATTGAAATGCAAAGACGAACGGCTGATCGTCTGGCTCCAGTTTCATCGCTCTGAACCTTTTTCGGTGGTCTTCGGGGCTGCTGCCAACCCGGTCCAGGATGGCTTGACGGAGGTTGGCCTACTGCATGTGCCTCCCTGATCAAAAGTCCTTTTAGCTTTTCAGCTCATGCATACGGTTCTCTTCAGCGTGTTCCTTCATCTGGCCGTCACTCTCGTTTGCCAGCACCACTCATGGTTTCTAACGCTGCTGATATAGGGAACAGGTGATTAGATAACTGGTTCCAGCTGAGGTATCTACTCGCCTGTCTGCTGCTTCATGCTCGTTGTAGTGCAGGATAAAACAGCAATAAGGTGCAGATATAAATACATTGATTACTGGGCGTTATAGCTCGGTTGGTAGAGCGGCCGTACCAGCAACTTGAGGGTTGCAGGTTCGATCCCCGCTTCCGCCATCCTAGTCACTGCCGTTGTGTCTTTGGGCAAGACACTTTACCCACCTGCTCCCAGTGCCACCCACACTAGTTTAAATATAAAAATTTGATATTGGGTTTCACTATGAAAAGCGTTTTCAGTCACTAGAGAAAAAGCGCTATATAAATATAATTCACTTCATTACTGTACAGATAAATATGTGGGTGAGTGTGGTGATATGTGTGTGTGTGAATGTGGTGATATACCCTGCCATCTCTGACATACCTAAACATTTTTGTATGGAACTAAACAGTTTGATCATCAAAAGAGGACACAATGTATGTGAATAAATCAAAGCTGCTTTATGCATGCAGGTAAAATAATTGTGTGTAAGTTAGTCATTTAACAATGAATTATCATGATTTCAATTTAATGCAAAGCATTGATGATTTTGTGAGCTTATATTACCTTCTTACATATAGGCTGAATTTGAAATGCTCAAAGTTGTTGGTTCATCCAAATTATTACGGTGGAACCTCGATCTACGAACCTAATTGGTTATTCAACATGGTTCGCCAACCGAAACGTTCGTATAGTCAAGCAGTCAAGCAGAGTTCCCAATAATAACAGTGTAAACATGAATAATTTGGTTCTGGCTTCAACATATACACAGTAGAGGCTAAAAGTTTGGACGCAGATTGCTGGCACAGCCACTCTATCAACTTGGCCACGCCGTCCCCCAGATAGTACTTTATTGATTCCTTCAGGAAAATTAAAATTCCAGCAGCAGTGTACAGAGTTGAGATCAATTTAAAAAGTAAAAAGTAAATTATGGGGGTATAAATGGAAACAAAAATGAAAAATATTACAATAAGAATAAGAATAAAAAGCAACAATGGGAATACAAATATAAGAGTAAAATAAGAATAAAACAATAGAAACTAGGCAGTAGTGACCATGTTATGAAAAAGTATTGCACTGTTATTGTTATTGTTATTCAATGCGTTTTCTTTATTTTCGTGACTATTTAAATTGTAGATTTTCTATGAGGGCATCAAAACTATGAATGAACACATGTGGAGTTATTTATTTAACACAAAAAATGTGAAATAACTGAAAACATTTTTTATATTCTAGTTTCTTCAAAATAGCCACCCTTTCCTCTGATTACTGCTTTGCGCACTCTTGGCATTCTCTCAATGAGCTTCAAGAGTTAGTCACCTGAAATGGTTTTCACTTCACAGGTGTGCCTTATCAGGGTTGATTAGATTAGATTTGATAGTACTTTATTTATTCCGTCAGGAGAGTTCCTTCAGGAAAATTACAATTTTCAGCACAATCCCATTCAAGATCAGACAAACATTACAGGGAGACAGAACAGGATCGCTGACGGGTCTGCCGGCTTCCAGCGCCCCTTACAAAAAAGATGAGATACAGGTAAACAGCGGGGGGGATGGGAGAAAAGAATAGAAGATTAAACTAAAATAAAATTAAAAAAAAAAAAATCGGTCTTAGCTTGGGCCCTGGAGTGGGGGTGCAGACTGAGGCCAAGGGAAAAAAACCCCAAAAAAAAACAACAACTCATAGCCATAGTACACATCCCTCTTACATGTGTGTAAGAGGGAAACATCAAACATCAAAGAACACAGAGGACATTAAAGACATTAAAGCAGCAGATACAACCAGACACTTCTACATACAGCTATGAATAAAAAGTAAAATAAACATATACACTGTGGTGGCCTCTGCGGTGTTCCACGCCATTGTCCGCTGGGGAGGAGGGAGCATGGCCAGAGACAGAAGCAGACCCAACAAAGCAACCAAATCCTGGTCTCCATGGCCAAAAGGCTCCCGGGAGGCAGATCCAAAAGTCCACAAAAAAAGCACCACAGAGGTCACGAAAGTGCCACCCCTCGTCACACAGTCCCAAAGGGTCCCGGACCAAAATGCAAAAAAATATAATAACACATGAAAACAAGAGGGAAACACAAAAGGATGACACAAGAGCACAGAGCTCCTGCCTATAGCAGCCACTACAGCAGCGCCATCTTGGAAAAAATAAAAAATAAAAAATACAAAATAAAAAACATTTGTGGAATTTATTCCTTTATCAATGAGGTTGGGACCATCACTTGTGTTGTGAATGAGAAGGTTTGTCCAAACCTGTACGGTGTGTATGTATACACACACACACACACACACACACACACACACACACACACACACACACACACACACACGCACACACACACACACACACACACACACACACACACACAACATAACTAGGGGGTAATAGCTCCACAATCTGTTTTCATCTAAACAACGCAACATTTGAGCAAGCTCAAATGCCCAATATTAACATGCATACACAAAGTGTCATTGGTGCGCTCAAAAACTAAAATTTACCTTGCGATTGAAAATATTTGTGGAATTGTCAAACAGTACCATAAAAAGAAACACTTTCTGTGGAAAATAGGTTTCAGAATCTATAAATATGCTTCACATTTTGTTTATATATGTACAGATTTGACAACTTATTTTTAATTTTTAAGAAGCCACGCTGTTGTAACACTTGTCTTGCTGAAATTAGGAGGGGTGTCCATGATAACGTTGCTTGGATGACAACATATGTTGCTCCAAAACCTGTATGGACCTTTCAGAATTAATGGTGCCTTCACATGGGCACTAATACACCCCCATACCATGACAGATGCTGGCTTTTTAACTTTGCGCCTATAACAATCCGAATGGTTATTTTCCTCTTTGTTCTGGAGGAAACAGAGGACATTTTTTGTGTGCCTGCATGGGAAACCTGTTCTTTACGCCCGGGCGACTTGGTCCTTTGCACCCCAAGTCGACATTTATCAATGTAGTTTTGTTTGTTTAGATTTCTTTTTTTTCTACTCAGAAACCCATACGTACAGAACTCATATCTATAAAGTATTTTTAGTAGTTTCTCAACTTAAGAGTGCCCCAACATGAGAGTGTTTTGAGGTAGGTCTCACGGTGAATTGTTTTCAGTCATAAAGAGAACACTCTGGGAGTTTCAGAGTTATCAAAAAGAGGCTTCATGTAGTCGCCGCCAGCGTTAGGACAACCTAGCAGTGTGAAGCAGTCCTTCATTGGTCTGTGACCAGGTAGTGCCTTCTCCTCCGCTGTAATAAAGGTCTGTTGTGGCATCTTTTTCGGTCTCATCACAATTGAAGATTTGCTGCGGAACAAAGCCACCTTCGCTGATAATATCTTCAAATTGTAGACGCAGCAAGCCAGAAGATAACTACAAAGCTAAAATGCTAGTTTAGTGGTTGTGGAGCTAGTTGGCGAAAAAAGCTGCACCATTTTTTAAGCCGCAGGGTTTCCAGCCTAGGAAACAGTTGCGGCTTATAGTCTGGAATTTGCGGTATATCAATGCCATCCTAAAAGTAACATTCACCATCAAAGTAAGAACAACACTTACAAGGCCGTTTTCCATTGAAAGGGAAAAACATAATTCTCTTACTAAGGCTCCATTTTTCCATCAACAAGATGTTTGATTGAAATGAGGATCTAACACTCACCAATTACTTCCCCTACCTGCCCTTTTTCGTGGAAAATTGTTTTCAAAATCTATAGATATGCTTTTGTTAATCTAAATTGAGTTTTGAAAACTTGTTTTTCATTTTTCAAGTTTGCATTTAAGAATATTCTTTTGTTTGTTTAGTTTTCTCTTGTTTATACTGACAAACCCATAAGTTTGCACAAAAACAGACTACACCTATACAGCATGTATAGTGGTACCTCAATTTAAGAATTCCCCAACACAAGAGTGTTTTGAGATAAGTCCCTCTACGAATTATTTTCAACCATAAAAATAACAAAGTAAAGGTAAAGGACAGTGATGAGTAGAAGAAGAGGTGAATGATGTTTATTGAATTAAAGACAGAAATCAATTTTAGCCGAGAAGCAATTTAAGCGTATCACTTCTAGTCCGCACCAGATTGAAGTACAATGCGTCTAATGCCAGATAAGAATACAATAATATATATATATATATATATATGTAAAATATTGAACAGCTGATGTTTGTGTGTTTGAAGTGGAAGCAGTTGGAAAAAGATACTGTAGAAATCCACTCTCCAAGCTAAAGGTTCGACATTATTATTACATTATTTCTACTACTGTAGTTGTTTGTAGTACATTATATGATGTGTTTTTTTTATACAAAACATATTATTCAAAATTATTTTTTTTCTTTTTAAAAAACATGCTAAAATTGGGCTGTTTTGGGAGGGCCATGCACCAATGAATGATTTCAACTAATTCCAATGAGAGACGTTAATTTGAGAGACAAGTGTTTTGAGTAATAAGCTCTGTCACCAAACCAATTGAGCTCGTAGGTTGAGGTACTACTGTTTACTCAGTACAAATATCGGATCCATCTGAACAACGCACAAATTATAGAAATTTTAAACAAACAAATACAATAATTTGTTTTAAAGGAATGCATGTTGACAATATATAGGTATTTATTTACCAGATGTATTGTGTTTATTGCTTACGGCTTTTCAAAGTGACTTGTTTGTAACTCTCGAGATAATTTTTTTGCGAGGAAAAATGTAACCAGACAGCTAACATACGTACTTAGACACAATTAGGTCCGTCAGAGACAGCAAAATGTCAGCAAGATTTAGTGTTCAAAAGTAGTGTTGTAGTTATTATTACAAAAAAGACATACATCTCCCTCATCCATTCTTAATGGATAAGGGAGAAGGGAAAAAGAAAAACGGTGTCTATCACAAAATTAATGTGATGTAAAAGGTGCAACATTAGCATCCTTATAAGATACAACGTTTTTTATTCCTCCCTCTTTCCTTTTCTTTAGTCAATGTTTGTGTACATTTCGCAGATACAAAAGCAGTGGCTAACAGATAAAGATTAATATAGACATTGTTGTCACATTTTCAACATGGGCCTATCACCTCAAAGACATTGAGTATTAGCCAAAGGGAGGATTTAACTTACCCAGCAGGGTAAGTTCTCTAACGGAAGTTAGGGATGTGGGAACAACAGAGCTTGGCACAGATACTGTACATAGAGCCAGCCAACACTAGTGTCCAAATGTCCCTGGTGCCATATGGCCACAGCTCATACCCATCCCATCCATTTTCTACCGCTTATTCCCTTTTGGGATCGCGGGGGGCGCTGGCGCCTATCTCAGCTACAATCGGGCGGAAGGCGGCGTACACCCTGGACAAGTCGCCATCTCATCGCAGCACAGCTCATACCATACAGCCTTAATTAGGGTTGGGAGATATGGCCTAGAATCATTATCGCAGCCTCCTGCGATGACCATACATATTATAATTACAGCTGTAAAACAATTAGGATATTTAATTGCGATCGGACACATTTAGTTCGTACTTGACTCAAAATTAATCTAGATTAATCGATGAATTTGTCTCTATTGTTAGGGTTTTTTAAAATGTTTTTTGTCTTTGCTGTGCACAGTGACTCTGTGGGAGCACCTCCCCCCGATTTTGTTGTAACCCCCCCAGTACAATGACACTAAAGGTGAATCTGTATCTGAATAAATATATATTTTTTATTATTAATAAGTGTACCCAAAACAGATACGTTTCAAGTTTTTAATACCATGACTTGATAATTTTTAAATGAATTTTTTAACATTGATTTATGCTTTTTTAAACAGCTGAACATAAAATGAGCATAAACACCCTTTTAATGACAATAAAAATAAATAAAACATACTTGCAATTAGGGCTGGGCGATATAGCCTTTTATTAATATTTCGATATTTTTAGGCCATTTCACAATACGCAATATATATTGCAATATTTTGCCTTATATAATCACACCAATATGATGATTCTATGTGTCTACATTAAAACATTCTTGTTCATACTGCTTTATTATATGCTCATTTTAAACTTTCATGCAGAGATGGAAATCGCAAGTAACTCAATTTACCAAAACTGTATTTATTAAACAGTTATTAAGCAGTGGCAAAGATATCCATGTCATTTCCAAAACAGAAAGTGCAAGATTGTCAAAGACATTTTAAAACAAACTATTAGTGCACTTTTGTGCATGATGTCACTAAGATGACATATATAATAGAATAGAATATAATAGAAAGTACTTTATTGATCCCTGGGGGAAATTCAATACAACACTAAATTGCGCACGGCCACTCTCCCACTGCGCCACGCCGTCCCTTTACACACACCTTTCCATCTTGCACACGTAACGATTGTGATACACACATTTTCACACTTTACACACACACACTGGGATTGTGATACACATCTTTATGCCTTACACAAAGATAAGGATTGTGAAGTTACTTCCTGGTCAATCCAAAGGGCTGGCTTGCCAACGACCACACAATTGAACACATTGGATAATCACATCCAGCAGGTGTAAAGATACACAGGTTATAAAATACAGCTTTCAAGTGGGTGCTACAGCTATACTGTTTTTTCCATTTGTAATTTTTATCTCCAGATTTTTTTTCAAATCTTTTTATTTGTCTCAGATTAAAATTTGTACTGCAAGTCATTGTTGACTACTGTTATATGTTACTTTACCTGACTGTGGTAAAAATAAATATTTTCAGTTTGCAGCATCATTGTTGAGCAGTTTTTGAAAAGATTACGGGATATTTTTACTTTCTCTTTAGGTCCTTACGTATAGGCCCACTTCAAAGTAAAAAAAGGATTATTGCTATTGATTACATGTGATTTCTTATAGTATAAAATATTTTTGTAATACAAATGGGTTTTGTATTTATCACTGTTGTGGGTAACTAACTCCAATAGGATTGGAGTGAGTAATCTTTAAAGTCCGAGTGAGATGAAAATATAACTTCATTTTCATAAAATGTTTGCTTTATTTTGATGAATGGGTATATGTTTTGATCGAAGTGTGTCATTTAGCAAATAATCTAGGAATTAAGTAAATTTAATGTTGTGTTTGTAAACGTGTGTAAATCCTTTTAAAAAAACTTCTGAAACAAAAGTGACTCTTGGTGTTAACATACCCGATTTAGTATGTAGAAATATAAAAAACAATTATAAAAATACTCTTAATTCATTAAGAGAATTGCATAAAGTATCTGTTCGAATAATACATTAGGCCGCATATAAAGAACACACAAATTATTCATTCTCAAATATTGTAATGTACTCAAACTGCAAAAATCATTCGCTGCCCAGAAGTATACAACAGTTTTTCTCTAAAATAAAATAAAAAATACACTGTCAGGAATTAACTGAACCTAAAGCATTTAAATACATGCACAACTTTGAAATAATTTAATGTATTTGTATGTGGGATTAAACTCTGGAAGGGGTTGAGTAAAGAATTTAAACAATGTTTTTGCATGAGCTAATTTAAGAAAGAGTACAATCAGATGGTGTTTAAAAAGTATAGTAAAAAAAGTTACTATCATGTACTGATTGTGGAGCTGGGGTAAAAAAAGAGTATTCATTTTTAATTAAATACCAATGATTGTCACACACACACTAGGTTTGTTGAAATTATTCTCTGCATATTGACCCATCACTCTTGATCACCCCCTGGGATGTGGCCGCACCCGGGAATCATTGTTGGGGATTCAATCCCCAATTTCAACCCTTGATACTGAGTGCCAAGCAGGGATGTAGAAACTTGATTAACTCTTGCCTAGTTAGCTTTTACGGGTAATACCGAAGCATACAAATGTGTTACTACGCTAGAAAAAGAGTTCCTCAGTGTTCGCTCTTCGAATAACAATGTTGCTACAGTTGTTATACAGGTTATGGAACATAAATTAAGTATTGTTGACAGTTTTTGAATGCATTTTAAAGTGATTTAGTGGTAGAATTGATTACTACTATTAGCCGCATTGCAAGTCACCAAGAATGAGACAATTTTTACATGTTAGAATGCAAAAAAAAAATGTTTCCTCTTGTCTCTCATAAGGATTGTTGACGATAGGCAACATTCCCAAAAAAGTGCAGTTCCCCTTTAAGCTCAGCAGTTCATTCACATCAGTAGATTCCTGATGGCTCACCCTTTCATTCGTGTTTGTCTCGTCTGCTATGGCTCCACTCATGCTTCTCAGACCTGGGGCTCTTTTCTGGCGCTGCCGTGTAGTGATAAATGTTTCCTCCGCACACCTTTTGTGTGCTATTTCTATTTTTCCAAACACCTTTCGTGTGCATCCGTACTTATTTTTCCTCACTCCTTTATGAGTGCACTTTTTGTTATTCTTATTTTTTCTTCTCGGTGTTGGGGTTCTACTCCGGAAAAGCCGATTTACTGGCCAACATGGACTTCGCAGAAAAGGAACGCCTCCACTAAGCGCTCAAAAACTTTCTTCAGAACTTGACAGTCAGAACCAGGTGCTGCGGGATTTGCCGGCCGCCTTCCGGACGCTGTTGACCAATGTTGCCACACTCAGCCAGCGTGATAATAAGATGAGCACTGTGACTCACGCGGAAGGAGGCCACTTCTGCATTCAACTGTTCCCTCGACGGCCACATCTAGCCATGTTAAAGAGATCATTAATCTTTTAGGGGTATCTGTTGAATATCATGACCTCAAACAAGTATTGAGTAAAGACCCAGTCCCTTCCCCCATAATGTGTTTGATTGTTCCGTTAAACTCCTCCCAGGCGCATCATTACCTGTGGCAAGACTCTATAATGTGTCATGTCCAGAAAAGTCTGCATTAAGTGACTCTATGTCCTCATCTCTCGCCTCGGGTCTCATTTTCCCCCGTTTCTCTCAATTGGGGGCTGTTTTTTTTCTTCCGTTTTCTTTCAGTTTTCACCCTTCTTGAGCATTTTGAATATTTAGTTATGCCTTTTGGCCTCATTAATGTGCCTCTGGTTTTTCAAAGTCTAATTACCGATGTCCTCAGTGAGAAGATCAATCAATTATGTTTTGAGTACATTGATGAGATTCTTATCTTTTCCAGAAATGTCCAAGAACATGTCCGCCACATCCGTCTTTTCTTACAGCGGTTATTGGAGAATCAGCTATATGTCAGAGTGGAGAAGTGCAAATTTCACCAGCCATCACTGTCATTTCTGGGTTCACTGTGGAGAAGGGCCATCTCGAACCTGATCCTGCCAAAATCCAGGCAGTGGCCATTTCCTACACCAAGAAAGCACTTGCATAGGTTCTTGGGTTTCGCTTACGTCTATAGGCAATTCATCCTCAACTTTAGCAGCAAAACTGAACCCTTGACAATCCTCACATCCACCAAGGTACCTTTCCGGTGGACGCCGAGGCCACCTTTTCTTTGCTGAAACAAATGTTTACTGAAGCACCAAATTTTAAACATGTTGATCCTGCTTGACGATTTATTGTCGAGGTTGATGAATCGGATACAGGAGTTGGAGCAGTTCTCTCCCGGCATTCTCTGGTCGACCAGAGTAGAGATGTGCGGTCTGCGGTCTCATCCACGGAGTCCGCGGATAAACCGCGGGTCTGGCGGTTGACATGACGAAAAAATAGATTTTAAATAGACTCGGGCGGTTGGCGGTTCAACCATTCGGAGATATTTGATATACATGGTTCAGGGATCGTAACCTTTACCGTTCAAAGAGTCATTTTGGATCCGTGTCACAAGGCGAAGAAGACAATAGGAGACGCAAATATTCCTTAAGAATGTCTGCCGGCAGTCACCCAGTTAATAAGTATTAGGGCGTGCTATGAAGCCTTTACCTTTGACACCTTCAAAAACGTGTACAGACTGCTTGGCAGTCCAGCAAGATGTTGAGTGTAGCTTCGCAGACACACGCACACGACTGCAAGGCATACTGGGTGATACAGAGTACACTAATGGTTGTGATATAAACAATGTTAACACTCTTACTAATATGCGCCACACTGTGAAGCCACACCAAACAAGAATGACAAACACATTTCGGGAGAACATCCTCACAGTAACACAACACAAACGCAACGCAACAAATACCCAGAATCCTTTGCATCCATGACAATTCCTGACTATATTATACACCCCGCTAGCAGCAAATCTGATCTCGGACAGCGGACCCCAAATCTCATCCCAAGTTTGGAATGCTTTTTACAAGGCTTAGGGAACCACCTGCAGTCTTTCATCTGGTTATCATTCCCAGACCAATGGCCAGATGGAGTGGGCTAATTAGGACCTGGAGGCGGCTCTCCGCTTCATCCGGATCCTCCCACCTCCCTTGGGTGTAGTATGCTCACAATTCTTTCACCTTCTCAGCCACAGATACTGTATGTCTCCGTTTAAAGTTGCCTACTGTTACTAGCAGCTTCGGTTTCTTTCTTTGAAGTCAGAGATCGCCCTCAAATCCGTCCACCAGCACATCCGCCGAGCTCATATGGTTTGGCGGGCTATAAGAGCGGCTTTGTCCCGGACGGCTTTCCGGAACCATAGGATCGCACACGATCACAAGATGCCAGCCCCCAATTAGCAATTTGGACACGACTTATGGCTGTCGTCTCAGGTCTTACCATTGGCTGGCTCCTCCAGGAAGCTTTTTCCCAGGTTCGTAGGGCCTTTTAACGTCACTAGGATCATCAGGCCTGCGGCGGTCAAACTCCAGCTGCTTCCTTCCATAAGCGACACCATCCAGCAAGTTTCCACCAGTTTGCTGTGCCCTCCGTCAACGCCTCCTCCTCCTCCGTGCATGATCAGCGGTCACTCAGCGCACACTGTGAAGGTCATTTTAGACTCCAGAAGGCGGGGCAGGCGAGTTCAGTATGTGGTCGACTGGGAGGGCTACGGCCATGTAGAACCTCCAATGGTTTCCAGCTCTTGTATCCTCAATCCATCCCTTGTGTGTGTCTTTCACTCTCGCCGTCATGAAAACCCAGGTAGGCGGTCAGGGATGAGGGGGTTAGTTTGTGTAGTGCCAGGTTTCTGGTTTACAGAGGCGCAACCACCTGCGTGTACACCTGATACTCATTAATTCCTGACTGCTTAAGCTCTCCAGCTCATTCACTCAGCACCAGTAGATTCCTGATGGCTCACCCTTCCAGTCGTGTGTTTCTCCTCTGCTTTGGCTCAACTGATGCTTCTCATTCCTCTGCTCTGATGCTGCCATGTAGTGTTAAATGGAAGGATGAATGGATCCAATACCAAATACTGTAGTTACAAGGGCAGTATTGGTCATATCAATATTAATACTTATACATCACATTTTCAAGATCATTGAATGATCAAACTTAAATCACAATTATAATCAGACAAAAACAAAGGATGGCGATGTAACAAAATCAATTGAATGTAAAAATGATTTTGTACTATTGGCTCTGATTTAGTATGAATGGAGGAGTTCAAGTACCTCGGGCACCTTGTTCACAAATAAGGTAACAGTGATATGTGAGATCACCAGGGGGATCGGTGCGGCATATGCAGTCATGCGGACCCTGCATCGGTCTGTTGTGGTGACAAAGGAGCTGAGCCAGAAGGTAAAGGTCTAAATTTTATCGGCCAATCTAGCCTCCTGTCCTTGCCCACGGTCATGAGCTATGGGTTATGACCAAAAAGACAAGATCACGTGTGCAAGCGGCCGGAATTAATTTCCTCCGTCGGGTGACGGGGCTCTCCCTTAGAGAGAAGCTCTGTCATTTAAGAGGCGTTCAGAGTAAAGTCACTGATCCTCCACATCAAAACAGCCAGATAAGGTGGTCTGAATGCCCTCCAAATGCCTCCCTGGGAGGGGGCCATGGAGAAATCACAGCTGGCCCGTGAATGCCTCGGGATGCCCCGGGAGGAGCTAGACAAAGTAGCTCAGGCTGCAGGCCCCGCGACCCCACTTCGGATAAGCGGAAGAAGATGGATAGATAGATAGATGGATGGGCTCTGATTTAAATCCATTGGGTTTTGCCCTTGAAGCCCTCCTGTGTCCAGGGACTTATTTCCTGAGTTTTGAAAAAACAAAAAAACAAAAATTTTTGGATGATAAAAAATATTGATTTGACCAATGTATTATTGACTGTACACTGACACTATATTGCTGTCGACATTTGTATCAATCCGCCCACCTCTGTTTACATCCTTGCGGTTAGCATGGCTTAGTGTATCCTCCTTCATGTGTAATGTAGCATATCTAGTTATTTTACCTCTTCCAATGATAATGGACTTGTAAGAAATACTGTTTTTTTGCTGCCATGGTGGCAAGGATTAATGACTTTGAAGTGGATTTGCATTCAAGAGATACAAAAGCTGCTAACGAGGACACTGTATTTAATTGAGAACGTATTCATTTGCTTGACGCTGGCAAATTTTCATCAACATGCATTATCACGATACGATGATAGTAGGGCTGCACAATTATTAAAATTTTAGTCTTGATCCTGATTTTGGCGGCTACAATTAAATGAGGGTGATCTTTGGCGATATTAACATTTAAAAAACAGGCTCTGCTGCTTTTCAAACCAAGTATGTTCACAACCAACAGCCAGGGGGGGCCACTAATAGACAGTGGACTCATTTGAGAAGGAGTAAGAGTGAGTGACAAAAGAGGTTTTTACAGCTTGTTCCTCACACGCACGCACGCACGCACACACGCACGTACACACACACACACACACACACACACACTTATATATACACACACACATACCTCCATACATACATATATATATATATATATATATATATATATATATATATATATATATATATATACATACACAGACCTGTATATATCGCGACTTGTCCAGGGTGTACACTGCCTTTCGCCCGAGTTCACCTGGAATAAGCTTCAGCCCCCCGTCGTACCCCAATGACCCTGAAAGGGACAAGCCGTAGAAAAAATAATCATGATTAATCACTGGTTATTATTTGCTTGCATAAATAAAATGTGCTCATGAAAATACCCCAAATGCAATTTGGTGATCTGAATACCACAGAGGAACCTTTTTAAATGTTTTACTGACGGTAGAGAAATTAGCATACGGTGGTGACGTATAGAGCCGAGGTGCATGATTTTGAGTGTGTCAAAACGCACACACAAAGTTAAAGTTAAAGTACCAATGATTACACACATACTACATGTGGCGAAATTATTCTTTGCATTTGACCCATCACCCTTGATCATCCCCTGGGAGGTGAGGGGAGCAGTGGGCAGCAGCGGTGCGGCGCCCGGGAATCATTTATGGGGATTTAACCCCTAATCCAACCCTTAATGCTAAGTGCCAAGCAGGGCGGTAACGCTCTTTTTTTTACAGACTTTGGTATAACTTGGCCGGGATTTGAACTCACTACCTACTGATCTCAGGGCGGACACTCTAACCACTAGGCGACTGAGTCCATACAAGCAAAAACATCGTGGAGAGGAAGAATGGGAAAAAAACAACACTTCTACTTGTTAATAAAGGGGGTAGGTGAAGTGCAATATGGAAGTATTTGGGCTTCAAAACAAACAATAAATGTGACACTTTAAACAGGGAGACGCCGCGCTGCAAAGTGCTATTTTAAAACACGCCTCGCCAAACGTGGCGATTAGTATTTCCAACTTTGCTTCAAACATAGGTAAACATTTAAATAATAAGCATTAAGATCTGCTCAAGGAGTTATGAAGAGTGACCAGTGAAAGTGTAGTTGTTACAACTTTCCTGCAGATGGGCTCCCATGCAGACTGTAGTCGAGGAGAACAGGAGAGACATCCCTTCCCGAGCCGATTTTTTCTTCGGGGGTAACACCCTTCACTTTAACCTGCAATGAGTCCTGCTTGTTATGATGTATCATATTCTGTTTGTGTTTGACTTCCTTAGTTCCTGTTTGTTCTGTCACCATGGTTGCTTATTAGTTTCACCTGTCCCTTACTTTTGACGCGGACCTGCCTTGTGATTACGTTCCTTATTTAAGCCTGCTTTTTCTGTTCATTCATTCTCGCTTCCTAGTTTGTGTTACACCTAGTTTGTGTTTCGCAACAGTGACGATTCCATGTTTTGTACTTGCTAGCTTCCACGCTAAGCTTACTGTTCCTCTAGCTCCCATGCTAGTAGTTTTGTTGTTCCTTTTTTGCCTCGTGCAAGTTTTTCTGATTCCTAGTCCGTTTTATTTAATAATAAATCATTGTTTCTTACCTCCACGCTGTGTCCGAGCCCGACTGCATCCTTGGAAGAACGAACCCGCATCATCATGCCAGCCAATCGTTACACTGCTAAGCTACGCTTTCGGGGTGGAATGACAAGGCTGCCGATACGTGATGATCTGGTTGCTTTATTTTTAGTTTTGCATGTTGTGTGTGATATCCTAACACTGTGTACAATTCATAAGTGGGCTATATACACTGGGGCAAAAAAGTATTTAGTCACCCACCGATTGTGCAAGTTCTCCCACTTAAAATGATGAGAGAGGTCTGTAATTTTCATCACAGGTACACTTAAACTGTGAGAGACAGAATGTGAAAAAAAAATCCCGACTTCACATCGTAGGAATTTTAACGATTTTATTTGTAAATTAAGGTGGAAAATAAGTATTTGGTCAACCCTTCAAAGCTCTCACTGACGGAAGGAGGTTTTGGCTCAAAATCTCACGATACATGGCCCCATTCATTCTTTCCTTAACACGGATCAATCGTCCTGTCCCTTTACCAGAAAAACAGCCCCAAAGCATGATGTTTTCACCTCCATGCTTCACAGTAGCTATGGTGTTCTTGGGATGCAACTCAGTATTCTTTTTCCTTCAAACACGACGAGTTGAGTTTATACCAAAAAGTTCTATTTTGGTTTCATCTGACCACATGACATTTTCCCGATCCTCTGGTGTATCATCCATGTGCTTTTTGACAAACTTCAGACGGGCCTGGACATGCACTGGCTTAAGCAGGGGGACACGTCTAGCACTGCAGTATTTTGATTCCCTGTCGGCATAGTATGTTACTGATGGTAACCTTTGTTACTTTGGTCCCAGCTCTCTGCAGGTCATTCCCCAGGTCCCCCCGTGTGGTTCTGGGATTTTTGCTCACCGTTCTCATGATCATTTTGACCCCACGGAATGAGATCTTGCGTGGAGCCCCAGATCGAGGGAGATTATCAGTGGTCTTGTATATCTTCCATTTTCTGATAATTGCTCCCACAGTTGATTTTTTTCACACCAAGCTTCTTGCCTATTGTAGATGCACTCTTCCCAGTCTGGTGCAGGTCTACAATTCTTTTCCGGGTGTGCTTCGACAGCTCTTTGGTCTTGGCCATAGTGGTGTTTGGAGTCTGACTGTTTGAGGCTGTGGACAGGTATCTTTTATACAGATAACAAGTTCAAACAAGTGCCATTAATGCAGGTAACGAGTGGAGGACAGAAGAGCTTCTTAAAGAAGAAGTTACAGTTCTGTGAGAGCCAGAAATCTTCCTTATTTGAAGTGACCAAATACTTATTTTCCACCATAATTTACAAATAAATTATTTAAAATTCTTACAATGTGAATTCCTGGATTTTTTTTTCACATTCTGTCCCTCACATTTGAAGTGTATCTATGATGAAAGTTACAGACCTCCGTCATCATTTTAAGTGGGAGATCTTGCACAATCGGTGGCTGACTAAATACTTTTTTGCCCCACTGTATTACCAAATCACCAAATGATTCCAGGGCGCAGTGCACGCTGCTGCTCACTGCTCCCCTCACCTCCCAGAGGGTGAGCATGGGGATGGGTCAAATGCAGAGGACAAACTTCACTACACCGAGTGTGCGTGTGTGATAATCATTGGGACTTTAACTTTACATACATACATATACATTTATGTATGTATATATATGTCTTGATTGGATTATCCAGAGAATAGTGCTCGATACCGTGGTAGAGCGCAATATGTAGGTGTGGGAAAAATCACAAGACTACTTCATCTCTACAGAACTGTTTCATGAAACAGTTCTGTAGAGATGAAGTAGTCTTGTAATTTTTCCCACACCTACATATATATGTATATATATATATATATATATATATAAAAACATCCATCCATTTCCTACCGCTTATTCTCTTTGGGGTCACGGGGGGCGTTGGTGCCTATCTCAGCTACAATCAAGCAGAAGGCGGGGTACACCCCGGACAAGCAGCCACCTGATCGCAGGGTCTATATATATATATATATATATATATATATATATAAAACCATCCATCCATCCATCCATTTCCTACCGCTTATTCTCTTTGGGGTCACGGGGGGCGCTGGTGCCTATCTCAGCTACAATCGAGCAGAAGGCGGGGTACACCCCGGACAAGTCGCCACCTTATCGCAGGGCCTAATATATATATATATATATATATATATATATATATTAGATTAGATTAGATTAGATAGTACTTTATTTATTCCGTCAGGAGAGTTCCTTCAGGAAAATTAAAATTTTCAGCACAATCCCATTCAAGATCAGACAAACATTAAAGGGAGACAGAACAGGATCGCTGACGGGTCTGCCGGCTTCCAGCGCCCCTTACAAAAAAAGATGAGATACAGGTAAACAAGGGGGGGAGAAAAAAATAGAAGATTAAAATAAAATAAAAAAATCGGTCTTAGCCTGGGCCCTGGAGAGGGGGTGCAGAATGAGGCTAAGGGAAAAAAACAACAACTCATAGCCATAGTACACATCCCTCTTACATGTGTGTAAGAGGGAAACATCAAACATCAAAGAACACATAGGACATTAAAGACATTAAAGCAGCAGATACAACCAGACACTTCTACATACAGCTATGAATAAAAAGTAAAAGAAACATATCCACTGTGGTGGCCTCCGCGGTGTTCCACGCCATCGTCCGCTGGGGTGGCGGGAGGATGGCCAGAGACAGGAGCAGACCCAACAAAGCAACCAAGACAGCCGACTCCACTCTCGGCCAGTGTCCAGTCCGCATGGATGAGCGATGATACGTCCAAGGAGACTGAGGTGTCCGACACCTGCTCACCCAGCCAAGACACCGCGAAGCCTCTCCGTCCCAGCGCTCAGTGCCAGCTCCGCAGCCCTGTCCCCTCATCCGCATCTCCTCCAGTCCCTCCAAAGCGACTCCGGTGTGGCAGACACCCAGCAGCTGGTGTCCATGGCCAAAAGGCTCCCGGGAGGCAGATCCAGAAGTCCACAAAAAAAGCACCACAGAGGTCACGAAAGTGCCACCCCTTGTCACACAGTCCCAAAGGGTCCCGGACCAAAAGGCAAAAAAATATAATAACACATGAAAACAAGAGGGAAACACAAAAGGATGACACAAGAGCACAGACATCCTGCCTACAGCAGCCACTACAGCAGCGCCATCTTGGGAAAAAAAAAAAACAGTATATGTATATGTCTGAAGACATATAAATGTCTGAAATGTTCATCATAGATGTATATCCACTGTTAGAGGCATCATCTAAAAAGAAAAAATCCGGATATCACATTGGATGATTTTTTTAATGATTTTTTCGGATGTTACTGGGGTTCATAAGTATTTGCACACATGAGAACATCAGTGTTAATATTTAGTGCAGAAGCCTTTGTTTGCAATTACAGAGGTTTGCTATTGTTTTTCAGCATGTTTGTACACACTGCAACAGGGATTTTGGCCCACTCTTCCATACAAATCTTCTCTGTATCCGTCAGGTTTTCGGGGCTGTCGCCAAGCAACATGAAGTTTCAGCTCCCTCCAAAGATTTTCTATTGAATTCAGGACTTGAGACTGGCTAGGCCACTCTAGAACCTTGATATGCTTGGTATGGACCCACTCCTTGGTTATCCTGGCCGTTAGCTTCGGGTCATTGTCATGTTGGAAGGCCCAGCCACGACCCATCTTCAATGTTCTGACTGAGGGAAGGAGGTTAATCCTTTCCTTAATACAGTGCAGTCGTCCTGTCCCCTTTGCTGAAAAACACCCCCAAAGCATGATATTTCCCCCCCATGCTTCACTGTTGGGATGGTGTTCTTGGAATGATACTCATCCTTCTTTTTCCTCCAAACTCGACGAGTGGAGTTTATACCTAAAAGTTATATTTTGGTCTCATCTGACCACATGACTTTCTCCCATGACTCCTCTGGATCATCCAGATGGCCATTGGCAAACTTCAGATGGGCCTGGACATGGGCTGACTTAAGCAGGGGAACCTTCCTGTGCGATGCATGATTTTAAACCACTACGCCGTAGTGTTCTGCTGTTAGTAGCCTTGGAGACAGTGGTCCCAGCTCTCCTCAGGTCATTCACTAGCTCCCGCCATGTAGTTCTTGGCTGATTCCTCATATTTCTTATCTTGAGTGATGCCCCACGACGAGAGATCTTACATGGAGCCCCAGTCCGAGGTAGATTAGCAGTCATGTTTTGCCTCTTCCATTTTCTAACAATTGCTGCAACAGTTGATCTATTCCCAATCGTCCCATAGCCTTTTCCAGCTTTTTAGAGCTCTACAATTGTGTCTTTATTGACAGCTCTTTGGTCTTGCCCATGGTAGCAGTTGGACCTTGACTGACTGTGGGCTGCACAGGTGACTTCCATGAGCTCAAAGGGATGGTGGGTGGGGGATAAGTGGTGGGGACTTTTTTTAAAGGTAGACTGACACCTATTTGAGAGTCATAATTCTTGCTGATTCTCATGTGTGCAAATACTTATGAACCCCAGTAACATAATAATAAATCATTAAAAAATCATACCATGTGAAGCAGTCCAAAGTGCATCTCCAGCAGAACCCACTTTCTTTTTCCTTTTTTTAGCGCCTGAGGTGCGCTCATGGAAGAGAGGCTGCACTTACTGTGCTCAAGAAGCCCCAAAAAAGTATACTTCAGGAAGTTATTTTAAAATAGTACGCATGTTAATAATATATTTCCTAAATGAAAAAACAAAGAGCATTAAAAAATTGCCAACAGATACCAAAACGTATCAATTGAATTTGTTTTACTCAACACTTTATGTCACCCATCATGTAGCTATTACATTTCAAAAATATGTTGACAGACCATGCAAATATGTCGACGCACACACGGATGACGGAAAATTCTCTGTAAAACTGCAGCATGAGCACCATTTGTGTGTCGGTTTACACATACTTTTCAGACATGCTAAATAAAACGCTAAATAGTCTTTGAAATCGGTGATAGGTGTTGATAAATCACATTGCTCGTGCTGTATAATATATTTACACCTTCTCCCAGTATTGTGGGTGTTTTGTTGATCAGCATATATTTTGATTTGTAATGAAGACAAAGACACAAATTGGATAGCACGCTGATTCTGCTTACCTAACAGACGCAATCCACTTTGCATGCATTTAGTAGACCAGCTTTGCGTGTGCTATCAATTTTGCACATGTTTTAGTACACGCAAACCTTTAGTAAATCAGGCCCTAAGTTTTCTAAAATGCAGAATTGAATATCAAAGGTAATATTTGGAAACACAGTCACAAAGCTGAACCGAGTCTCCAGCTTCGACTTTGGTTTTGGATTTGGTTATATGCGTTTGGTGCATAGTAACACAATGCAGTTTCAAAAGTCTAGATACTGTTTAAATTAAGGTGGTAAAGTATTTTCTGCCCAAAAAAAAAAAATGCCGCTAAAGCGAGTGTGGGTGGATGTACGTTGCATGCAAATAGACTCTCAGAGCAAGACAAAGACCTGGAAATTATAAAAGCATTGTGGAACTTGACTTCAGATGTTGATTTAAAGGGCCGCACTTCAGTGTTTATTTTTAAATGGCAAAGAGATAGTTCTTTGTCACACGAATTATTAGTTTTTTAGTCGTGTCTTTCATTTATTTGAAAATTGATCCAAGAGCTAGAGAATGACTTATGTTTGGCCACTGAAGCCCAAAAGGGAATAGTAGAAGTTTGCTTCTTGCAAAAGCTCAGGAATGGAGACACAACTTGCCAACATTTGGCTTACTCGCACTAATGAACCTCAAGGACTGAGGGACTTTTATTTGCCTTATTTTTGGACACATTTTTTGAATGTCAGGCAGGGGGCATTTTAAAACTTGCTTTATTGTGACTTTATTGTGGTTGAGGATCCAGGTTCTGGTGCCGAAGTAGTTTTGGAAACAACCGAGTCATTGGAGAACTGCAGAACTAAGTACGCTTGTGGAGTTGACCCATTGTGATGATATTCAACAGTTGATACCAAATATGACTAAATGTTTAGTTTATGGGCGTAATAGAAACTTTACCATGAATGCATGATCAATTTTACAATCAAACTAAATCAAACTACCTCTTAGTAAAACAAGGTTAGATTCGAAAACATATACATGTCTGTTGATCAGAATTAAGTCGTTAGATTTTTTTTTTTACAGTATTATAAATTTACAGTGACCTGTACACAACTTTTGACCACATGTCCATTATACTGAGGGATTTTTATCTTTTACATTTTAACTAATGCAGTAGCAATTCCTGGTAATTGGTATAGGCCATAAACTATACCAATTACTAGTACTGTTGTGTGGCCATAAATAATATTTTGTTTAGTAGTAAAGTCTATTTTTGTTAATTTGACATTTAATACTGAGCTAATAAGTATAACTGTGCTGTGCAGTTGTAATATCTTGTTTTCTTACAATTCTGAGTCGCATTTGGAAGTATTCATTCTTTCACGTTTGTCTTAAGTGTTGTCATAGTCAGGAATTAGTTTTTGTTAATAAAGTGAATGTCCCAGTCTTGTCTTTTGTTGCGTCATAAAGTGTTTATACTCTAAGTGTTGCACTTATTATACACCAGTTGTTTGATTGTGAGCCACATCTTAGTTTTGATTTTTGATAACTACATTTAGAGCTGTGAAATTGCCATGTAAAGTCGGCAATGCTAATTAGTAGCATGAATTTGGCACTGAAAAATAATACAAACGCAACACTTTTGTTTTTGCTCCCATTTTTCACAAGTGGAACTCTAAAATCTAAAACTTTTACTATCTACACAAAATATCTATCCTCTCAAATATTGTTCACAAATATGTCTAAATCTGTTTTAGTGAGCATTTCTTATTTGGCAAGTTAATCCATCTCACCTCATAGTTGTGGCATATCAAGATGCTGATTAGACAGCATGATTATTGCACAGGTGTGCCTTCGGCTGCCCACAATAAAAGGCCTCTCTGAATTGTGCAGTTTTATCACACTGCAGAATGCCACAGATATCGCAGGTTTTGAGGGAGCGTGCGAATGTCCACCAGATTTGTTGCCAATTAATTGAATGTTCATTTCTCTACAATAAGCCGCCTTCAAAGGCCTTTCAGAGAATTTGACAGTACATTTAACGTGTAACCACACCAGCCCAGGACCTCAACATCCAGCAAATGCACCTCCATGATCGTCTGAGACCAGTCACCCAGAGAGCTGCTGCAACAATTGGTTTGCATAACCTAATAATTTCTGCACAAACTGTTTTAGGGAAGCTCAGTTACATGCTTGTCGTCCTCATCTGGGTCTCGACCGTACTGCAGTTCTTCATAACAACAGAACTGAGTGGGAAAATGCTCACATTGGATGGCACCTGGCACGTTAGAGCGGTGTTCTCTTCATGGATGAATCCATGTTCTCACTGTTTAGGGCAGATGGCAGACAGCATGTGGGAGAGCGGTTTGTTGATGTCAACATTGTAAATCAAGTGGCCCATCTGGGGTTATGCTATGGGCAGCCATGTTATGGACAACAAAAGCAAGTGCATTTTATTGATGGCATTTTGAATGCACAGAGATACCGTGACGAGATCTTTAGGCCCATTGTTGTGTCAATCACGTGAGACCATCACCTCATGTTGCAGCATGAATATGCATAGCCCCATGTTGCAAGGATCTGTACACAATTCCTTAAAGGTGAAATCATCCCAGTTTTTGCATTGCCTGCATATTCACTGGACATATCACCATTGAGCATGTTTGGGATGATGTGGATCAGCGTATACAACAGAGTGTTCCACTTCCTGCCAATATCCAGCCAGCAGCTTTGCACAACCATTGAAGAGGAGTGGACCAACATTCCACAGGCCACAATCAACAAACTGATCAACTCTATGTGAAGGAGATGTGTTGCACTGCGTGAGACAAATGGTGGTCACTCCAGATGCTGACTGCTTTTCTGACCCCTCCCAGACCCCCAATAAAGCAAACCTGCACATTTTAGAGCAGAGTTTTATTGTGGGCAGCCTAAGGCACACCTGTGCAATAATCATGCTGTTTAATCAGCATCTTGATATGCCACACCTGTGAAGTGAGATGAATTATCTTGGCAAAGAAGAAGTGCTCACTAACACAGGTTTAGACAGATTTGTGAACAATATTTGAGAGAAATGGGTCTTTTGTCTTTATAGTAATCATTTTAGATATTTGAGTTCAATTAATGAAAAATGGAGCAATAAAAGTTTTGTATTTATATATTTGTTCATTATATAATATAAATCACCAAATAGCTTGTAAAGGAAAACCTTACTTTTGAGGGCTTTCTATCAGGCATGTTTGCTGTGTTGACATGGAAATTTTAAACATTACCAAGGCAGTACGCTACGACTACACCTGTTTGCTTGCCAAGTGCTTGAGTCAAAGGTGTGACGTCTCGTAGAGTTAGAATAACAGGTTTCAGTGTTTATGTATCATGGTTTCCCGCAGCGCTTTGTTGTTAAGGCGGCCGCCGGCTAAGCCAAAGTCTTAACAAGCTGCTCCGCTTTGTACTGCCTCTGTCTCTGTCAGTACTCTCTGCAGCACCCAGCATTGTCCCACCTACAGAACCATCTGATTGGTTACACGCAGAGCTTTAACAGCCAATCAGCAGTGCGTATTCAGAGAGCATGGAGTCAGTGCTCCAGCGTTGTGATGAGCAGAAAGGTGTTTAGCAGGTAAGCATCAGGAAGCAGACTCTCCCCAAATTATAATAAAGACCTCCCAGTCAGCTACTAGTAACATCACTATGAGCCCATTGACGTTCTAGAAACATAAATGGCAGCTCAGCTCGCTCGCAATCCTTGAGGTGAAGGCTATTTAGCTTTTAGCGTAACGTTAGCTCATTTTACGGTGTACGTGCGTGTGTGTTACGGACAGCAAAGCTCTGTCTGTCTTTTATTTCACTTTACCTTTTTCAGTGCTGATTGAGCTGTGTTGAAGCAGCAAACAACGACATTATGTTAAATGAAGAGTTTCCTGACGCTGTCTCTGATAGTTGATATAATAATATAACTGCATCATAAAGCCTGCATAAACTCCATGGTGTTCAGGGATGAATAGTCTCTCCTTTTACTACTGTACGATTTTTTCAGATATAGTTACATTAATCATTAGTAATGTAGCAGCCTAGTGTGGAATGGCAAGGTGCTATCAGCCTGCTAGTACACGTTTGTTTTTACTTTATTGAAAAAATATCGAGATATAAAGTACGTATATCGTATATCGCCAATCAGCAAATGGTTCGGAAAACACAACCAAAAATTTTACACTTCTTCACGTGACAAAGCCGTCCTACTTCACCATAGTCTGTAGTCAATTGCCCCCCAGGCTATTTGGTGGCAGCGTTGAGGTGGAGACGTGATGGTGACAGATCGAGTTACACCGATCCTTACACCCACCTACCTCCTTCTCCGGTCTGTCCGCCGGAGAGACACCACCTTAACTAACACATTTTCTTGGGAAAACACTGTATATGGTCAGGTAAAACAACATTTTGGTTTGTGCAACATTGTCATGTTTCATAACCGTACGTAAAAACAGAACATGAAGTTGTTGAATTTTAGGTGTTTGTTTCATTTTGTGCTACGATAGACGTACACATGCATAAGCTATTAAATAATATTTGTGATGTTGCATGGGCTCCATGTTAGTGTGCATTGATTTTCAGATAATGTATATTGTACATCTAATATATCACTGTATTGATGAACACAGGTGTAATGTTGTCAGTTAGCTATGTTTGTTTCTCCATACGCATGACGGTCGGTGAGTGTGTTTTAATGTTTTTTTAAAACTCCATTAATTTTAATCAGATTTATTTTTAAACACTGGAGCAGGGAAAATGTGCCTTTTTCAAAATTAACCTAAATTAATTAATTGAAAAAATATTGCAAGTATTTTTTGATTCACTTCTTTAATTGGATGTATATGGTAACTGAAGTATAAAGGAAAACAGCAACAAAGCTATTTGTATACATTTTTATAACCTAATTACAAAACTCCGGATGAAATGTTGGTGGCAGAGGGGTTAGTGCGTCTGCCTCACAATACGAAGTTCCTGCAGTCCTGGGTTCAAATCCAGGCTCGGGATCTTTCTGTGTGGAGTTTGCATGTTCTCCCCGTGAATGCGTGGGTTCCCTCCGGGTACTCCGGCTTCCTCCCACTTCCAAAGACATGCACCTGGGGATAGGTTGATTGGCAACACTAAATTGGCCCTAGTGTGTGAATGTGAGTGTGAATGTTGTCTGTCTATCTGTGTTGGCCCTGCGATAAGGTGGCGACTTGTCCAGGGTGTACCCTGCCTTCCGCCCGATTGTAGCTGAGATAGGCGCCAGCGCCCCCCGCGACCCCGAAAGGGAATAAGCGGTAGAAAATGGATGGATGGATGGATGAAATGTTATCAAACAATAAAAAAAAAGGAAATTGAAAACACATTTAATAAAAGCAAAATGTGAAATACAATTTAGATCTATCATTGTAGGATTGTCCTGATTGTTTATTGTTGGTGAATACCCCAGGGAAGCAGTTATTCAAAGAACTGGAAAAAATATGTAGGATGGTTGACTGAGCTCTGCAGCAACGTACATTGAATTTTTACTGTAACTGCTCATGTGTTTAAAGACTTACCCCATGTTAGACAAAATGTCAAAGCGAAGGATTTGTGGTGTCCAATGAAAAATAATTTTTTTTAACCTGATTCAAATGTTTGATATTATTGTCTTCTGACCATGAGACATATTATTATACCCCAAAGATAAATTTATTTTTCAGAAATGGCCAGCCTATATTAAAAACATGCAGAGCTGATACCAGAAACCCCAGTGTCCCAAATTATTTGGACACAGTTGCCAACGGTCTGCAGGCATACACAGAACAAGTTCGAATGTAACTCAATTTACTTTTCAAAAATCACAATATTAAAAAATAAGCGGGCTGCCACATACAATTAGAAATCATACGTCTATACTGAAAAAAGTCTTATGATCTATCAAATTGCATCAAGTTAGAATGATCAGCAGGCGATGAGAGCCAGAGAATAAGGCACAGTAAGAGCCATGGATCGGGAAGTAACTCCTGCAGTGAAGCAGCAGGTGACCTTTTTGTGACCTTTGGATATGGTATTCATGTGGCGTTGCACAAATGTAAAGTTTTAAGATTATATAAATGTGTGCACTTGTTTCGGTATTACACTATGGGCCTGATTTATTAAAGCAGTGGTTCTCAAATGGGGGTACACGTACCCCTGGGGGTACTTGAAGGTATGCCAAGGGATACGTGAGATTTTAAAAAAATAGCATCAATTCAAAAATCCTTTAGAAATATATTTATTGAATAATACTTCAACAAAATACGAATATAAGTTCATAAACTGTGAAAAGAAATGCAACAATGCAATATTCAGTGTTGACAGCCAGATTTTCTGTGGACATGTTCCTTCATGAATCCAGATGGATCTCTATTACAATCCCCTAAGAGGGCACTTTAAGTTGATAATTACCTCTATGTGTAGAAATCTTTATTTATAATTGAATTACTTGTTTATTTTTCAACAAGTTTTTTAGTTATTTTTATATCTTTTTTTCCAAATAGTTCAAGAAAAACCACTACAAATGAGCAATATTTTGCACTGTTATACAATTTAATAAATCAGAAACTGATGACATAGTGCTGTATTTTACTTCTTTATCTCTTTTTTTCCAACCAAAATGCTTTGCTCTGATTAGGGGGTACTTGAATGAAAAACATTTTCACAGGGGGTACATCACTGAAAAAAGGTTGAGATCCACTGTACTAAAGGTTTGCATGTATTAAAACAGGTGTAAACTTGATATCCCACGCAAAATTGATCTTCTTAGATTGTATGCAGATAATTTTGTCTCTTAAGTGAGCAATAGAAAGAGTGCAATCCATTTAGCGTGTCTTTCTTCATGAATAGGCAGACTATTTGATGAATATTAGAATGAGGGGGCGTGGCTAAGATGCACGCAGAAGTTTGCCTCTGCAGTAACTTCGGTGAAAACTGCAAGATTTAATTCAAATTCTCCTTTTTTTTCCTCATTAAAACGGAAAATGCTTGGCCAACCTTATGCATGTCTATCACTTTGGGTGAGTTATACTCCGTCAAAATAGATAACAACGATTATGCCCAGGATACGAAGAGGGAAGCAATCAGAGTCACCTGTGGCCGTAAACGAGCTCGGGGCTAGCGCTGAGATGGCATCGTCAACTTTGGAGAAGTTGTTGGATAAGATACTCAAGTCTATGAACAAACGTTATGACATGCTTGAGGAGAAGCTTGAGGCGCTTACAAGCAAGCAGGCGACACTGACCAACAGAGTGAAGGACATGGAGCTGCAAGGTTCCGACCACGAGCACCGCATTGAAGCGCTCAAACAAAAATGGACTGAAACGCGGAAGAGCAATGAGGAATTACCAGCTAAAATAGACAAATTGGAAGGGCGCTCAAGACGTAATAACATAAAAATAGTTGTGATCCCAGAGCAAGAAGAAATGGGAACACCTACGGATTTCGTTGTGTGACCTGATACCAAAGTTGTTTGGAACGAGTAACTTCTCCAAGCCAGTGGTGGTGGACCGCGCGCACCGTGTCCCGCTCGCTCGCCATGGTGATGGCAAGCACCCCAGGAGTATCACCACAATAATACACTTCTACCAGGACAAGGAGCTACCTCTTTGACTGAGTCGCGGCCAGGAGCTGATCTACGACAGCCTGAGCTTGTTCCTGTTTCCTGACTACACAGCCGAGGTGACAGCGCAAAAGCGTGCCTTTCGAGAGGTAATGAACATGCTGCGGGAGAGGGAAATCAAGTTTATGCCATGTTTTCCAGCTCGCCTGCATGTGGAGTACATCGACCAGGTAAAGGAGTTTACCACTCCTACAGCCACTAAGACCTTCATTATAAAGCATCTTAGCGGCTAACCATCAGTAAAGGGTCTACCACAAAAGGCTTATTATAAGCATAAAGGAGAAATACTTTTCCACTGAGGTTTATTTCACCGAAGGACGCAGGATATCAAAAAGAAAAACCCTTTGCTGCTGAGCCATTGGTTGGAGCAGTGAACACAACTCCTAGCATGCGCCCTGCGTCTGAAGACGGGGGTGGGGGACTTTTGGACTGGGGAATCAACCAACACGACGTCTTATGGACAACATCACAATGGAGATTTCACTCTTAAACACTGAACCACACACAATGGGGACAGAGGGAGGGGGGAACAATGGGGTGTGAGTGTTGTGTATATATGTGTAAATCTGAGCATGAAAGTGGAGGAGAGAGATGCGTAATCATATTTCAATTTACCAATCACTAAGGTTTTTTTTTTCATGTAATGATAACATTTTCTAAAAAACTTTAATGTCAACTTGGAAGAAAAAAATCACACTCGTTTCATGGAACATTTTGGGCTTAGCCAAAAATATCAGAGCAGGGAAGGTTTTTTCACACTTAAATTAATTAAAAGCAGTCATTTTATTCTTACAAGAAACACATCACTGTAAAGACAATCAACACAAACTCAAAGCTAGCTGGATATCTCAGGTTTATCATGCACCCTTTTCTTCACCAGCTAGAGGTTTCATAAAAATGTGCCTTTCTTACTTACATCAAAAATAATTGACCCTTACGGAAGATTTATTTTATTAAATGGTCACATTACATCCTAATCAGTAACTTTTTTGAATATCTATGGACCAAACACCAATGACTCAAACTTTTACCAAATGTAGCTCCTCTCATATCTACATTGGTGGTGATTTTAACAGCCTTTCGGATCCCACTTGAGATACAAACGTAAATTGTCAACTAAATCTAATGTAATTGCTAATTCGACTAAAACCATTAATAATCTTATGAGATCAAGAAATATCATAGACATATGGAGAACAAAACATCCTAATAAAAGGTAGTATTCATTTTTGTGGCTGTACACAATTCTTACACAAGAATCGATTCCTTTTCAGTGGAAGCCTCTGCCCTCTCGAATGTCAGTAATCCTGAGTACCACAGTAGAGTCATATCAGATCACAGCCCTGTGAGTCTCCAGATCTAAATTGATCTCCTTAAAATCAAACAAAAATGGAGATTTAATCCACAATTATTATTATATGAAGATTTTAAAGAGTATATGAACAAGATTATCCAAGATTTTCTTGAGGTGAATGATAACTGAGAGGTCTCAAACTCCACATTGTGGGAAGCCCTTAAAGCTACTTTGAGAGGATATATAATTTTGTTTCGAAGCTCAATACTAAGAGAACAAAAAAAAAAAGGCAGAAATTATTAGAAAAATAAATAAAGAAATGGAAGAAATTCATATAAATTCTCTTTTGCAGTCTGACTACAATAATATGCTGAAACTGAACAATGAATATAACTCTTTTCTTCATGGGAAAGTATTCAAACTCTTACTGAAAAATAAACAAAAACATTTTGAAATTATATAAATCTAGTTCAGCTATATCGGCTATTGATTTGAATTATTGTTTTACTCCATTAAACCTACCTCAACTGAGTCCAACACATTAGAATTTTTTAGACAATACTATTTCAACTGAATAGTTTGTAAAAGCACTGAGATCTTTCTCCGTGAATAAAAGCCCTGGTCCAGATGGATTTGGTGTGGAGTTTTATCTAGCTTTTAGTGAAATACTGTCCCCTCTAATACTTAGAATGGTAAATGACTAAACAACAAACTCCTAAGCTCTTTGCATGAAGCCTATATATGTATAATACCATAAAAGGGAAAACATCCAGCCAATTACAGGTGCTGGTCCTATTATTAGAATATCATGAAAAAGTTGATTTAATTCATTAATTCCATTTATAAAGTGAAACTTGTAGAATGTATACATTCATTCCAAACAGACTGATACATTTCAAGTGTTTTTTGCCAAAAAGGAGATGATTATAGCTGACAACCAATGAAAACCTTAAATTCAACATCTCAGAAAATTAGAATATGGTGAAAAGGTCAGATATTGAAGACACCTGGTGCCACACTCTAATTAGCTAACTAACTCAAAACACTTGGAAAAGCCTTTAAATGGTCTCTCGTTTTGATTCTGTATGACACACAATCATGGGGAAGACTGCTGACTTGACAACTGTCCAAAAGATGACCATTGATACTTTAAAGAAGGAGGGCAAGACACAAAAGGTCATTGCCAAAGAGGTTGGATGTTCCCAGAGCTCTGTGTCCAAGCACATTAATAGAGAGGCGAAGGGAAGACAAAGATGTGGGAGAAAAAAATGTGTACAAGCAAGAGGGATAACCGCGCCCTGGAGAGGATTGTCAAACAAAACCGATTCAAAAATGTGGGGGAGATCCACAAAGAGTGGACTGCAGCTAGTGTCAGTGCTTCAAGAACCACCACGCACTGACGTATGCAAGATATGGGCTTCAGCTGTCGCATTCCTTGTGTAAAGCCCCTCTTGAATAAGAGACAACGTCAAAAACGTCTCGCCTGGGCTCAAGACAAAAAGGACTGGACTGCTGCTGAGTGGTCCAAAGTTATGTTTTCAGATGAAAGTAAATTTTGTATCTCTTTTGGAAATCAAGGTCCCAGAGTCTGGAGGAAGACAGGAGAGGCACAGAATCCACGTTGCCTGAAGTCCAGTGTCAAATTTCCACAATCGGTAATGGTCTGGGGTGCCATGTCATCTGCTGGTGTTGGTCCACTGTGTTTCCTGAGGTCTAGGGTCAATGCAGCAGTCTACCAGGAAGTTTTAGAACACTTTATGTTTCCTGCCTCGGACCAATTTTATGGAGGTGAAGATTTCATTTTCCACCATGACTTGGCACCTGCACACAGTGCCAAATCTACCAGTTCCTGGTTTAAGGACCATGGTATCCCTGTTCTTGATTGGCCTGCAAACTCACCTGACCTTAACCCCATAGAAAACTTATGGGGTATTGTGAAGCGGAAGATGCAAGATGCCAGACCCAACAATGCTAAAGAGCTGAAGGCCACTATTAAAGCAACCTGGGCACTCATAACACCTGAGGTGTGCAACAGACTGGTCGACTCCATGCCACGCCGTATTGCTGCAGCAATTCAGGCAAAAGGAGCTGCAACTAAGTATTGATTGCCGTACACGCTGAAACTTTCCATGTTCATACTTTTCAGTTGGCCCACATTTCTAAAACACATTTTTTGGTACTAGTCGTAACTAATAATCTCATTTTCTGGGATACTGAATTTGGGATTTTCAGTAATTGTCAGTACTAATCATCAAAATTTAAAGAAATAAAAATTTCAAATATATCACTATGTGTGTAATGAATTGATATAATATGTAAGTTTCACGTTCTGAATATAATTACTGAAATAAATAAACTTTTTCATGATATTATAATAATATGAACAGCACCTGTGTAGGCCTATATCACTCCTCAATCTAGACCATAAGATTCTAACTAAGGTACTCGCAACAAGATTAAGCAACCACATAACAGAAATTATTCGCCTGGACCAGGTCAGTTTCATCCCGGACAGACCTTCTTTCGGTAGGTTATTGAACTCGTTGTACTCAGACTGCACAGGAAACAAAAAGGCCGCCGTCCTGTCTCTAGATCAGGGGTCACCAACCTTTTTGAAACCAAGAGCTACTTTTTGGGTACTGTTTAATGCGAAGGGCTACCAGTTTGATACACACTTAAATAAATTGCCAGAAATAGCCAATTTGCTCAATCTACCTTTAATAAATAAATATATATATATATTAAAAAATGGTTATTTCTGTCTGTCATTCCGTCGTACATTTTTTTCCTTTTACGGAAGGTTTTTTGTAGAGAATAAATGATGAAAAAAACACTTGATTGAATGGTTTAAAAGAGGAGAAAACACGAAAAAAATGAAAATTTTATTTTGAAACATGGTTTATCTTCAACTCTTTAAAATTCAAAATTCAACCGAAAAAAATTAAGAGGAAAAACTAGCTAATTTGAATCTTTTTAAAAAATTTAAAAGAATTCGTGGAACATCATTAGTAATTTTTCCTGATTAAGATTAATTTTAGAATTTCGATGACGTGTTTTAAATAGGTTAAAAGCAAATCTGCACTTTGTTAGAATATATAACAAATTGGACCAAGCTATATTTCTAACAAAGACAAATCATTATTCCTTCTAGATTTTCCAGAACAAAAATTTTACAAGAAATTCAAAAGACTTTTAAATAAGATTTAAATTTGATTCCACAACTTTCTAGATTTGCCAGAGTAATGTTTTTATATTTTAATCATAATAAGTTTGAAGAAATATTTCACTAATATTCTTCGTTGAAAAAAACAGAAGCTAAAATAAAGAATGAAAATAAAATGTATTTATTATTCTTTACAATAGAAAAAAATACTTAAACATTGATTTAAATTGTCAGCAAAGAACAGGAAGGAATTTAAAAGGTAAAAAGGTATATGTGTTTAAAATCCAAAAATATTTTTTAAGGTTGTATTTTTTGTCGAAAATTGTCTTTCTGAAAGTTATCAGAAGCAAAGTAAAAAAATAAATACATTTATTCAAACAAGTGAAAACCAAATTCTATTTGAGTTTTGTCTTAGAATTAAAAATGTCGAGCAAAGCGAGACCAGCATGCTAGTAAATAAATACAATTAAAAAAATTGAGGCAGCTCATTGTTAAGTGCTGCTATTTGATCTATTTTTAGAAAAGGCCAGCGGGCGACTCATCTGGTCCTTACGGGCTACCTGGTGCCCGCGGGCACCGCGTTGGTGACCCCTGCTCTAGATGCTCACAAAGCTTTTGATTCAATTGTGTGGGCTTATCTACTTATTTCATGTTCTCAAATTATTTACGTTTGGAGAAAATTTTATAAAATGGGTTAAAATAATTTATTTTGCACCAAAATCATATGTCATAACCAATAATGTAATATCGGATAGTTTTGAATTGCATCACGACGTGAAACATGGCGACTGCCTTTCACCCATACTTTTTAAGTTGGCCCTAGAACTACTGGCTATTCGTTTAAGAATGAACTCTAATATTAAAAGATTTCCAGTGGGCCCATCAGAGAGACTCATCTCACTTTATGCAGATGATGTACTTGTTACACTTACTGAGCCAGAAATTGCATTGCCACTTATTTTAGAATATGTTTTGGTAAAGTATATTTTTTGTAGTTTTATTCCTTTTTTATTATTATTATTATTATTATTATTATTGTTATTATTATTTTTTGTATTGATCCCACACTAATATTGCTTTTTTTGTCACTTTTGATATGTTTTTGTCATGGTTTATTTGCTTTTTTTGTAACTTTTTATTTTTTATTTTTTGCATTTGATCAAGCCCTGCGACTTTTTCTTTTTTTTAAGTCCGAACGGTGGAGAGATCCTCGGGAGTTGCTCTTGTGATCACGTTCTGAGGATCCTTGATGCTGAGGAACATTCATCCATCTTGCTGTGGTCTGGATAGCCTGCTGGTCCTGAGCCAGAGCAGGATGGATGGACATATACAATATCTAATATTGTCTATACTGTAAACCTTGAGTTGTTAAAGTCCAAGTGCACTTCTCTCCTCAAGTGTGCATGTCAGTGTGTATTAGTGGATGTATGCCTGTATGAAGGGTCTGTGTGAGCAAAGTATGACTGCCAAATGTGATTTCAAAAGGTAAAATTCAATAAAATATATTTGCAAAAAAAGATTGGTCAAAATACTGGGAGGACAAAGTGCACAATTTTGTGTGTGTCTGATTTATCAAGGCTGAAACTGTCCCGTGGCCGCTCTTTTGTGTCTATATCTAGTACATCTAAAAAAAAGGACGTGCTAACTGGCATTTGCGCAGATACCTTTGAGAAAAGACTGGATCTCGCTGCAGCTCCCGTTCTACGTATGTCAACACATATAGGTTGTCTTAAAATAATAGACAATATCATCTATTCACTCAATATACTTTATGATTTTCTAGCTGCTGGAAGACTAAAGGGGCTTAATAAAACTCATTTGATTGATGCGTTTTTGTGTATGCTGGTGTTTGTGTTTAATGAAGTTATTTTCATATATATGAAAAAATAAATTGTTGCAACGTTTATTTCTTTTGTCTGTAGGGCACACTCGCATGTAGTGCCAGGGCACACTTTTGGCATGCTAAAAAATACTTCTAAAATGCCCTGACAAAGTGGTACATATCTGCTGCATGTACCAAAACTTAGCAAAACACCAAAGGTAGCAGCAAGATAACATGAATGTGCAGTATATTAAGTTAATTTGAAGTTAAAGTACCAATGATTGTCTCAGACACACACACACACTAGGTGTGGTGAAATTTGTCCTCTGCATTTGACCCATCCCCTTGTTCACCCCCTGGGAGGTGAGGGGAACAGTGGGCAGCAGCGCTGCCGCGTCCGGGAATCATTTTTGGTGATTTAACCCCAAATTCCAACCCTTGATGCTGAGTGCCAAGCAGGGAGGTAATGGGTTCCATTTTTATAGTCTCTGGTATGACTCGGCTGAGGTTTGAACTCACAACCTACCGATCTCAGAGCGGACACTCTAACCACAAGGCCACTGAGTAGGTGTCTCCATGGTGGCAGCCGGTAGTACACGCTAAAACCTCATTTGAATAAGGCAATCTGCAACAGTTATCAATTGTGCAAGCACTTTTAGGAGATCACGTGCAACACATCCACAATCGTGCACGGGATTTTATCGTTTGTACACGATGGTTAGCAGGGAGTATTTGGATCTCCGTAGCCCAGGCTGTGTGTAAGGGAAGGTTTAGGACTTCTAGTTACAGCTTACCCTGAACAAGATTAAATGAATGCATGCATGAGTAGACATAAGTTTAACAATCAAAATTCAACTGAAGAAGAAAAGAAATACAATAATGCACACCCTACCCATACCGTAGATGTCGAAGTTTACATGCGAATGCAGAACCTCATGGCTGTGAGGACATGCTTACCACATGATCTGCCATGCTGCAAATGTTTTCAAGCTGTTCTGTTTGGCAGCTTAGTCATGCAGTATGAGTGATCTGTAAGCCTTATTGTGCCGGTATATCCATCTATTTTCTACCGCTTTTCCCTCTTGGGGTCGCGGGGGTGGCTAGAGCCTATATTTATGTAAAATTGGTAGAAATTACTGTTTTATTTTGATTTAAAGTATCAATTTGGAATAGAAATGGACAGTACCAGTTTTTAGAGGGGAGAGACTTAGGAAATAGAGAGAGAGATGAGTGGAGGAGACAGCCTGGTTTGGAAACCTGGAAATCGACAAGCAGAGTAGACAAGCAAAAACATGAGACAATTATGGATTACGTATTAGGACCTGCTGGTTGATGAGATGAGTAGACGGGCAGAAGAAGTAAGAGCAAGAAATAATCCACAAAACGCAGCAATATAAGTCTGACACAGAGTAAACAAATAAGTAAAACTAGAAATAACTGCAGCACTTATACGGAGTGCAAGAAAGGCAGTGATAGAAAATTGTAATTACGGTGATATTGATAGCTACAACTACAATAGAGATATAGGGATAGTGATTGTTCCTGTTCACATCTTTCCCCACGTTAGAATCCAACCCGCTGAGTCTCTCCTCCGGCATTTGGAGGTTTATGCTCTCTGATCTGCCACTGTATGTCTTTGATAGTTATCATTAGAGGAACAAATATTGCTGCAATGATCCAGAGTACAGTGTGCATCCTGACCAAAATCACCAGGGCATCCATAACCCACAGGGACATCACTCTTTTCAAAGATGTAGCAACACACCCATACCTCTGAGAAAGGTCAGGTGGCACTTGGCCATACAAAGGGACAGATGCACCCCCCGCCAAAGCCCGCTACGCACAGTACCAACAAGGCCCACTGGCCAAGGACCAAACAGCCTGGAATATGCGCTGACACCCTGTAGCTAACCCACCACGCACCAGATTGGCCATGCTTCACCTGACCTGTTCTGGCCTTCAAAACACGCTGTGTGTGTTGTGTGCTGTGTGTGTGTGTGTGTGTGTGTGTGTGTGTGTCGTCCTGTGTACTAAAAACAAGGGAGAGCTTATTCTTGTGTGAATAATGATAGTAGAACTGATGTAGCGCCTTTCCCCACCCTTTAAACCCTAGTGTGACTTATGGTATTGTGTGGAAGGAGGTACTGTTGTAGACCATAGCGACGATACCCCACCCTGCATATTATTTCGCCGCACTCAAACCGACAGTAATCTAGGCGGATTTTATCTGATGAAACAAGGGGGCCACCAGTAGGCCCAAAGCAACCACACCACCAAAGAGAGGACCTTGATGTGACCTGCACAGAAAGCCATGCACCCGAGGATCAAAGACAGCTAGGTCCCCAGAGCCCAGTCATACAAACATGGCAAAAAATTTCTCCTCAGTTTTTTACCTAATTTTTCTCTCTTTTGGTCTCTGTCTTTCCCCACAGTATTAGCACACTATCCTATTTCCACAATGTGGAAATCCAGTTAATCAACACGTTGATAAACTCATGCTTTCTCTGGTGTATTGATTGTAAGTGTTTCTAGTGTCAGCAAATGCAGCTTGAAACAATCAATTAAAACTGACAAGTCTTGTAATGACTGGATTTTATGAACATAGCTTTCCTTTTGAAACAACATCTGTTTACTTAAGGTAGTTGTGTGTAGCTACTTTTAACATTAGGGTAGTTTTTTACACTGCAATGAGGTGGGCACTTGTCCAGGGTGTACGCCGCCTTCCGCCCGATTGTAGCTGAGATAGGCGCTAGCGCCCCCCGCTACCCCAAAAAGGGATTAAGCGGTAGGTAGAGATGGATGGATGGATAGTTTTTTACAGCCATCTCAAACATTTCAACGAGCAGATCAGTCTACACATTTCTGGAGGACCGAAAGCTCCTGCTTGTCAATTACAATTAGGAAGTTTTGCTGTGCGAACTGCATTAAAAATCTTTATGCTACAATGAATAAATTATCCATCTATTTTCTACAACTTGTCCCTCTCACGGTCGCGGGGGTTGGCTGGAGCATATCCCATCTGCATTCAGTAAGAAGGCGGGGTACACCCTGAACTAGTCGCCACCTCATTGCAGGACCAACGCAGATAGACCGACACCATTCACACATGATAGTTAATAATTATTGCGGTTAGAAGTCATTTGGGAGGTGCTCGGAGTAAAGCCAATGTTCCTTCACTCGAGAGGAGCCGTATGAGGTGACACAGGCAGTGGGTCAGGCATCGGGGAAGTGTTCAGTCCGACTAGTACAGGAGGAGGCTGGGGGAAGACCCAGGAACGTTGGAGAGACTTTGTCTCTCAGCTGGCCATGAGATCCCCAGGGAGGAACTGGACAAAGTAACAGGTAGATGGAAGTCTGGGCTTCTCTGCTCAGGTTGCTGCTTTCGCAACCAAACCTCAGATAAGCAGAAAAAGATGGATGATATACGTTTTTTCAGATATTAAATTTTTTACAAAAGCTATTGTATTTGTCAGCATTGGGTGCCAGGTCAATATTTACTTAGGGTCAGAACAATCACAAATCAATCGTGTTCTGTATTTCAGGGGAATCCAGCAACAGCTTTCCAGCTACAGAGAGACAGTGATACGGCAGGCCACGACTGCAGCCGGTTCAGCAGTTCACCGGGATGATGCTCCAACCTGCGGCATCTGCCAGAAGACCAAGTTTGCAGACGGTTGTGGGAACTTGTGTTCGTACTGTCAGACCAAGTTTTGTGCCCGCTGTGGGGGGAGGGTTCCCTACGATCCAACACGGTGAGATACCTAGTGAACAATTGTATTGGTTTGTCTGTAAACATAAGAATCAAACAATGATGCAATTGTAAATAAAGGATTTTCACCTCTATGTTACATAGAACAACTAGAAAAGCGCTTTTTAGAGCAAGCCCTTACTTCACAATTGTAGAAAAGCCCTGAATCCAGACTTTGATCCGGAACAGGTCCAAAATGTAAATCACTTGTTCCTTATCTGATTCTGACATTTCCTGGAAATTTAATTCAAATCTGCCATTACTTTTTGAGTTACGTATAGAGAAATGAAAGACTGAAGCCTCTTTTCAGTCAATCAAGCATACACACACAGAAGTTGAACAGAAGGTAACTTAGTAGAAATTAAGATCAGCCTCAAATTGAACAACTTGTTCCGTATCCAATGGACATTTCCTGAAGTTTAATCAAGATGTGCCATACCTTTTTGAGAGTGAAATCTCTTGTCAACTGTCATTGTTAGCATTCAACACACGAACATTAAATGAAAGGTAACGTATGAGAAATAATCTGCATCAGGCACAAAATATAATTAGTTGTCCATCATCCTTTTTGTGTATTCCTGAAAGTTTCAAGTTTTAAAAACAAAAACAAAAACCTGCCTCACCGGGGTGAAGGTCACTGCTTGTTACTGAATATAAACATGCCTGTATATAGAGTTTATACAAGACCTTGTGGTTTTAAGTTCAGGGTGGAAGGCACGGAATGTGCCATAACGCAGCAGTGTTGTGTGTGGATTAGTGTTATATCGTATACTGTATTTTGGCTCCAGTACCCCCCGCGACCCCCGAAGGGAATAAGTGGTAGAAAATGAATGGATGGATATTTAGTAACTGTGTAATTATATGGGCCCTCTGTGTGAATACACTATACGACCCAAGCAGATGCTGCTAAAGGTTAATTGGGCATTAGAGTAAGTTGTGGAGCGAGCAGGTGGTCTCCCAGGGGTGCAGAGGTGCCCTATAAAACACAGCAGGGGTCTCTGTGTAAATAAAGAGGTTATAACTTCCTCTGAAATAAGTGCTGTCCCCTCTCGATCCCTGCCCTGTGTTGCCTCTGTGGCATTTAATGACCGCAAACAGACTTCAACACCCACCCACAAAGACAGGAAGCAAATGGTAAAACCACCGTATTTTACAGACTATAGAGCAAACCAGTATATAAACCGCACCACTGAATTTTTGAATTTTTTCCCCATATATTTGTCGCAGCAGTTTATAAGCCACATGTACATACATTGTGAAATGAGGTAATTACACGGATAGATTTTGTAAATGTTTATTTACATGACTAAAAATGTTTCAAACGGTGCCTGTAAGACAGCAGCAAAACGGCTGATTAAACAAACAAAATGTATCGCCATGGACCCACTAGCTGCAGAAGCTAACTCTCCAATTAGCTAAACAGACTCAATAATCCTTGGTGACGTTTTGGTGATTTTAAAAAACTGAATCAATACAGAAATAATGCCATTGTGAGTTAATAATACTAACAAAGACACTTGTAAACGTGTTAGCAGATTAGCAATACTAACAAAACTCCTTAATTACATTACAATAACTCCCACAAATATGCATGAAAAGACTCCTACAGACATCACACACTGGACGGTTAGAATCGTTTGAGTTATATACTGTAAAACTTATAAACGTAGCTGGGAGTGATGAATGAAGAATCCATATGAGTGCAAACGCTGTGAACGGCTAGAAGACGTAAAAGGACTTCTACTTCCGGATGAAATTTCAGTCTAAACAGAAGGGCAATGCAGCACTGCAGCACCTGCAGTGAGTGCACTCGTACAAAAAAAGGCGCCATGTCACAAATAATCAAATTTTTTCAGTGTGTTTGCTTTGGATTATTATTATTTTTTAGATGTTTGTGTTACGACCGTCAGCGAAGAAGAATCCAGAAATGTGCCACATCGTTCAAAGCGTAGGAAAAAAGTATCAGCTTATAGTCCGGAATTTTACGATAAGAGAACACACATCCTTATGCCTGTGTATATTGTATTTTGTGGTGTATCGCAGGGGTCAAAGCTCAGAACAAAACTGTTTATGTTATATACAAGTCTGACGTATATAAAGTCATGAAAAACTTCGTACTATTTGCAAATAACACGTCATTTGGTTCAAAAGGGGAATACACAAGAGCAAACAAAAATGAGAACTGTATATGAAAACATTTATGAGCAAACTATAGTTTAAAGCAACATACTATCATTGAGCAAAACTAATTTAATGCTATTTTGCAATTGTAGAAAATTGTACAATTAAAATGAACTGCTTCTTTCAACTTCTACAGTGAATTGTGCAGATGTAAAAATGCGTTGTTTCTGAACTTGTTCAAACTTGTTTGAAACAAACGAGAACTGCACTTTTTTTGGAATTGTGCCTATCGTTTACAATCATTATGAGAAACAAGAAAACAAATGTCTTTTTTCTTAGGATTTTAAAGATGATAATTGCTTGCAAAATGCAGCTAATGGGAGTCACCGTTATAGCCTTTTAAAGCCCTCTATAACAACTTCAAAACCCTCAATCAATGTTTTATATACACACTGCAAGTATTTATATAATGTAGTAACAGACACGTTCATAACAACATGTAATATGTTCAATTTTTACCATATTTTGGTAATTTTAATCATGACGCAATAATATCCGTTTCCATAGCAGCACACGACTGACTTCCATTGTGTTCCTAATTCTGGATACAAGATGCTTGTGCGTATTTTAATCATGGCATACTTGGTAACAAACAACAAAGAAGACTATTTTTGGAAAAATGAGTTTTCACAACCTTATTTTTTTAAACTGAATAAACGGAGGATTAACGAAATAAACTGAGACGTTGGAGCATACAGAAGCCGATAGAGTGATGTGAATCGACTCAAAGCTGCAAATGTGGAATTTGGAGACAAGCTATTTCGACAATAAAGAAAAACATGTTCTACACTAAAAATCACTCCATATTCTCTACTGCTCGCTAGTGTCTGAGTAATTTTGCAGATATGGGAAAATAACTACAAAAGTAGACCTCATTCACTAACAGTGTTACAAAAAAGATCAGTTAGAATAATACATAATGTTGGATAAAGAGAACATTCAAATCCTTTATTCATTGAATCGGAAATACTGAAATTTCACAACATATTGAATTTGCAAACAGCTAAGATTATACAGAAAGCAAACTACAGTCTACTACCTAATAATATACAACAATTATTCTCAACAAAAGAAGAAATATAATCTTAGAGAAACATTTAATTAAAACATAGGCACCATCGCCCCCCGTGATTTGCACGTACAACACTTAAGACCTTCAATATATCAGTAGGTGGAATTAAATTATGGAGTGGATTAAGCAAACAAATCAAACAATGTACTAATATAATCCACTTCAAGAAACTCTTCAAACTTAGTGTTTACAAAAAATAATCATTATAAACATTCTGAATTTATTTAATCCATCCATTCATTTTCTAGATAATCTTATTTATCTCACCATATGAAATATAACTTACTCCACTAATTATTTATTTATTTGTTTATTTATTTATTTATTGTTATTGTTGTTCATTATGCAGTATATTGTGAATGAATTGAGAACAAATAGGATGTGAACACAAGTTTTAGCAATTGATATGTAAAGTAAAAGTGGTAAGATTAAATAAGCTGTGCTTCTTCCTACTTCTTTTCGAACATGTTGAACAGAAAAAGCGAAGCATGACGATATTATTGTGTGATAGATTTATTTTTTATTTTATTTTTTTTCCCAAGGTGGCACTGCTGTAGTGGCTACTGTTGGCAGTAGCTCTGTGCTCTTGTGTCATCCTTTTGTCTTTCCCTCTTGTTTTCATGTGTTATTATATTTTTTTGCCTTTTGGTCCGGGACCCTTTGGGACTATGTGACAAGGGGTGTCACTTTCGTGACCTCTGTGGTGCTTTTTTTGTGGACTTCTGGATCTGCCTCCTGGGAACCTTTTGGCCATGGAGACCAGCTGCTGGGTCTCTGCCACACCAGAGTCGGTTTGGAGGGACTGGAGGAGCTGCGGATGAGGGGACAGGGCCGCGGAGCTAGCACTGAGCGCTGGGACGGAGAGGCTTCGCGGTGTCTTGGCTGGGTGAGCAGGTGTCGGACACCTCAGTCTCCTTGGACGTATCATCGATCATCCATGCGGACTGGACACTGGCCGAGAGTGGAGTCGGCTGTCTTGGTTGCTTTTTTGGGTCTGCTCCTGTCTCTGGCCATGCTCCCTCCACCCCAGCGGACGATGGCATGGAACACCGCAGAGGCCACCACAGTGGATATGTTTATTTTACTTTTTATTCATAGCTGTATGTAGAAGTGTCTGGTTGTATCTGCTGCTTTAATGTCTTTAATGTCCTCTGTGTTCTTTGATGTTTGATGTTTCCCTCTTACACACATGTAAGAGGGATGTGTACCATGGCTATGAGTTGTTGTTTTTTTCCCTTGGCCTCAGTCTGCACCCCTTCTCCAGGGCCCAGGCTAAGACCATTTATTTTTTATTTTATTTTAATCTTCTATTTTTTTCTTACCCCCCCTTGTACATCTGTATCTCATCTTTTTTGTAAGGGGCGCTGGAAGCCGGCAGACCCGTCAGCGATCCTGTTCTTTCTCCCTTTAATGTTTGTCTGATCTTGAATGGGATTGTGCTCAAAATTGTAATTTTCCGGAAGGAACTCTCCTGACGGAATAAATAAAGTACTATCTAATCTAATCTAATATTAAAAAAAACATTACAAAAATAGTTCCTCTGTGTTCGCTCTTACAATAACAATGTAGCTACTGTTTGGTTATTGTACAGGTTACACAATGTACCAACCCCGTTTCCATATGAGTAGGGAAATTATGTTAGATGTAAATATAAACGGAATAGAATGATTTGCAAATCCTTTTCAACCCATATTCAGTTGAATGCACTATAAAGACAAGATATTTGATGTTCAAATTCATAAACTTTATTTTTTTTTGCGAATAATAATCAACTTAGAATTTCATGGCTGGAACACGTGCCAAAGTAGTTGGGAAAGGACATGTTCACCACTGTGTTACTTCACCTTTTCTTTTAAAAACACTCAATAAACGTCTGGGAACTGAGGAAAATAATTGTTGAAGCTTTGAAAGTGGAATTCTTTCCCATTCTTGCTTTATATAGAGCTTCAGTCGTTCAACAGTCCGGGGTCTTGTTGTCGTATTTTACGCTTCATAATGCGCCACACATTTTCGATGGGAGACAGGTCTGGACTGCAGGCGGGCCAGGAAAGTACCCGCACTCTTACACTCTTTACAAAGCCACGCTGTTGTAACACTTCCATCCATCCATTTTCTACCCCTTATTCCCTTTCGGGGTCGCGGGGGGCGCTGGCGCCTATCTCAGCTACAATCGGGCGGAAGGCAGGGTACACCCTGGACAAGTCACCACCTAATCGCAGGGCCAACACAGATAGACAGACAACATTCACACTCACATTCACACACTAGGGCCAATTTAGTGTTGCCAATCAACCTATCCCCAGGTGCATGTCTTTGGAAGTGGGAGGAAGCCGGAGTACCCGGAGGGAACCCACGCATTCACGGGGAGAACATGCAAACTCCACACAGAAAGATCCCGAGCCTGGATTTGAACCCAGGACTGCAGGAACTTCGTATTGTGAGGCAGACGCACTAACCCCTCTGCCACCGTGAAGCCCTGTCTTGCTGAAATAAGCAGGGCAGTTCATGATAACATTGCTTAAATGACAACATATGTTGCTCCAAAACCTGTATGGACCTTTCAGCATTAATGGTGCCTTCTCAGATGTGTAAGTTACCCATGCCATGGGCACTAATACACCCCCATACCATCACAGATGCTGGCTTTTGAACTTTACGCCTATATTAGATTAGATTCGATTGGTTTAGATAGTACTTTATTTATTCCTTCAGCAACATTTTAATTTTCAGCACAATCCCATTCAAGATCAGACACACATTATGAAATGGTAGAAAAAAGAAGAAGATTGAAATAACATAAAATAAAATAAAAAAAATCGGTCCAAGCCTGGGCCCCCGAGAGGGGGTCCAGACTGAGGCCAAGGGAAAAAAACAACAACTCATAGCCATAGTACACATCCCTCTCACATCTCCCGTCCAAAGGCAAAACCAAGTAACTCAATTTTGGTCAAAACTGAGCTGATAACAATTTTGGAGTTCCTAGGTGATATGCTTTACATTAGTGTATGCGATATTGTAATTTGTTCCGTAAGTAAGCTGTTATGCGCATGGCAGGACCTACCAACTACCGACATAACCGCGTAGATACAACAGAAAAACCTAGTATCTCAAGGGACCAATTGGAGCTTCTTTGTCATTCGCCTTATTGTCTTTAATGAGACATTTGCACGAATGGGGGCCGACGGTCAACCTGATTATGTGATATTATGGCACGAGGGGATATTTGGAAGATTGGCCCAGGACGTTGCAAGCACCTTCATTAAATGTATTGTTCTTGATTCTTCCCCTTGCATACTCTTTTGGGCAGATAACTGTGGAGGTCAAAATAAAAACTGGACGCTGTACACGGCTCTTGCCCAATGTGCAAACGCAAAATGGGGCCCACCCGAGATTGTGATAAAATATCTGGAGAAAGGGCAAACGTTCATCAGAGCAGATTCAATCCATGGCTCAATCGGCAGGAAAATGAAAGCTCAAGAAAACATCTATACGTTCCATGACATTGTAAATCTTTGTAAGACAGCATCAAGATAGATTGGTTTTCTTTTGTTTTCTCCAAATCAGCTAGAAGTGAGTTACTAGGTTTTGCTTTTGGAAGGGAGACGTGTGTAAGAAGGAAACTTCAAACATCAAAAAACACGAAGGACATAAAGGACATTAAAGCAGCGGATACAACCAGCTTCTTCTACATACAGCTAAGAATAAAAAGTAAAAGAAACATATACACTGTGGTGGCCTTTGCTGTGTTCCGCGCCATCGTCCGCTGGGGTGGAGGGAGCATGGCCAGAGACAGGAGCAGACCCAACAAAGCAACCAAGAGAGCCGACTCCACTCTCGGCCGCCAACCAGTCCGCATTAATGAGCGAGGATACGTCCAAGGAGACTGAGGTGTCCGACACCTGCTCACCCAGCCAAGACACCGCGAAGCCTCTCCGTCCCGGCGCTCAGTGCTAGCTCCGCAGCCCTGTCCCCTCATCCGCTTCTCCTCCAGTCCCTCCAAACTGACTACGGTGTGGCAGAGACCCAGCAGCTGGTCTCCATGGCCAAAAGGCTCCCAGGAGGCAGATCCAGAAGTCCACAAAAAAAGCACCGCAAAGGTCACGAAACTGCCACCCCTTGTCACACAGTCCCAAAGGGTCCCGGACCAAAAGGCAAAAAAATATAATAACACATGAAAATAAGAGGGAAACACAAAAGGATGACACAAGAGCACAGAGCTCCTGCCAACAGCAGCCACTACATTAATCAAAATGGTTATTTTCCTCTTTGTTCTGGAGGACACCACGTCCTCTGTTTCCAAATATAATTTGAAATGTGGACTCGTCAGACCACAGAACACCTTTCCACATTGCATCAGTCCATCTTAGGTGAGCTCGGGCCCAGCCAAGCCTGCGGCATTTCAGGACATTGTTGATAAATGGGTTTGGCTTTGCATAGTAGAGTTTTAACTTGCACTTACAGATGTAGCGACCAACTGTAGTTACTGACAGTGGTTTTATGAAGTGTTCCTGAGCCCATGTGGTGATATCCTTTACACACTGATGTCGGTTTTTGATGCAGTACTGCATGAGGGATCAAAAGTCCGTAATATCATCGCTTACGTGCAGTGATTTCTTCAGATTATCTGAACTTTTTGACGATTTTACGGACCGTAGATGGTAAAATCCCTAAATTCCTTGCAATAGCTCAATGAGAAATGTTGTTCTAAAACTGTTTGACGATTTGCTTACAAAGTGATGACCCTCACCCCATCCTTGTTTGTGAATTACTGAGCATTTCATGAAAGCTGCTTTTATACCCAATCATGGCACCCAACTGTTCCCAATTAGCCTGCAAATCTGTGGGATGTTCCTTATAAGTGTTTGATGAGCATTCCTCAACTTTATCAGTATTTATTGCCACCTTTCCCAACTTCTTTGTCACATGTTTTTGGCATCAAATTCTAAAGTTAATGATTATTTGCACAAAAATAAAATGTTTATCAGTTTGAACATCAAATATGTTGTCTTTGTAGCATATTCAACTGAATATGGGTTAAAAATGATTTGCAAATCATTGTATTCCGTTGATATTTACATGTAACACAATTTCCCAACTCCTAGAAACGGGGTTTGTAAATTAAGTATTGGTGACGGGTTTTGATTGCATTTTTAAAGTGACTCAGCGGTAGAATGGATTGTTCCCGTTAGCTGCATTGCTAGCTACCTAGACTGAGCCGATTTTTACAGGTTACTAAAGTTTACATGTAAAATGCTTTTGTCTTCTTGTATCTCATAAATACTTACCTGGAAAAAGCGACAACATTTACAGCAGCTTTAATTCCTGCCACAGAAAATACTCACATTCACTAACTGTGTTTCTTTCATTTGCATGTCCTTCTTTTATTGTACATGAATGGATGACTGGACTGAAGGAAGACAAAGTGGTAAGTACAGAGATTTATTTGAAGAGTAATGCATGTGTATATCACAATTTAAATCATATGTAGAGTTAGAGCAGTAATATTATGCATTGTTTATTTTTACACATTTCTCACCATATCAACCAGTTCTTAACTGGGCTCACCTGGTTACCTTCATTTTCCCATTATCATTAGATGGCAGCCATATTTTATATTTATCAAAACAAGCAAATGTATTCTTAAAAAATAGTTTTCATTCTATTCAATTACGGCGGTGGCGATGACCAAGAAGAACGCGGAGTTGGATTATAATTACAACACTTCATGTACATATTTATATACATATTTATATAATATTTACATATTTATATATGTGACTACAAGCTCCATTCACAGACAGAGTCCAATTGCTTTTATGAGCGGTCGAGCGAGTCAAAAGCCGGAAAAAAAAAAAAAATCCTTATTTTATTTTATCTTATTTTTATTTTTGGTGGCGGCCGTAATTCTTTCGTGGCGGGCCGCCACAAATGAATGAATGTGTGGGAAACCTTGTATATGTATGTATGTGTATATATATATATATATATATACTGTATATATATATATATATATATATATATATATATATATATATATATATATATATATATATATATTTTTTTTTTTTACATACATATATATTCCTCACGCACTAATTGACTGAAAGAGCGCGCACTTGCCACTGATAATGTCACTTTATCGATGGGAAAATGTATTTTTCGACAATATGATTTGCCTGAGCAGTTAGGAGAGTAAAATGGATTAGAAAGGACAGATTTTTTAAAAATTCTAATTAACTTCGGAATTCCTGCGGGCCGGATTTTGGACGTTGGCGGGCCGTATCCAGCCCGCGGGCTGTAGTTTGGGGACCCCTGATTTAAAGTGTATTTTAGAGCATATTGTTAAAGAGGTAAGAGTAAACATAAGTCATTGTTTACAAATTAAGTAAATTTAAATTTCACAAAATATTAAGAGGAACATGACGACTGACTGTAAAAAAAAAAAGTAAAATTAAATAGCAAATGTGTAAAATGTGGAAAGGAAAACGACGAGTGCATTCATAATAGTGAAAAAAAATATCCAAATTGCATGAATTCAAAATGTTTCTGAGAAAGTTCGGCATGTCAGGTCATGTTCAGTGATGTTTCATGGACAGGTAGGAGAGGTTTAATATATTTAAGTCCGCATATTAAGTACAACAAAATCTGAAGAGCAGGGCAAAATTAAAAGTGTTTATGTTTTTTTTTATACAATATTGTTCAGCATTGAAATTTAAATATAAGAAACAGGAACAAAAGACGAAATTTAGAATCGGTAATTTATTGAAAACTTAATTGGGTTCGTGACGCAGCTTGTACCTTTTAAAAGTTGAAACATTGTTGCCCATCAAAATAAGTTTAAATCAACTTGATGTGTGCTTTGCCCCCCGAAAAAAAACTGTGTTTGGGGGCCGATATATCTATTTTTAGGAACACTAATACAAAACCTCACAATAATGTCTGATTGAATGCTAAAAACGTTATGACAGACCGCTTGAAAAAACGTAATGGAATTTTACATTTTTCTATGAACGATCAAACACTGAATATGGAAAAAATATGAACGTCACACCTCCTTACGATCAACATATTTTACAATCAAGTGAAACGCAACAAAAATGCAACAAACAGTGAAATATGAAAGCGCAGGGTACAAAATAAACCCATCTACAATCTGATATATATGATTTATCACTAAGCTTTAGAACTTTGTTGGGAAAATCTCCTTGGAAACGCTTCCCACCCACACTGCTTGGTGGCTCGTATGAGCTGCTGTGACGTAGATTACCAAAGTAACTAATTAGATGAACATAGTAACTAATTAGATGACCATAGTAACTGGTATATCATCCCAATGCGCAGATTCCAACCATTGAAATTAGGGGTGCATCGGATCAAAAAACTCATGGTTCGGATCGTTTCTCAGATCAGAGTCACGGATCGGATAATTTTTCGGATCAGCAAAAAAAAAAGAAAAAAAAGACAAGACACATAAACTGAAGTTTTGTCGTTTTGTTTTGTAACACTTAAATTTTTAAATTAAAATATATACAAACGGTTGTAAAATCAAGTTAAAGTGCACAAGGTATAATATTTTCCTTTTAAAGGCCTACTGAAATGAGATTTTCTTATTTAAATGGGGATAGCAGGTCCATTCTATGTGTCATACTTGATCATTCTGCGATATCGCCATATTTTTGCTGAAAGGTTTTAGTAGAGAACATCCACAATAAAGTTCACAACTTTTGGTGCTAACAGAAAAGCCCTGCATTTACCGGAAGTAGCAGACGATGACGTCACATGTTGATGGCTCCTCACATATTCACATTGTTTTAAATGGGAGCCTCCAACCAAAACAGCTATTCGGACCGAGAAAACCACAATTTCCCCATTAATTTGAGCGAGGATGAAAGATTCGTGTTTGAGGATATTGATAGTGACAGAATAGAAAAAAATAAAAAACAAGTTTAAAAAAAAAGCGATTGCATTGGGTTGCATTGGGACGGATTCAGATGTTTTTAGTCACATTTACTAGGATAATTCTCTGAAATCCCTTATCTTTCTATTGTGTTGCTAGTGTTTTAGTGAGTTAAATAGTACCTGATAGTCGGAGGGGTTTGTCCACGGGTGTCTTGACGCCAGTGTCTCAGCGAAGTCGACGGCAGCTTTAAGGACGGTGCAAGCTCAGCTGATCTCCGGTAAGAAGCGACTTTTTACCACAGTTTTCTCACCGAAACCTGTTGGTTGACATGTGGTCAGGATCCATGTTCGCTTGACCGCGCTCTGATCCATAGTAAAGATTCACCTTCGCGAATTTTAAACAAGGAATCAAAGTGTGTTTGTGTGGCTAAAGGCTAAAGCTTCCCAACTCCATCTTTTTACTTTGACTAAATTAATTGAACAAATTGCAAAAGATTCAGCAACACAGATCTCCAAAATACTGTGTAATTATGCCGTTAAAGCAGACGACTTTTAGCTGTGTGTGTGCGAAGCGCTCATATTTCCTAACAGCCCGTGACGTCACGCGTACACGTCATCATTACGCAACGTTTTCAAGGAAAAACTCCCGGGAAAATTAAAATTGCAATTTAGTAAACTAAAAAGGTTGTATTGGCATGTGATATAATGTTAATATTTCATCATTGATATATAAACTATCAAACTACGTGGTGGGTAGTAGTGGGTTTCAGTAGGCCTTTAACATAATTAATGAAAAACAGTGCGAAATAAAAAGGCATTTCTCCTTTCTTTAAACTTGGACCAATGACCATTAATAAAAAAAAACGATTTAAAGTGCGACATAAGAATGCACAACAGCTTCCTTGAAACATAGGTAGTGAAATAAAGCTTGACATCTGGAGTGATTCTGCTGTCTTCCGCACTTGGAGCCATGGATTGTAGAATCCTTGTTTTCAGTGGCAGGATCATTGACACAGATGGTGAAGTTTCAGTGCTCAGCAGAGATGTAACAGTTTTGAGGGGTTTAAGCACCTGGAGGACCTCCTCTGCCACTCTCACATCATCATCAGACAGGGTGATGATGTCTTTGACATTTGTCTTCAGTGTCTTGTGGGTCAGTGCAGAGGATATAGCTGCCTGATGCTCCAACATATCAAAAGTGGAGTTCCACCTTGTTGGGACATCATGTATGAGCTTATGAGTAGGCAGCTTTAGCATTTATTACTTTGTCTTAAGCACGTGAGCAGCTGTTGTGCTTGGGTGGAAGTAGGAAACCTTCCTGATCCTCCCAAGGAGGTGCTCCATCCTATTGACTGAGATGTGATGCCAAATTCACTACATGTGCAAAGCACCCTACCTGTGGTCCCAGTCCTGCCTCATTCACTGCATTTATTTGATTTTTGGCATTATCAGTTGTGACTGGGATATCTTTATCTTCCATTCCTCCTCTGCTTGTGTCAGTACCTGCACAAGGTGACTCTCGTAGAGGGGGCGTGTCTTCTCATCTCCCACTCTGCTGTGATGAAATGAACGCTTATGGTCACATAGTTCCCCTGGACCACCACCCTTCTGTCGTGAGCGCAACAGATGACGCTCGGGATAGTTCGTCCGCAACTTTTTTCTTCTCTTGCTCATAAAAATCTGGCACAATCTAATCGCTGAAGTTGGTGCGCGACGGGATGTCGTAATTTGGCTGAAGCACTTTCAGCATGTGTTTAAAATCCCCGTTTTGCACAATGGAGTCTGCACCTATAAAAACACCGATTAAATTGCACGGAGCGTTCAAGTTCCTTCGTTACTCCGCTCGCCATTACCATGCTGTGCGTACAACTTTTTTTTTTTTTTTCATAAATCAGACCGCGGATCACGAGTGTGCCGAACCGAAGATATTGATCCGAACGGATCACGAATCAATGTTGATCTATTGCACCACTTACTGAAATACTTTGTACATTTGAAGACTTAAGGTCATTAGAAAACAACACTGCACATCATAATGGCAGCTACAGTTTCCATCTTAAAGATCTTAAAAAAACAAATATTGGGGAATGTCCAGCGGGCCAGATTGAAAAGCTTAACGGGCCGCATGTGGCCTCCGTGCCTTAGTTTGCCCAGGTCTACCTTGGAGAGTGTACTCCCAGTTGCTTCTGCATCAAACACACCATCAAAAGCTCCTGCATGTTTTCATGGATAAATGTTTGCAGTTTAGATATTATTTTAACATATTTGGCTGATGTTGTTGACTCATTCTGCTTCAATATGGTGTAGACTAGCAGTGTACGCTCAAATTGCTAAACAAATTTGGCAACACGTTTGGTCATGTTTTTAATCATTTTCTTTAAAATTCAATAAATATCACCAGTTTTTTTACCTGTTCATTTCCATGGTTGGAATAACTAATTGTCTCACTAGCTACAGCTCCCCTTGTGATCTAATGTTCCCCCAAATTGTATTGGCTCTTGACACTGTCAATCAAGCAGTTGCGACCCTCTCACCAAGCAGATTCAAAAATAAAATGCGGTATTTGTTTTTACTATGACAGAATGGAAAGTTTAAAACAAAAGGGGGCTTTTTATTTGAAATTCTACAAACAAGATGTGACAGGGGACAACTTCAGGTAAGACACTCCCACTGAGTTATGTACATTGTGATTGAAGTGTTGCAGCCTCAAGTTAAAAGTAGGGAGACTAATCACGCATTGTCGTTACATTTAACACGTCCCACTAATTGAGACGTTCCGCATTGCTTACAGTCGGCCTCTCGTTTTGAAATGCGTGTTTTTCCGGGAATCTGGCACGTATCGAGTGGAAGGCACTGTGTGGAGAAAGCAGCGAGGGCCGGGCTGTGTACTCATGTCACTCAGACTGCGAAGCAGATGGACACCCACCAACAATAACTTTTGTATGGCATCAGTACATGCAGCACGAGAGTAAGCAATGGAAGCAATGAAAACAAGGGAGAAAATCACAGCTGTACAGCTAAAAAAAAGTAAATGGAGCTACAACAAAGACTGGCAAACCATCTTTTCTTGGGTAAACCCAGTGCAAGGAAAGTCTGGTAAAGTTAGTGTGTGAATATGATGTAAAACGACACAGAAGCTTCAAGAGTCACAAAAAAAGGTGCAGCTCAAAAGGAAACTTCTCAGTTGATAAGATAAGATAATCTTTTACTTATCCCACAATGGGAACATTTACAGTGTTACAGCAGTAAAGGGCATTGATTACAAACAACATGAGCTAAGTATACACATTATTTAAATATAAAGCTAAATTTGAAAATATAAAAGAAAAACAAATATCACAATATGGATTTTTTTTGCAAAAAAAGATCAGCTGAGAGCTGCGGCTTTAGCAAACATTTGTAGTCAGCATTTCTAGCGTAACACAGACATGCACACAGTGCAAATTAGGTGCAACATATTATTGCACATCGTGATATGATCAATATTATATAACACTAATGTAACTATTTATACTTGAAAAATTATATCTGCAATGTTTCTTTGATAAAGGTTTGTTTCTGCAGATTTTTTTTTATTGTAAGTCCAAACTCTGCATTGGCATTCTACACTGTTAAGCTCAAATACTGAATCAGCAAACTACATATTCACTGACTGATTTTGAAACTCTGTCACTTAATAGACATTTTTCCAATAGGAGCAACACTTTAATTCATTTGTATCATTAGTTCCATTGTTCCACAGTTATGTTACTGCATAACATAACTGTGCATGAGAGTTTCATGCATTTTTAAAATGTTTGACTTTTTCACATGAACAACTGTTAGCTACCATAAATAATTTGGCATTTTGTATCCGTGATAATGACATAATTTTTTTCTGTGTGATTCACGAGCAGTAATTATTAGCACCTATTGGTCTACGTATACTAGAAGGCCCTTGCCTTTTTTTTGTCATTTTTAGGAGCCCCCATCCCAATATTTTGGTTGGACCTCCGTGCCACTCACCTTAAAATAGTCTGGATCAGCCCCTGGAAACACAGGAAGTTTTAGTCAGATTTTACGGGGTTTATTCTGACATTCACTCCGCCAACTTTAAGATTGACTAGTTCAATCAATCAATCAATCAATGTTTATTTATATAGCCCTAAATAACAAATGTCTCAAAGGACTGTACAAACCATTACGACTACGACATCCTTGGAAGAACCCACATAAGGGAAAGTTAATCCCCTTTGGGCATAAGACCACCCACCATGCCAATCCAACAATGGTGTATAAATGGGCATGAATACTTGGTGGGGACCAGAGAGGCTCTGGGCATGAATCGGACATCTATGGCTACACTTATCAACACCAGTGTGTGTTTGGATCATACATCACCAGCGTATGTAGTGATGTTGTTTCTAGAACAACCCATGCAGCTACAGTACAACACACCTCTGATGTGTGGACAAGCGTATCACTTGCAAATGACAGAAGATCTGTAAACCAATTTTGCCTGTAGTCTAAACAGAATAGAATTTACATGATCCTTTTGAGTGAAATTTAATTATTACATATTACATTAGTACAATGCTACCTCGGCTTATTAGTGCATCACCTTACGTGATTTTCGGCTAAGTGTTATGCTTTATGATTTTTTTTAAATATTTGGGTTCCAATCCTCCAAGCTTCCAAGCTCTACCTCTTGAGACACTGCTGCCCCTTCGAGTCATAGTAAATAATTTACTGCCCCACCATTTGAGAATCACTGCTCCACTGTGTAGTACTTTACTTTTATTGTTATTATTGTTTGATATGTATCACTACCTAATGAAATGTTGATGAGCTCCACTAGTCTATGTCTAGCTTTCACATATTAAAAATTCTCTCCTAAGGCTACAAAGCTGATCTGATAAATTGGTGTTAGTGAGAGGACCTTAACTTGATACAGATAAACTTCCGTTCTGAACGTTTTGGAGGGCATTTCTCTTGTTAGGCACCGAGGTTGACAAAATGAATCTTGCAATGACAAGAATGTGCTATTAAGGCAGAAATACCCAAAAGAGAATCTCTTGCAAATGTATATCTATTGATTTGTCCATATAAGTAATGATGTGCTGCTTTGTGTCACAGCACAATGTGGTAGAAAAATTTTGAACGATGTGTCATCTGTTGTTAATGCCACAGCCGCTCATGATTACTATTGATTGCCAGTCTCACTAGTTGCGTCCACCTCCATGTCCATCTCTCATTGACTGGTCTTAAGGGGGCTATCACTCTTTTATTTGCTGCCCTTTGCCATTAAAAGCATACTTAAACACATAAACAGTTACACATATCATAACTAGGTGATGCAAGTTACACATTTCTCCCAGTATAATAATACATACAGTATAATTAACACTCATAGAATAAACAATGAAACATGTTCACACGCTTTAACGCAATTTTTATGTTTAGTGAGTGGATGAGTGATGCGCATGTTGAATTAGTTTTTATATGGTATATAGTAGGGGTGTGGGAATAAATCGATTCGAATACGTTGTGCGATTCAGAATCAATTCTTTTTTTTTTTTAATTGATTATTATTATTTTTTTTTAATCAATCCATCAAACCACAACACAGCAATACCATAACAATGCAATCCAATTCCAAAACCAAACCTGACCCAGCAACACTCAGAACTGCAATAAACAGAGCAATTGAGAGGAGACACAAACACGACACAGAACAAACCAAAAGTAGTGAAACAAAAATTAATATTATCAACAACAGTATCAATATTAGTTATAATTTCAGCATAGCAATGATTAAAAATCCCTCATTGACATTATCATTAGACATGTATAAAAATAAAAATAAAAGAACAATAGTGTCACAGTGGCTTCAAAAAAAATCGACATATTATCGAACCGTGGCCCAAGAATCGATATTGAAATGAATCGTGGGACACCCAAAGATTCGCAGCCCTAGTGTATAGGTACCTATGCTCCCACATACATATACAAATACAGTACATACCTACAAACTCAAAGTTCGTACATCCACACGCACATTCTCTTTACAAACATACATATACACATTCTGAACATATACATTCAATACATATATATATACATACATACATACATATATACATACTGTATAAATACATTCACTGTACAAACAGATAGACACATACTGTACATATACATTCACTGTACAAACATACATATACACATTCTGAACATATACATTCACTGTACAAACATACATATACACATACTGTACATATACAAGTGCATATACATACACACACACACTCATGCATATAATCACCTTTCATCAAACATATATTAACATTGTTGCTCTACGAGAAACTGGGTAACACATGGCACACTGGCAAAGCTTAACCTATTGTTACTATAACAATCTACAAGGTTAATATAGTTGGCTTCTTTCTTCCCCTTCCCCTCCATTTATCTGCTTTCTTTTATATTTCAAGTTATCATTACATTTCTATGTATATATGTATATATATTGTTGCATTTGAAACATTTGTATTGTTGATAGAGGTAATTATTGTTATTATTCATTATCAATAGTGCTATTTCTATTGGTGTCATGATCTGTGGTTTGGATTATGTTTTTGTTATTTTCTGTAGTTTTGGACTTTTAGTTCCTGTTTATGCTCTCTTGTTTAGTTTCCATGACAACTTATGATTTTCACCTGCATCCTGTGTTCGGGACATACCTGTCTCTAATCAAGAGACCAGTATTCAAGCCTGTCTTTGTCTGTAAGTCGCCTGGGCGACATTGCTAGTTTTCACGCCATAGTTCATGCTGCTCGTTTTCAAGCCAAGTAAGTTTTGTTTATTCATGCCACAGTTTAGTGAGTTTTGTTTCTTGTCCATAGTTCTGTCTAAGTTGTGTTTTCGCCTCGTGCGCCTTTTTGTTTGTACCCCTTTTATAGTTATAATTAAAATGTTCCTACCTTCAAGCCATGTCCAATATAGTCCGATTGCATCCCGGGAGAACAATCCTCGCAGAAAGCTGTGGAACCCTCACCCCCGTCTTGACAATTGGTATTTGTATTGCTCCATTTGTAGTTTAATAATGTTCATTGTTATTTCTGTATTATTTATTTCACTATCTTTACTATCACTTTTACAATTATGTTTGTTCATATCCTATTTGCTGATGTGATGTTGTCGTTGTCTCTCTGTCTTATCCCCCTCTTGTCCGCCACAATTTCCCATTCTGTCTTCCTTTTTTTTTCTCTTTCCATCCCCTCCTGTTCTGGCCCGGCTGCACCAAATATTAATATAAATCCATTTAATAAAGTCAAATTCAAATAAGGCATCACGAGAAGTATACCGCACTTCTCTTTTGTGAAGTAAATTTGTACAGCCGATATGGGCATCTACATCAACAATATGATTTGCCTGAATAGCTGGACAGGACAAAAAAAATGTTTTTGTATTAAGCATCCCAGTAGTCCTCCTTAAAAAAAAAAAAACTTCTTCAAAAGTTTATGGCAGTAAAACAGTGTTAACCATATTTTCACCATGTTGCACCTGTACCATCAGGGATTGGCAACTTTTGTGATTAGATATTCATATACACATGTGTGTGTGTGCGTATGCGTGCGCGTATGTCTTGACGGTGGCAACGTAACTCTTACCAAGAAGCCATTCTTGCGTTTATGCCTGCGTCGGAGTGGTGATGTTTTGGAGCTGGCGAAGCTAGGCTAAGATGGCCTCCGTGTGACGCAAGTACAAATCAGAGATTGAATGCTTGAAATGATTACCAAAAATGTAGAGTTTTGACCATGTTTTAGTATGTGTTAGCTTAACTTGTGAGGGGGTAAAACGGATGAAAGCATAGTCGGTAGATGGGGAAAAGCAGGAGATTTAGCTTGTTACAAGTGCTGTAACACACGTCCTATTTCATAAATATATTGTTGTTGACCAGCAGATATTATGTCTCATGATTTTAATCATCATTTTATTTATTAAACCCACTAACTTTCACAATATCAAGTGCTGCATGGCCAACATTTCCTAAAAAGCACTATAGAATTGCATGTAATACAAAGCTTCATGTTATAATTCAGGGGTCGGGAACCTTTTTGGCTGAGGGAGCCATACAAACCAAATATTTTTTAAAGTATTTCTGTGAGAGCCATATAATTTATTTTTTTTAACACTGAATACAACTACATATGCGTGCATTTTTAAGAAAGACCAACATTTTTAGAGTATAATAAGTTTCTTATTCTTTTTAATAACATTGTTATTCTGAGGCTAACCAACAATGAATAAAACACTTCTTACCATTAATGCGACTTCTTGAACAGGTGTGGTAGAAACCGGATGGATGGATGAAAATGCATGAGAATGTTTTATATTTTGAACGTTATTTTTGACACTGTGATTACCAGCGGAATTATTCATTACTTACCGTGTTAAGCAATGTTAGCTAAGATTAATCCAAGAGCCAGGTGCAGTCATTAAAAGAGCCTCATCTGGCTCTAAAGCCATAGGTTCCCTACCCCTGTTATAATTGAACTAACAAGCAAACAAACCATTAACGCAATGTTATATCCATGACTTTACTAAGTGACTCACCGGTTCAACAATATATTTGAGTTCCATACAATTATGTTTGTTATCAAATATAGCCATCATATCTCATGTATTTACCACAGGCCTTATAGTGATGGAGTGGAGAAATTTTCTCAAACACCCCAAAAAATGAACTAATGAAATATATGTTGTACATTTTAGGATTTTGTTGATATGATGAATATATTTCACAACAAAAATAATTAACTATTGATGCTGTGGTACAGTTATTAAAAAGAGGGGTGACTTTCAGTTTATAGCATCTAATAGATAAAAAAACATTGGTAAGTTTTTTTGTATTTCTACATGATTTTAATTTTGGACATACCTCTCAAAGCATCTCAGAAGTTGTAAAATCTATTCAACTTCAACAACCTCCAAAAAGGCTTTTTGACCCCAGCAGATTATTTTCAATTCCTCTATTATTTGTTTTACCTTTTTTCTTTTTACCCCCCAGTTATACTTAAATTCTGTGTTGATATTGTTAAGCTGTCACCCTTGTGATCCAATGTGGCGAAGTGATAACAGATACTTCAGCTTGTATTCATACAAAACCACAGGGGTCCTTGTAGACAAATAATAGGGACTTTCAAATGGTAATTTTCAGCAGAAGTACATCATCAGGATCCAAAAATCCCATCCATCCATTTTCTACCGCTTGTCTCTTTTTGGGGTCGCTGGGGGTGCTGGTGCCTTTCTCAACTACAATCGGGCAGAAGGCAGCGTACACCCTGGACATCGCAGGGCCAACACAGATAGACAGACAACATTCACACTAGGGCTGGGCGATATATCGATACAAATGATATATCGCAGGTTTGTATCTGTGCGATATAGAAAATGACCATATCGTAATATTCGATTATATGTTCTCACACCGTTGCTTTCAGCTGCTTGCATTAATTTACTGGCGTTTCACACTCCTTCTCGTCTCCTTCTCACGGGGACATAAAACAAGCCCGCCTTCTTACATACGTCACATACTGTCGCGCGTCTAGCATGGTTAACGTTAGCTGAGGCAGGTCGAATTGCTTTTAGCTGCGGGCATTACACAACAGGCGTTTCTCACTCCTCCTCGTCTCTCATTCTGACGGATACGGAAAACAAGCCTGCCTTCTGACATACGTCACATACTCTCGCGCGTCTAGCGTCATAGCTCTCGCCGATCAGAAAGGTAGCAGCATGGCTAACGTTAGCTGAGGCGGGTCGAGCGAGCGGAGCTTGTGACAATACAAGAGAGAGATGGTGTGAAACTTATCACAAATGTAGGAAGAACAATAAATGCCTAAAATAAAGAGCAGGGGGTCCATCATCTGGCGGTGGTTTGGCTTCAAGTGGGAAGATATTCAGCAGACAACAGCAATATGCAAAGTATGCAGCAGAAGTGTTACTACAAAAAGGTAGCAACACTATTAATTAGTTCTTACATTTAAAAAGTCACCTGTGAGAGAATGAAGAGTATTTAATACATACAGTTTTGCTCAATTGACATAGTTGTGATTTCCCTCTCTGCATGAAAGTTTAAAAGTAGCATATATTAATGCAGTATGAAGAAGAATGTTTTAATGTAGACACATAGAATCATCATACTGCTGTGATTATATGCATCAAGTGTTCATTCAAGGCCTAGGCAAAATATCGTAATATATATCGTATATCGCAATATGGCTTAAAAATATTGCAATGTTAATAAAATCCAATATCGCCCAGCTCTAATTCACACTCACATTCACACACTAGGGCCAATTTAGTGTTGCCAATCAACCTATCCCCAGGTGCATGTCTTTGGAAGTGGGAGGAAGCCGGAGTACCCGGAGGGAACCCACGCAGTCACAGGGAGAACATGCAAACTCCACACAGAAATATCCCGAGCTTGGGATTGAACCCAGGACTACTCAGGACCTTCGTATTGTGAGGCAGATGCACTAAGCCCTCTGCCACCGTGCTGCCCGGATCCAAAATTGTTTAAGAAAAATCCTTTTGATAGCATGTCCTATTAACTTACCATTTGACTATTGTTTACAGAAAACTTACTTTCTGTCATAATCATATTTGCATTACATATAAATAGTTGTTGTAGGTACACATACTCTACTTTTCATAACACACAAATGCCCTTCTTTATGCATTAGCTTTTTGTGTCGGTGCAATGCGTACTGTACTTGTTCACTGTATACTGTATGTGTGTGTGTATGTGTGTTGTGGTGCCGGTGCTGTGGTGTGCTGATGTAGTACCTCATTAGCTGCTGTGGACACTAATCTCCTTTGTGGCAGTCTTTCAACCTTACCTCAAGATTTATAGACGCTTTCAGTTACGGCTGCCGCCTAGCATGCTGCCGGTGCCATAAGCTGTCCTTGGCTTCCGACTACTCCCTGTTCCTAACTATTACGCCTTTCTTTCCTGTGGCCAAATGAGGAATTCATCTCGCTGAGGTGTGGCAAACGTTTGTGTGCTTTAACTTTATCTGAGGCATTAGCCGAAAGTGTAATGTTGCTTACTACTGTTATATGACTGGTTATAGGATTGGATTTTAGTGACAGATTGCACCTTCAAGTGATTGGAAATTACAACTTCATAATCTTATAACATTGCAGTATGTATGCCTGGATGGGAAAACAAAGCACATTGTTTATTCTGTCTTGTATAATTGTCAGTTTTGTGTGGTAAGAAGGAACTAGGGCAGGGTTATCCTAAAAAAACTCAGAAAAGATAGGAAATAAAAATAGGCATTAGACAACATTCAATATCAGTGGTGTCAAAACTTTTTGCCGCGTTACTAATCAATCAAACACGATACTATACTCTGTTTGAAAAATACCGGTTCCCTTTTTTTTCTTTTTTCTTTTTTTAACAGGCATGACGGCGTGCTGTCATCACATCGGGACAATGCTGGTTTAACAAGCTGAGGAGCATGTTTGGCAACGCACAGTCACGCAGTACTTACAAGCAGAGATGGTGTGTAGACAGGAAATGGTGAAGGGATGCAGTTTGGCTAAAAAACTAACAATAAAGGTCAAGCTATAACACTAAAACGCTGCTCTACAAGGGGTGCTTTAAACATGGCTACTTAGCTGGCGGCTAACCTCCACCCGCAGTCGGCAGTGTTTTAGCTAGTACAATCCCTGTAGGGCAAGGAATAGCTAAGTATGCTTCACTTTACACTACATGAGGCTAGCGCTCTTCAATGTAAACAAATGTCTTGGGTACATCTGCACCTGACATCCACTGGAATGATAACATGTACAAGAGCGTATCTAGTCGATACTGCAATGATTATATTGATATTTTTTTATCGTCACAAAATGTTTCCTTTTTTTTACATTTATATTATGTTTATAAACTCAGGAAATACGTCCCTGGACATATGAGGACTTTGAGTATGATCCTTATGCTACTTGGTATCGGATCAATACCTACATTTTTGGTGTGCTCATATGTTCACTATTTTTAATGACAAAATAGTTATTAGATTGCAATAAGAAACATGTTTAATGTACTGTAATATTTTTGGTTATTTAACGCCAATAATGCAATTTTTTGCGGTAACCCTTATTTAGAAAAGAATCACAAAGTATCAAAATACACTTTGGTACCGGTATCAAAATATTGGTACCGGTACCCTAATACATATATGTACATAGTATATATATATATATATATATATATATATATATATACTGTATACAGTATATATACTGTATATATTTACTGCATACAGTATAAATATACAGTATATATTTACTGTATACAGTATATATATACACAGTATATATTTACTGTATACAGTGTATATATATATGTATATATATATATATATATATATATATATATATATATATATATATATTAGGGCTGCACATCTTTGGTTGTTCCACGATTCGATTCAATATCGATTCTTGGGGTCGCGATTTGATAATATATCGATTATTTTCGATTCAACGCGATTCTCGATTCAAAAACTATATTTTTCCGATTCAAAACTGTTGCGATCCGCTACTTGGATCACCACATATGGTTTATACTTCCAGTTGTTGTATCACTGTTCTACACTCTTACCTCCTGTTTAGTCAGTCACCATGGTTCCTCATTGATCCCACTGCTAATCACGGTTTCTGCACATCTGTCACTTTTTGATTACTCACCTATTTAAGCCCGTCCCTTTTTGTTATTCTTTCTGGGACTCTAATTTGCCTTCGAGCAACATTCACGACTGTCTACTACCCGTATGTATTTTCTCGCTAGCTCTTACGCTAAGCCACTCGATATTCCAGCTTTCATGCTGAATGTTTTTTTCTTTACTCTTTTGTGTGCTTCGTGCCAAGTATAGTTTTTGTATTTTCTATTCCTAGCTTTCATGCTAGCGCCCTTGGTTTATTTTTGTCTGTTAGCTCCAGTGTTTTTGTTCATAGTCTGTTTTTGTTAAGTGTAATAAATCATTTAAACTTACCGTTGCTGTGTTCATGCCGACGCATCCACGAAGGGACCAGTTTGGCATCACTATGCCAACCAGTCGTAACAGTAGAGTCCCAGCAAGAAAGAAAAGTTCCTTCGCGTCTGTCAACCATGAGGAGACCTTCGACGAAGGCACATGGAGGGTATTCCGAGCGATGGAGGCTGAAACCTTCCGATGCAATCAAGACGATAGCATGATGTGGGACTTGGAGGGAAACCTGGTTCCGATCGATGCTTCCGGGTTCGGTGATTTCCCTTCCCGAAACGCTCGCGCTCGTCGGCGAAGGCGGAAGCCGCAAGCAATGGCTTTGTCTCGTGACAGTGACTATTCCACTCCATGTCTCCCTCCTCATGAACACAGCAACCAACAAGCTGCACAAAAGACCCCTACACCGTTGTTTGGTGATCCGATAGCACACTTTGCTAACTGTTTCACTGACTGGGCTAATTCCCAACTAGAGTCCGCCGTTGATGACGTCATTTCGTCGACGCCCCCCGGTGACGCAATCCCGTCCTCCGCTGATGACATCATCAACGATGACTTTTTTTTTGAAGATTCTCTTTCTCATCCATTTTCTAATGACAATAACATTAATAATAAAATACAGAATTACCAGGACATTTTTGCTTTTTATTATTCTGGTAAATCCCATCCATCTGCTTTTTCAACTCCACCTGTAAAACCTCTTTCTCCGCCCAAGTCCAAGGTTTTTTCTCCTTTTTCAAAGGGACACGCTGGACAATATAGAGGGGAGGAGTCTGCCCGCCTCCAAACGTCCCACCACCCTCCCTTATGGTCAGTCCCTGACCACAGGGAACGGGTCTGGGATTCCCGTCTGGAGGGGGGGCTATGGCCTATAGCTGTGTTGCGGAGGTAGCGCAGACGCTACCTGTTCTTCAAACCGTCAAACCGCAACCTCCTTTAAGGCCACCCTTACCTGTTTTTCGGCCCGTTAAACCGCTAGCTCCTCCTAGGCCGCGGCCACCTGTATTCCACTTAGCTCTTCCTCGTAGACCTCCTCCACCTGTGTTTCCCCCGGCCAAGTCTCAACGGCCTTGTAAACCTCCTCCACCTGTTTTTCCCCCGGCCAAGTCTCAACGGCCTTGTAGACCTCCTCCACCTGTGTTTCCCACGGTCAAATCACAATGACCAAGTAGACCTCCTCCACCGGTGTTCAGACTTGCGAGGTCATTACCTCCAGCACGTCCTCCACCACCGATGTTTGGCACTGTCCCTAACCTGTTTTTTACACCAAAAGTAGACTCTCGCCTGGTTTTCACACCAGAAGAGGTTCCTAACCTGGTTCCCACACCAGCTCCAGTCTCTCGCCTGGTTCACACACCAGCACCGAATCCTAGTCTGGTTCTCACGCCAGCAATTGACTCTTTCCTGGTCCTCGCACCAGCACCTGTTCCTAAGCTGGAACCCACTCCAGCACCAGCCCTAAAGCTGGAACCCACTCCAGCATTAGCTCCAAAGCTGGAGACCGCTCCAGCACCAGCTCCAAAACTGGAGTCCACACCAGCTCTTAAGTTGGAACCCACTCCAACACCTGCGTCGACGACTGCGGTTTCCACGCCGACTACTACGCCTTCTTCCACGACGCCGACTACTACGCCTTCTTCCACGACGGCGACGACTACGCCGGCCTCCACGACGGCGACGACTACGCCGACCTCTACGACGGCGACGACTACGCCAGACTCCACAACGCCGCCTTCTTCGGCTGCAGCACCTGCTCCTCGGCTGAAGCCAACGCCTACTCCTCGGCTGAAGCCAACGCCTGCTCCTCGGCTGAAGCCAACGCCTGCTCCTCCGGCCTCTGCACCTGATCCTCCGCCGGCCTCTGCACCTGCTTCGGCTGCAGCCCCCGCATCTTCGTCTGCTGCTGCCAAGCCTCCTCCACGTCTGCCACTGGTGTGGCGTCTGCGAGGTCGTCCGCCTCGCCGGGCACCTCATCCTGCAAGGCGGCCACTGATGTGGCCTTTTCGAGGTCGGCCGCCAAAACTCTTTCGGCAGCGGCGTTCCATCCGCCGCCGCCACATTGCCTGTCCTCGGTGGATTCGGGGACACGCGACCTGGCGACCCTCCGCCATGGCCTCCCTCCGCCCTCCCTTCTTCTGTGGACTGTCTTGTTGTGGGGAGGGGGTTCAAGTTTTTTCTTTGTTTTTTTTTGGACATCTGGAATCTGTCTTTTCTGGGGGGGAGATACTGTTGCGATCCGCTACTTGGATCACCACATATGGTTTATACTTCCAGTTGTTGTATCACTGTTCTACACTCTTACTTCCTGTTTAGTCAATCACCATGGTTCCTCATTGATCCCATCTGCTAATCACGGTTTCTGCACACCTGTCACTTTTTGATTACTCACCTATTTAAGCCCGTCCCTTTTCGTTATTCTTTCTGGGACTCTAATTTGCCTTCGAGCAACATTCACGACTGTATACTACCCGTATGTATTTTCTCGCTAGCTCTTACGCAAAGCCACTCGATATTCCAGCTTTCATGCTGAATGTTTTTTTGTTTACTCTTTTGTGTGCTTCATGCCAAGTATAGTTTTTGTATTTTCTATTCCTAGCTTTCATGCTAGCGCCCTTGGTTTATTTTTGTCTGTTAGCTCCAGTGTTTTTGTTCATAGTCTGTTTTTGTTAAGTGTAATAAATCATTTAAACTTACCGTTGCTGTGTTCATGCCGACGCATCCACGAAGGGACCAGTTTGGGATCATTATGCCAACCAGTCGTAACACAAAACGATTCTGTATTCATTCATTACATAGGATTTCAGCAGGATCTACCCCAGTCTGCTGACATGCTTGCAGAGCAGTAGATTTTTTCTAAAAAGCTTTTATAATTATAAAGGACAATGTTTTATCAAGTGATTGCAATAATGTAAATTTGTTTAAACTGTTAAACGAACCAAAAATATGACTTATTTTATCTTCGTGAAAACATTGGACACAGTGTGTTGTCAAGCTTATGAGATGCGATGCAAGTGTAAGCCACTGTGACACTATTGTTCTTTTTTTTATTTTTTATAAATGTTTAATGATAATGTCAATGAGGGATTTTTAATCACTGCTATGCTGAAATTATAGCAAATATTGATACTGTTGTTGATAATATAAATTTTTGTTTCACTACTTTTGGTTTGTTCTGTGTCGTGTTTGTGTCTCCTCTCAATTGCTCTGTTTATTGCAGTTCTGAGTGTTGCTGGGTCAGGTTTGGTTTTGGAATTGGATTGCATTGTTATGGTATTGCTGTGTAGTGGTTTGTTGGATTGATAAAAAAAGAAAAAAAAAATAATTTTTTAAAAACAAATAGCAAATAAATAAATCGATTTAAACTAAAAAGAGAATCGATTCTGAATCGCACAACATATTCGATTCGAATCGATTTTTTCCCACACCCCTAATATGTATATATATACATATTAGGGGTGTGGGAAAAAATCGATTCGAATCGAATACGTGTATATATATATATATATATATATATATATATATATATATACATACATATATATATATACATATATATACACACACAGTATATATACAGTATACACACATATTGTATTAATATAATGCATACATATAGATAGATAGATAGATAGATAGATAAATAGATACATGGATAGATAGATAGATAGATAGATAGATAGATAGATAGATAGATAGATAGATAGATAGATAGTACTTTATTGATATATGATACCTTTATACATACACACAATCAATCAAAGTTTATTTTTATAGCTCTTAAATAAATAAAGGATAAATGGGTTGGTCTTGTATAGCGCTTTTCTACCTTCAAGGTACTCAAAGCGCTTTGACACTACTTCCACATTCACCCATTCACACACTGATGGAGGGAGCAGCCATGCAGGGCGCTAACCAGCACCCATCAGGAGCAAGGGTGAAGTGTTTTGCTCAGGACACAATGGACGCGACGAAGTTGGTACTAGGTGGGGATTGAACCAGGGACCTTCGGGTTGCGCACGGCCGTCTTAATCACAAGAGACCAAATGTATATAGAGTTTTGAAGTACGTGTGTTTACATAAATATCAAATGTATGTGTAATGTAATCTAAGTGAATTTGAAATCAAAATCATTCCTTTAACTTCAGTTGTATTTTTTAAATATTTATTATTACAACTGTGTGCTGTGTCAAACTGATCCATGATCACGTTTACACAGTTGTTTTTACACGTAATCTGCGATGGCAAATCTTGAAGTCTGCATATTCGTTTTATACCAAATTGAAGAGGGAAGTTTGCCAAACATGTAAGAATACAGTACAAACTGTATTCTTACATATAAAGCCATATACCGATAAAGCCATATTTTCGAGGGTAATCGTAAATACACACACACATAGACACGTGTACACAAATACACATAATACGACAATTTTTTCGCCACACAGCAGAGCGTTGATTTTGGCGTAACAACAATAATTTTTACAAAAATACCTCTTCAATTTGCATTGATCAAAGAAAGCTATAACAATCTGAACAACACATAACTTCAACTACTTTCACTTTAACCCCACCCATGTCAGACCGTAACGACATTGTTATATGAAATATAATTGACAAAACATTGAATATCAAGAGTATGTGAAAGTTCAACTCCTACCTTGTCTCTTACCTTGACAATCTTTTTAAAGTTTTGTCATCAATCAGAAACATAATGCATATCAAATGTGCCAAACTTGGGTAAGTGTGGGGAACGTCTTTTGCATATCACCCATCATGCGTTGTAATGAATGTATATACTGTATGTGTCATTTTTAAATTATATATACTTGTTTTATAATGTCCACAAAGTTCCCTGTCAGGATGGGTGTACTGTGCGACTGTGTGTTTGTAGCGGGTATTTGGGACACTTTAATATATGTTAATGTGTTTTTGGCACTAATAGGACAGGAACAAATAGGGGACTGGGTATAAGACTAATAAGGACAGAAAACACGGGCTAGTAAGTAACAGAAGATCTAAATTCGGCTGCACGAGCTGGTAGTCAGTAATAATTATGCAGGAACAGAAAATTAAGTTGCATGCAGGTACCATGCATTGTGAAGAATGAAGAACAAAATATTTACAACAGAAAAAAGGGAAAACAATTGAAGAACCCAAAATATTTACAAATGCAGTTAGAGAGTGGTTGATAAATGCACTTCAAAAGTCACTTGTTGGATTGGAATTGAAAAACAAAACTTGCGTGTCACACAACAGAAAATATAAACAATCCCAGAACTGATGCAACGACCCATGGGTGTTTGGTGAGAGGTTGTATTAAATGTCCAAGGGTTATTGTTAGGAGAAAGAGTGAGTGGGATTATGCACCAGAGTTCATGGAGTGTGTGGGGGGACAAGCGGTGGCAGCCTTCTTACCAGGCAAGTAGTCTCTGCTAGTTGTTAGGTGAATACAGTAGCCCCAAGCTCTAGGTTCAAGCTTGCCATCCATTGTTTCCAAGTAGAAACACCTGTTCTGCACTACAAGAACAGAACCAATAAGTTATCTAAGTTAGGCTTCTTTAACTTCAGCTTTTATACTCAAATTCTATGTGTACAGATTCTTAAATCTTCATAACAAACGCATAAATTAAAAATAAACATCAACTCCTTAAAAAAACAGTCAAAAGTGCTAGTGTGCTACATAGCCTGCACATTAACATTCAATAAATAATCCAACAGTACTGTGTAATCTGTTTACCTGTGTGCACTCAAAAACTGCATGTCAAAGTAAATTCATAAAGTATAAGTCAAAATAACAGACTTTACCATAAGCAGGATATGAATATGACCCCATTGTATCAAATTGATGCTAATGCTAACTCTGATGTTTGGCGCCGCTAGCTTAGCATATAGCATTGTCATTCATTTCATTCATTATTCACCAGTTGCTCTATTCAACGAGTCACAATGGCAGCCAGGGACTCTCTGCAGCCCAGTAGGAAGCACCAAAAGTTTACAATAAGTACAACAATGTAAATAAAACACAAAAGCGAATATTTTTTAAAGTTTTAAGGAGAGACAAACCTGTCCAAAGCTGTCAGCTGGCTTCCCCACACCTCTGAATGAGGCAGACACCGCAAACACTCCTGCTCTAGACCCCAGGATGCAAAGACGCTAAGACAAAAAAAAATGTGTGTAGGAGGGAAGTGCACATAGGGCAAACATCTGGGTAAAGCACAAAGCAGGTAATCTGGCCTTGTCCAGAGGACAGAAGGATCCTGATTTTCCACAAGGGACAGGTGTGTCCTGATTGCCAATCAGAGACAAGTGAGGGATCCAGCACTCAGAACAGAGTGGTGGCAAATGGAGGGGAAACAGCAAGTGGATTGAAAATAAGAGCGCTCGACAGAAAATAATACAAAATACATCAAACTAATTATAACTGACATATGTGATCATGAAACAAGATCACAAATGAACAAGAACCACCCTGTGACTGTGAAAAATATGTCATTGTCTTTCAAATTTACTTGATTAACAGCATGGATTAATTATGAGAAAACATTGAAATAAATTATTGATAATACTACCGTATTTTGCGGACTATAAAGTGCAACAGTGTATTAGCCGCATCCACAAAATTTTAAAAGAAAAACAATATTTACCCTGTGTTAGCCGCACCACAGAGCCGCAGATTTACATGTTGTGTTATTTACACAGAAAGATTTTGCAAATTTTTATTTACTTACCCTAATTGTTTCTAAACGGTGCTTGTAACACGGCAGTAAAACGGCTGATCGAACACTGCAGAAGTCATCCTTAATGGATATGTATATATTGTTGCCTAGTGGTTAGATATCGGTAGGTTGTGAGTTCAAATCCCGGATGAGTCATACCAAAGACTATAAAAATGGGACCCATTACCTCCCTGCTTGGCACCCAGCATCAAAGGTTGGAATTGGGGGTTAAATCACCAAAAATTATTCCCATGCGCAGCCACCGCTGCTGCTCAGGGCCCCCCTCACCTCCCAGGGTGTGATCAAGGTTGATGGGTCAAATGGAGTGCTACACCTAGTGTGTGTGACAATTATTGTTACTTAATTTTTTATTTATATATATATATATATATATATATATATATATATATATATATATTTATATATATTTATATATATATATATATTTATGTACATATAAATATATATACACATATATATACATATATGTACATATATATATATTTATGTACATATATATATATGCATATATATAAATATATGTATATATATATATATATATATATATATATATGGGCTTCACAGTGGCAGAGGAGTTAGTGCGTCTGCCTCACAATACGAAAGTCCTGAGTAGTCCTGGGTTCAATCCCGGGCTCGGGATCTTTCTGTGTGGAGTTTGCATGTCCTCCCCGTGAATGCGTGGGTTCCCTCCGGGTACTCCGGCTTCCTCCCACCTCCAAAGACATCCACCTGAGGATAGGTTGATTGGCAACACTAAATTGGCCCTAGTGTGTGAATGTGAGTGTGAATTTTGTCTGTCTATCTGTGTTGGCCCTGGGATGAGGTGGCAACTTGTCCAGGGTGTACCGTGCCTTCCTTTGCAGCTGAGATAGGCACCAGCGCCCCCCGCGACCCCCAAAGGGAATAGGCGGCAAGAAATGGATGGATATATATATATATATATATATATATATATATATATATATATATATATATATATATATATATACAGATATATATATATATATATATATATATATATATATATATATATATATATATATATATATATATATATATAAATCTTGTAAATACATCCAATCACTACACTAACTTCAGAACTGTCCAAAGGAAGGAAATGTATATATTAACTTGTAGTTAAAAATTTAAGAAAAAAACAAGTTTTTTTTTCTTGTTATTTATTCTATATTGTGCTCAACTGTGAGAGTGCGTGTGTGCGGTGATCCAGTTTTATGAGGGGCCGTTAGGGACATTATTCAGAATTACCTCTTACATACACTACTGAATTGCTCTCACATAAACAATTGAAATGTTTTTCTTTTACACACACCACTGAAACACTCTTATACACACTACTGAAACACTCTTATACACACTACTGAAATGCTCTCACATAAACAACTGAAATGTTTTTCTCTCACACACAATACTGAAATACTCTTACACACACGACTGAAATGCTCTCACATAAACAACTGAAATGCTTTTACATACACTACTGAAATGCTCTCACATACACTACTGAAATGCTCTCACATAAACAATTAAAATGCTCTTACATAAACAACTAAAATGCTCTCACATAAACAAGTAAAATGCTCTCACATAAACAAGTAAAATGCTCTCAAATAAACAAGTAAAATGCTCTCACATAAACAAGTAAAAGGCTCTCACATGAACAAGTAAAATGCTCTCACATAAACAAGTAAAATGCTCTCACATAAACAACTAAAATGCTCTCACATAAACAAGTACAATGCTCTCAAATAAACAACTAAAATGCTCTCACATAAACAACTAAAATACTCTCACATAAACAACTAAAATGTTTTACTGTCACGCACACACACACCACTTGCGTGTGAGAGACAACAATTTTAGTAGTATGTGTGCAAGGATTTCAGTTATATGTATAAGAGCATCTTACTCGTGCGTGTGAAAGCATCTTACCCGTGTATGTGAGAAGATTTCACTAGTGTATGAGCGACACTGCATTCCGGTTCCGGTCACCTATAATGCCCGCCCCTTTTCAGATTTTTTTTTTTTTTTTAAGCCGAGTTGTTTGTGAAAAAAATGTCTGCCGAACTACCAACAAGTATTTTCACAGCTGAGGCGCCACCCGCAGCATTGTCGAGCGCCTCTTCCACCACATGGACATCGGGTCAAGAGGAGGAAAAGGTAATTAGACATTATTTATTTCTAAATGATTGTCACCGATTCTGTTCATAACTTTTATGGACAGAATTTCTAGGCGCAGTCAAGGCGTTGAGGGGTTCCGGTTTGGTGGCCACGGGATTAGGTCTCTGCTTTTTGCAGATGATGTAGTCCTGATGGCTTCATCTGGCCGGGATCTTCAGCTCTCACTGGATCGGTTCGCAGCCGAGTGTGAAGCGACCGGAATGAGAATCAGCACCTCCAAGTCCGAGTCCATGGTTCTCGCCCGGAAAAGGGTGGGGTGCCATCTCCGGGTTGGGGAGGAGACCCTGCCCCAAGTGGAGGAGTTCAAGTACCTAGGAGTCTTGTTCACGAGTGGGGGAAGAGTGGATCGTGAGATCGACAGGCGGATCGGTGCGGCGTCTTCAGTAATGCGGACGTTGTATCGATCCGTTGTGGTGAAGAAGGAGCTGAGCCGGAAGGCAAAGCTCTCAATTTACCGGTCGATCTACGTTCCCATCCTCACCTATGGTCATGAGCTTTGGGTCATGACCGAAAGGATAAGATCACGGGTACAAGCGGCCGAAATGAGTTTCCTCCGCCGGGTGGCGGGGCTCTCCCTTAGAGATAGGGTGAGAAGCTCTGCCATCCGGGAGGAGCTCAACGTAAAGCCGCTGCTCCTCCACATCGAGAGGAGCCAGATGAGGTGGTTCGGGCATCTGGTCAGGATGCCACCCGAACGCCTCCCTAGGGATGTGTTTAGGGCACGTCCAGCTGGTAGGAGGCCACGGGGAAGACCCAGGACACGTTGGAAAGACTATGTCTCCCGGCTGGCCTGGGAACGCCTCGGGATCCCCCGGGAAGAGCTAGACGAAGTGGCTGGAGATAGGGAAGTCTGGGCTTCCCTGCTTAGGCTGCTGCCCCCGCGACCCGACCTCGGATAAGCGGAGGATGATAGATGGATGGATGGATGATTGTTGAATCCACGGAATGTAAGGCAACATAGCATTGTAGCCATTAAGCAGTTAGCCTTGTGTGCCTCCACTACAAACAAGTTAGCAACTAATGTTTCTGCGGCTCCTAAGAGTCTCACATCTATTGCAAACTTGCAGTTTGTCTCGGAGGAAACAAAAAAAGTACACTTTCAAATCAGCTAATAATGTTTGCAGAGTTGTTGCTATGGTAACATGTCGAAATGTGAGTCACGTCGTGGTATATCAGTAGCTGATCGAATAGTAATAATAATAGATTACATTTATTTAGCGCTTTTCTTTGGACTAGATAAGGGTTCCTAAATTACGGCCCGCGGGCCGGTCACGGCCCGCCAACGTCCAACATCTGGCCCGCTGAAATGATTATTTTTTGTATTATTATTTTAAATCTGTCTTTTCTAATCCATTTTTAGATGTCCCCTAGCCGATCGAGCAAATTATATTGTCTAAAAATGCATTTTCCCATATGACTTGTATTTTCTTAGCTGTTTTCATGTGATCTGATTGTTACATTCTTATGTCAGTCACCACGCATGACCATTTCATCAAGAACGGAATACACAACCTCTGGATTCATGGAAGTTGGCTTCCAAACAATTTCTCTGCATCTCAACGGAAGGAGGCAGACACCACTTCAGATGTGGCATTCTGGTGTCATTAATAATGCAGGAATCCATCCAGCTATAAGCAGCATTTTGATGCTGACAATTACTTTGGCATTGATGATGAAGGTCCACTACCTGAACTCCAGACAAATAACAACATTGTAATTCCAGTCATAGATGTAAACATTAGTGAGACGATAATGAACATTTTTCAACAAGTGAACCCACTTGAAAATGATGGCAATTGTGGAATAGACATTTCACTTAAATTCTGCACTTTATTCAGTGAACAACATGGGAATTATATGGTTTGTTAAAATGTTTTCTTCACTTGTGCAGTGTATTCTGCTTATTAAGGTTCTGTTTAAACATTTTGTAAAAAATAAATAAAAAAGAACCTGCTACACAGACCTGTATGAAGTTGCCCACTTTATTATTGCAAATATCAAAATAACACTGCAATATGTTTGTGCTGTAAATACTTGTCTACCATTGAGGTTTTTAAGTTATTTTAAAACACATATTCTGACTAGTGATGTCATCCAGCCACCCACACACACTGTCAAAATCTCCCTAAACTTGTCCCAAACGTTTGTGCTACACAATTTTTGTCTTATGATTATAGGTTGATTGGTAACACTAAATTGGCCCTAGTGTGTGAATGTTGTCTGTCTATCTGTGTTGGCCCTGCGATGAGGTGGCGACTTGTCCAGGGTGTACCCTGCCTTCCGCCCGATTGTAGCTGAGATAGGCGCCAGCGCCCCCCGCGACCCCGAAAGGGAATAAGCGGTAGAAAATGGATGGAGGGATGGATTATTATGTTAGGGGCTAGGTATAAATATTAACACATTAACTTAAACTATAACTTTAGACGAACGATGTCTACTGTCTGACTACAAGAAACATTGAAAAGTATATGAATAATAAGTCACAAGGAAACTTTTTTGAGCAAAAAAAAAGATGTTAAATTTATTTATGTAAAATTTATTGAATATTCCTAACAATATATTTGTGTGCAGAGAAGTTCCATGAATCCAGAGGTTGTGTATTCCGTCCTTGTTGAAATGGTCATGCGTGATGACTCTGAAATAAGAATGTAACAATCAGATCACATGAAAACAGCTAAGAAAATATAAGTCATATGGGAAAATGCATTTTTGGACAACATGATTTGCTCGATCGGCTAGGTGACATCAAAAAATGGATTAGAAAAGTCTGATTTAAAATAATTATATAAAAAAATTATAATTTCAGCTGGCCGGATGTTGGACGTTGGCGGGCCGTAATCAGCCCGCGGGGCCGTAGTTTGGGGACCACTTATCTAGTCCAAAGAAAAGCGCTAAATAAATGTAATCTATTATTATTACTATTCGATCAGCTACTGATATACCACGACGTGACTCACATTTCGACATGTTACCATAGCAACAACTCTGCAAACATTATTAGCTGATTTGAAAGTGTAGTTTTTTTGTTTCCTCCGAGACAAACTGCAAGTTTGCAATAGATGTGAGACTCTTAGGAGCCGCAGAAACATTAGTTGCTAACTTGTTTGTAGTGGAGGCACACAAGGCTAACTGCTTAATGGCTACAATGCTATGTTGCCTTACATTCCGTGGATTCAACAATCATTTAGAAATAAATAATGTCTAATTACCTTTTCCTCCTCTTGTCCCAATGTCCATGTGGTGGAAGAGGCGCTCGATAATGCTGCGGGTGGCGCCTCAGCTGTGAAGATACTTGTTGGTAGTTCGGCAGACATTTTTTTCACAAACAACTCGGCTTTAAAAAAAAAAAAAAATCTGAAAAGGGGCGGGCATTATAGATGACCGGAACCGGAATGCAGTGTCGCTCATACACTCTAGTGAAATCCTCTCACATACACAGGTAAGATGCTTTCACACACACTAGTAAGATGCTCTTATACATATAACTGAAATCCTTGCACACATACTACTAAAATTGTTGTCTCTCACACGCAAGTGGTGTGTGTGTGCGTGACAGTTAAACATTTTAGTTGTTTATGTGAGAGCATTTTAGTTGTTTATGTGTGAGCATTTTAGTTGTTTATGTGAGAGCATTTTAGTTGTTTATGTGAGAGCATTTTACTTGTTTATATGAGAGCATTTTACTTGTTTATGTGAGAGCATTTTACTTGTTTATGTGAGAGCATTTTACTTGTTTATGTGAGAGCATTTTAGTTGTTTATATAAGAGCATTTCAGTAGTGTATGTGAGAGCATTTCAGTAGCATATGTAAGAGCATTTCAGTAGTGTGTATAAGAGTGTTTCAGTGGTGTGTGTGAGAGAAAAACATTTCAGTTGTTTATGTGAGAGCATTTCAGTAGTGTATGTGAGAGCATTTCAGTACTGTATGTAAGAGCATTTCAGTAGTGTGTATAAGAGTGCTTCAGTATTGTGTGTGAGAGAAAAACATTTCAGTTGTTTATGTGAGAGCATTTCAGTCGTGTGCATAAGAGTGTTTCAGTAGTGTGTATAAGACTGTTTCAGTGGTGTGTGTGAGAGAAAAACATTTCAGTTGTTTATGTGAAAGCATTTCAGTAGTGTATGTAAGAGGTAATTCTGAATAATGTCCCTAACAGCCCCTCATACAGTTTAAACAGATGCTTTCACACGGGAACCACGATTATAATGATTTAGGATTGCATCCATCCATCCTTCCATCATCTTCCGCTTATCTGAGGTTGGATTGCAAATAGATGTAATACCAAATCGAAGAAGGAAGTTTGTCAAAGATCATAAACATGTAAAAAGAAATGTAAAAGTCAGATTTTTGGTAAAACGCACACAATGAACACTGGTGGTGGTCAAGCTCGCTCCGTTCTCAATGTGTGTTGTTTTCGGATGTACGAACCGTTCAAATTGCGGAAAGGATAAACGTTTCTTCAGACTTCTTCAAGAGGTTATCAAAAAGGGTGGATAAGTGCAAGATTGGTTGAAACGATGATCAGATAAGCAGCACACACTGCAGTCCAAGGGAGCAGAGTCAAACGATGCACAAGTTTGCAGTGATTTGTTTGATATACTTTTAATGTTTAGTATTTCTCATTTAAGAATTATCTTGATATTATTTGTATTTCTTAAACACATGTTTGATATGAGAGCAGCACGGTAGATTATAATATATTATCACAAATGATCAAAGACACCTCAGTGTATTACAACAAGCTTTAGTTCACAGACTGCACAACCACACATTGACATCCCCCATCACTACAATATAAAGTATAAATGATAAAACATTGAATATTAAGATCATGTGAACCACTCCTTACTTCGTTAAAGTTTTATAATCAATCAGTAAAATCAGGCAGCTAACATGCATCAAACATTTCAAAGTGTTAAGAGAGTGGTCTTTTTAATGGATTTAAATGGATGTAATTTTGAGACATTTTTTATTTAGTCCACACAATTCAGTGTTTTTTGTACCACATATATTAACTCTCTCTATCGTTTTTTTGTTGTTGTAATAATCAGGCCATAGGTGGAAAAAGGCTGTCTGTATGGTACCTGTATGTTGATTCCATGCTCCTACTCAACTGTGTAGTATACATATGCAACAATACTGAGATGTTTTTTTAAAACAAAAGCGCAGATTGTTTAAATATGATCTTTGAGAAGTTGCGCGGGACACATATCACACACGTGTACAATACGTACTCACATATATTGCGTCAAAGGTCAAAGGTTCGCCAGCTAATTTTGGACACGGGTACACCCTTGACTGGTAACCTGCAGTCAATCAGAGGGCAATAGTTTAAATTTCTTTCCAGGAAATGCATCCAACTTCAAAAATCAACTAGATGTCAACTGGATTAGTGTTTGTTACACACAGGCACCAAACGCTTCATATACACATGAACGATGACGCGCATTCTGTATGTGGTAACAGACCTCATCGCCTACACATACGCACGGATGGACACAAGCACAGATGCAGCAGCAGGCCAAAAAAACCCACACACTGGGGTTTTGTGTCCTAGTTTTCATGTATAGAGAGGAGATATTCCCTCTCTAGCTTCCCTCCTTCACTTACAAACTGATCTCCGGGGATCTTACTACGATCATGTGATGTGACACACTGCTGCTGCGCTATTTGAAGTATTGCGTGTGTGTGTGTGTGTGTAGTTCACAAACTGCATAATATGCATAATGTTTTCTTATGTGTGTATATTTGTCTACTGTACTGCGTGTGTGTAGTCGCATTGCACATTTCTACTGTATGTCCATTGTTCTACTACAGTTCTTTCTTTCCTGTGTGAGGTTCACAAACAATGTAATGCAATATTGGGGAATAGTGTGTGATGAACGGATTCTCTTATAGTATCGCAGCTCTTAATGTGTGACAAAAGTGTCATGATTTCATGTACAGTATGGTTCTGAAACAGATTCACCCAATTAAAATTACATAATATAATCTGTATCCAAGACTCTCCAGACTTCTGTAACAGCGCATCTTGACGTCACGTAGTAAATTAAGGGTATATATGTAAATCCAGCATACATCAGATGTCACTTATGTACTGTGTATACACACAGTACATATGTAAAATGTACTAAAAATGTGTTTTGTGCTTTCAGCAATATGAGCTTGTCCAAGCAAGTCCCTGTAAATGTGTGAGAGAGCATTAAAATCCTAACATCTAAACAATTTATTGAAGTTACTTCAACTTGAATATTTAAAACTTGTATAACTAACAAAAGCAGTACATATGTTTACGTAAAATGCATTTGCAGACATTGAAAAACGTATTCGGGTGTTACCATTTAGTGGTCAATTGTACGGAATATGTACTGTACTGTGCAATCTACTAATAAAAGTTTCAATCAATCAATCAAAAAAGACTGCCCCGCAATTGACTGGCATCCTGTTGAGCTGGGAGAGTCTTTCCCTCACCTGTGAACTGAATGTGGATAAACAGTAAAGAGCATGAATGAATGATGAATAGATATTTACACACGGTATTAAGTTAATGAAACTACCAAAAGTATTATGTCAGTATTACTCAGAATTATAATGTTTCCAACTTAATAGTATGATCTAGATCAGGGGTCAGGAACCTTCTTGGCTGAGAGAGCCATGAAAACCAAATATTTTAAAATGTACTGTATTTCAGTGAGAGCCATGTAATATTTTTTTAACACTGAATACAACTTAACGCGTGCATTTTTAAGTAAGACCAGCATGTTTAGGGTACAATAATTATCTTATTCTGAAGTTACTCAATAATAAATACAATACTTCTTACCATTCATGCGACTACTTGAACAGGTGTGGTAGAAAACGGATGGATGGATTAAAATGCATGAGAATGTTTCATATTTTTAACGTTATATTTAACACAGTGATTAACAGCGGAATTATTAATTACATGCCATGTTCACCAATGTCAGCTAAGATTTATCCGAGAGCCAGATGCAGTCATCCAAAGAGCCACATCTTCCCTACTCCTGATCTAGATCATCCGTCCATCTAGTGCTGCGCAACATGAACAAAACTAAATATTTATATATATATATATATATATATATATATACATTATTAATTTTATATCCCAATAATGATACATCACAATAAACAATTTTTTTTAAATAAAATTATGTTGTATGTGTCAGGACTCGGAATAAGGAGTGGAGCCAGATTCAGAGAGGAAGTTCCAAAATAAAGCTTTTATTTTGAAATTACTTTTTTACTTCCAGAGCAAAAAGTATTTCGCAAGAATTAACAATTGTTACGCGGAAAATAATTCCGGAAAAAGGTCAATCAAAATCACTCCAAAAAACAGGAGGAAGTAACTAAAAAGAGGATGAACCGACAATAAAGTCATATTAAATGTAACAATAACATAAAGCACTTCAACAGGAGGAAAAAAAACAAAAGGAACTATATATGTTCAAAAAATATGAATAAACAAAAAATCACTCAATCAATGAGGCAAAAAACGGAATTTATAAAAACAAAAAAACTCACCAATTAGGTCGGATGAAGGATAACAAAGGGCGCTCGAAGGATGAAAAAGTAAACTCAAAACTACAGCAAAAACAATTTCTCGACACAAAGAGGAAAACCAGGAAAAAGGCAAGACAAGGATATCAACATGGACATGGGCATGGAGGCTAGAAAGACACGTAAGCACGAGACGATCTGGCACAGGACAAGAGGAGGCATGAGCCTAAATAAGATATGAGGATAATGGGACACAAGTGGAAACAATCAAGGATCAGGGATGACGTCAGACTGGCGACACAAGAGGAAGGGCCCGTGATCTGAAACAAGAGGGTTTGCTTTTCAAAATAATAAAATGTAAATCACAAGACAGAAAACCCAAGACAAGACTTCCCTCACCGCGGTGTGACAGTATAGTATACCGTTACTAGTGAAGAACAGCGGTACTAATGAATCAAAAACAGTACCATACTCTGTTTGAAAAAAATATATATGTATATACACACTTAATGTATTTGAATAAGGGGTGCCGCCATGGCATTTTCATTACCGATGTTTATCAATAATCGATCTGTAATCTAATTGTACCTCCTGAATTGTAATCATAATCGAATTGTGAGGTGCCCAAAGATTCCCACATCTAATACCTACCACAAGAAATAAATGTAGTTTACACTACGGTGACGTTACCATATGTAAACGTACAACAATGCATGATCTATGACTGATTTATTGTGACAAGAAACAAACAGAAGTGCTCATAAATTATTAAATAAATGCGATCAAAATGCAATCAAAAGTTTGCCTACAATGGAGACTATGGGAGCTGCGCACCTACAATCCTCTAGAGACTTAGTGTACACAATTTCCAAGATTGTGTACACTACTGAATTGGGGTCTTATGGCTGCTTATGTGGACACTTATTCTGCCATCTGGTGGTGTCAGATGAGTATAACATACAATGGAATTTGGAAAAAAAATGGTGTAAAAATAAGAATTAGCATGTCACTAAGCATGAACTACACATTTGTGTACTTATGGACTAAGTACATCATGTCAAAAGATGTTTCTTAGTTTTTATTCTAATTAGGGTCCAATAAGCCCGAATAGCAAAGAGAAATGAAAAAGCATGTAAACAAACAGCTTGGTCCTTAAGAGGGTATAAAATATCCAAACACCTCCATTGAGGTTTTATATAAATGATGTAAGTATATATGTAATGCAGTAATGGACACATTTATAATCACATTTAGTATTTATGTATTATGCTCACTTTAAGTATAAGTGGTATATTCATTTCAAAAACGCATCACGATGTCTTTAGTTTTTTTTTCTTTCATCGCTAATTTTTACTCACTGCAAACGCCCACAAACATAAATAAACCATCACTTACTGCACAATTTCTGCTGTCTTTAGGATCCCGACTGCTGGGATGTTCGTATAGTCCCATTTAGATGAAGAATGACTAATAATCCTCACAGTGGAATGAAGTTGGGGTGGGGGGGAACCAAGGGTTTTTTCGTGTCGGGTCCTAAATGGCTGTCAAAGTGTACCACCTTGTCAGAATACCTACTCACACTTCTTCTGTCCAGGTGACAGTTCTGATTTATAATCTACAATAAACTCACAGGGAGCAAGGAAGCGAGGAAGCAGCAGACCACTTGATGATGTAAAACATAGGCGCCGCTATAAATATGTCTGTGTTGCTAACACTTGGTTAGTATTTAAATCACAAATGGAGTATTGTTAGAACTTTTTGAATGGTTATTTATTGGATTTTAATGGCAAAATAGAGGAGCTCCTATTGACTATGCTGTAATCTGACTTCTAATCATGTTTATTTGATATTTAGAATGCATAAAAAAATACAAATTTTAAATTGCGATATAAACAATAAAGAATCATATCAAAGAATATACATTTTTATCTTTCAAAGATGTATGTTTTAATATTGCACAGCACTACATTTTCTTTTCCACTTTTTGTCATTTTGGTCAATTTAGCAAACAAACATATTTTGAGGACCGCATTACGCTAACATGTATTATCTCAAGCACGCTCTAAACACATTAACTTCACAAAAAGAGAGGTCCATGCTGGGATACAGAGCTAGAACCACTCGGTAACCACATGTTCCACCATGCCGCTATTAGGTCATTATTTGAAATGTGTACTTAAAGGCCTACTGAAACCCACTACTACTCACCACGCAGTCTGATAGTTTATATATCATTGATGAAATATTAACATTGCAAAACATGCCAATACGGCCTTTTTAATTTACTAAATTGCAATTTTAAATTTCCCGGGAGTTTCGTCTTGGAAACGTCGTGTAATGATGACGTGTACGCAATACGTCACGTGTTTTTAGGAAATATGAGCGCTATGCACACACACAGCTAAATGTCGTCTGCTTTAACGGTATAATTATACAGTATTTTGGAGAACTGTGTTGCTGAATCTTTTGCAATTTGTTCAATTAATATTGGAGAAGTCAAAGTAGCAAGATGGAGTTGGAAAGCTTTAGCCTTTAGCCACACAAACACACGGTGATTCCTTGTTTAAAATTCCTGGAGGTGAAAATTTACTATGGATCACAGCGCGGTCAAGCCAACATGAAACACGACGGAATGTCAACCAGCAGGGTTCGGTGAGAAAATTGTGTTTAAAAAGTTGCTTCTTACCCGAGAAAAGCTGAGCTTGCCCCGTCCACAGCTGCCGTCGACTCCCCTGAGACACTGCGCGTCAAGACACCCGTGGACGTACATCACCGACTATCAGGTACTATTTAACTCACTAAAACACTAGCAACACAATAGAAAGATAAGGGATTTCCCAGAATTATTTTAGTAAATGTGTCTAAAAACATCGGAATCCGTCCCAATGCAATCGCGTTTTATTTTTTTTTTATTTTTTTTTATTTATTCATTTTTTTTCTAGTCCGTCGCTATCAATATCTTCAAACACGAATCTTTCATCCTCGCTCAAATTAATGGGGAAATTGTCGTTTTCTCTGTCTGTATACCACTTTTTGTTGGAGGCTCCCATTATAAACAATGTGAATATGTGAGGAGCCCCCACACTTGCGATGTCATCGTTTGTGACTTCCGGTAGAGGCAGGACTTTTGTCTTAGCACCGAAAGTTGCGAACTTTATCGTGGACGTTCTCTACTAAATCCTTTCAGCAAAAATATGGCAATATCGCGAAATGATCAAGTATGACACATAGAATGGACCTGCTATCCCCGTTTGAATAAGAAAATCTCATTTCAGTAGGCCTTTAACTTATTACAATTACCTTCTTACTGAATATGACTTGCAAATTTAATAGCACCGTGCTCTAATGAGTGATGCTAAACCACATTTGCTGTAGTTCCTTTATATTTGTGGTCTTCCCTAAACTGTCTTATTGCCCTACCTGGTAATTCCAATTATTTTTTTAAATATCCTCATATGTCGATCTGGCAGACGTTCACTTCCTCGCTCTGTCTGCAGGCAATCACATGCTGGATGTTTTCAACAAAGATATAGCGTCCCACATGAAGCAGTGTGTGTGTGTGTGTGTGTGTGTGTGTGTGTGTGTGTGTGTGTGTGTGTGTGTGTGTGTGTGTGTGTATGTGTGTGTGTGTATTTATGAACACATTCTCCCTCTTTCCCTGGTGGTGCTGGGGTGTTTGGCAGGATAAATATAGCCGCGGCGTCGGTGTAAAGCTGTTTTCTCCTCAGCTTTTGTAGCTTTAATCAAAAGCAATCTGGAGGAGGGATGTGAAGTAGAAGCAAAGTGAGTGGAGAGTAAGGATGAGGGGAAAAGGGGCAGTGGGTATCGGTGTGTTTGGGGAGGGTGGTGGGAAGTGGCAGACGGCAGAATGTTTTATTTGAACTCTCTTTAAATAGTAATTTGGGAGTGTTCACGAGTAATGAGAACCCTGGTGGCTGGAGAAGAGTGACTGACTAACCTTCCATGGCTCTCCTCCTGCATCCTCTGTGTGTCTGTGTTTCACGGCCAGCCTCACTTCTTCCGTCATCGACTCTTATGACTACAACTGTGTTAATGCCGCAGGGCTTTCGTGCTGCGCTCCCTCTTTCACACAGTGATTCATCATATCTATTCTGGGATGGAACTGCATCCCTCATCAATATCAACCGTCAATTCTGCAACTAATAGTTACATTTACAATTGATCGGTCCCCCTGTTTGTTTTTTAGTGAATGAAATGGTTTGGAAAATTTAACACGCTCCAATTCCCAAAGGCGAGCATTGCTTAAACATATTGTTTGTGAGTGGCTAAAACCATTTCAAAGTCATACGATGTGAGAATAATTAGTGAAGCTTAAAATAAAAAAAATATTTTTAAAAATTATCCAAATGTAACTGCATAATAATTTCTACTATAATTTGTTTTTTGTCTATATAAAATATTGTGGTTGCTTAAATGTTTCGAGGCCTGTGAAATGTTCGTTTTAAAATATCACTTCCGCGTTTTTTGTACGAAATATCAATAAAAATGTGTGGAACGCTGGCCTCAGCCACAGGTGCTCTGTGTTTCTGCTCGGTGGCGTTGTCATTAGAATGTCCGCCCTGAGACTGGAAGGTCGTGAGTTCAAACCCCGGCCAAGTCATACCACAGACTATAAAAATCGGACCCTTTACCTCCCTGCTTGGCACTCTGCATCAAAGGTTGGAATTGGGGGTTAAATCACCAAAATGAATCCCAAGCGCAGCCACCACTGCTGCCCACTGCTCCCCTCACCTCCCAGCGGGTCAACATGGGGATGGGTCAAATGCAGAGGATAATTTCACCACACCTAGTGTGTGTGTGACAATCATTGGTACTTTAACTTTAACTTTAACTTCCTCTTGCCTGAACTTTGCACTGAATTGCAGGTGGGGGCGACAATCAGGGACCCCCAAACAAGCTCGTTAGATAGCATTATCTAGCAAGCTTACTTGTTGTCACCTGTGTTTGCTCTCGGAGCCACAACGTTGACAGCTTACTACTTTTCTGCTAATCATATTTGGATGAATACAATACAAACACTGTTAGTTACAAACCAGTTGTAGTTCTACAGCATTTATTAGTAGCCAGTGAACAGGTACATTTTTGACGTGACGGATGTTCACAGAGGTCACAACACCAGAAATACTGTAGCATGGCTACAGGATAGAGTTACCAAATGGGAAAAGACAGCCAAAACAGGTTGGTAGAGGAAAATAAATCTGAAGGTAAAATATACTGTGGAAATGCCTCCAATTGCAGGAAATATAGTCTTGAAAATATATCCATCCATCCATTTTCAACCGCTTATTCCCTTCAGGGTCACGGGGGGCCGCTGGAGCCTATCTCAGCAACAATCCTGACGGAGGCGGTGTGCACCCTGGCCAAGTCGCCCCCTCATCGCAGTCTTGAAAATATAGAGTATAGGAAATATAGACTTTATGCTGATAGAATGACTCCTCTTTTTTTCTTGTCAGTTTTCTGCTTTTTTTTTTTCTCAAAGGGGGCTTAAATGCCTGTTTTTCTCAATGTTGTTAGAAACAGAACTGATCATTACCTCCACCTGGAGGTGATGTAATTGCTGCAATTTGTCTGTCCGTTCGTTACATAGATTTTTTATGAGAATTTCAGGAAATATCCAACATGTGAAAAGGAGCAAGTGATTAGATATTATTGGTGATGTTTAATTTCTACTGTGTCACTTTACATTTATGTTGATAAGCTGAACTTAATTGTGTGTATGCTCGTGTCCACGCCTCCACCCACAGAGACAACGAGGTAATTTTTCATTTGGCTAGAGAACAAACTTATAGGTGCTGAGAGAGAGAACCCTCTTGCAGCCTGTTTGGAAGTGACTGACAAACAAAACAAACACCCACGGATTTGACAGTTTCATTTATCCCTCAATTTGCTGGGGTTTGGTTGTCTATTTGTCTGTTTGATAATTATCAAAATAGGTCAAAAAGTGATGGGCAAAATTTTATAACATTTTCGGGAAATGTCAAAAATGGTATAAAGAACAAGTGATTCGATTTTGGGGATAATCTGGATAACTATTTTATTATTGGGAGATAGGTCCTTGCGGAGGTCTGAGTTTTTCTAATTTATTATTTTTATTTATTCATATAATCACACTTCATTAGGTAACTTTGCAAAAACAAATGAGACTCAGTTCATTCTATGTACCGATTGTAATGTAATTAGTAGTTGTACTCATCATGATGCGATACACAGGCATTAGCAATGTCTAACAGTGGCGCCTATCTCTTCTCCGGGCTGGCAGGGTTTTGCTGGATGGCAGTTGTTGGTTCTCCTGAACCAACGTCCTTGAATCAGATTTTTTATTTTTAGTACCACCTGGGTGTCCAATTACACTCTCTACTATGCTCTTAAAGGAGTTGGTGGGCATATCGATGTATTTGCCACTGGCCCGACCCTACAACAGGTAGTAGTGGGTTACAGGCAGTGGTTTGTAATAACAATGTTATTTTTACTAATAACAAGTTATCGAATTCCATCCATTTTCTACCGCTTATCAAATTAATTACTTTTAGGATTGTTACAAGGATGTTAGCTAATAGCTTTATGTAATGTGTCACGCTACATCTGATGTGGTTTTATTTATGTCAACAACAAGTGCAGCAAATTCAATCGTGAAAGCAACCAGCAGCACTGCACTAAAATGAACTTGATATCAAATAGAAAAGGCAACATCAGACTGTGACACATGAGCAGACAACAACATACACAATGGGAATAATGAACGACAAATCAGTGATTGAAATGACAAACTTGCCATCCATACAATACATTGTATGTACACAAGAAAATATGACAGCCATCGAAGAACATTCAGTCAATTTAATAAGCAGAGGTAGGCAAAGGTGAAAAGATTCAAAAGAGCTCGCGTCAGAGATTCCAAACTGCCGCTGCTAACGGCTAAAGCTATCAAACACAGCTCAGTTGAATCCCTAGTTGACGTCACATGTCACTTGGCAACAGGCCCCGTTTTTTTATTTATTTACACTGTGCGCAATACTGCAAACTGCAAATGCCAGATATTTGAAGGTTTTTTTAAAGTCCATCCATCCATTTTCTACCGCTTGTCCCTTTTGGGTTACAAGGGGTCACTGGAGCCTATCTCAGCTGCATTCGGGCGGAAGGATGGTTACATCCTGGACAAGTCGCCACCTCATCGCAGGGCCAACACAGATAGACAGACAACATTCACACTCACATTCACACACTAGGGCCAATTTAGTGTTGCCAATCAACCTATCCCCAGGTGCATGTCTTTCGAGGTGGGAGGAAGCCGGAGTACCCGGAGAGAACCCACGCAGTCACAGGGAGAACATGCAAACTCCACACAGAACGATTCAAAGCCCGGGATTGAACCCAGGACAATTTAGGACCTTTTTATTGTGAGGCACATGCACTAACCCCATTTTTTTTTTTAAAGTAATGTATTTATTACTTTCCTTAGTAATTAAGTACATTTATTTAAGAATAATCCTGTTGGTAATTCCTTTACTTTTTTGGCAAAGTAATTTGTAATTAATTGCTTTTTAAAAGTAATTTTCAGAACACTGGTTAGAGATTGCCAATAGCCAGTCTCTGTCAGAGTTAGTTTGTGACGAACCGCAAGATGCAGAGAAGGAGGCAGGCATTTTGTAGGTAAACATGTTTTAATTAAAATACTAAAACAAGAACAAAAGGGGTACAACAAAAAGTGAGTACAACAAAACTAGATGAGCTAGCATGGGAGCTAAAAAACAAAAGGAGCTTAGCACGGAAGCTAGCAAAAACAAAAGGGCCTATCGTGGAAGCTAGCGGGTAGCGAGCAGGAAAACAGAAGTCGTTACATGTAGTACAAAGACAAATTGAAAGCAGGGAACAAAAGACAGTAAGCTACAAACTGCTACCAAAATGTAGCTTACCGCTACGCTGTAAAGGCACGACACGACACGACAGGAGCGACAATACAGAAGTGACATCGACAATAATCCAGCACTGACTGGATGGGAAGACAGGACTAAATAGGAGTGGGCTGATTGACACCATGTGTGGCCAAGTGCCAATCAGCCGCAGCTGAGGGGACACAGCACTCAGGGAGAAAGATAGGAAACAGACAAAATAAGTGCGGTGACAGGAACTAAAGACAGGAAATACTACACACACACAGGAACAACTAAAACACAAACAAACTGTCAGGGGCAAGCCTGACAGTATCCTGAAGTGATCTGAAAAAAAAAAGACATTTCAGGAGAAAGTGAAAGTTGCAAGAAATATTTGTGAGGTTCCCTTTTTGTTGTTCTAAATGGAAATGTGTTAAAGAATAAGTATTTATTGATAAAATAAAGAAAAAAACATGTACATGTTGTCCACTAAGCATCTTGCCAGCATAATGCACAAAAAGATGATCAAAAATACAAAAATGTAGCACAATAGCGCACACATGTTCCTACTTTAAAGCAAACCGGGGAATATTTTTTCAAACCATGAACATTGAAGCTGAAACAGGACTTGCAATGCTTTTTTCAAAAGTTATATTTTCCTTAGGTCTTGAACCACCATATGTGATGTATGGGTCAGTATGGTAATCATTTTATCATTATAGCGGTTTTAAGAAGATGAGAGCTGGGGTGGGGTCTGTTTGCAGAGCAGGCTGCAAGCGCTATTTTATGTGTAGGACAGATGTTAGGGCTATCCCAGCTGTAATCTGTGATATTACTACCTGAATGAATGTTTCTGATGTTCTGTACATTCTACGTTGTACAAATTAATGGTCATCATATTGCTGCATGACAATGTTTTGACCTTCTCTATTAATTGATAAAATGCTAATCTTTTTTTAATTGAGGACTCAACCAGAACATGTTATAAAATAATTTACACAATATTTCAGCCAGCCTGAAAGATCCCCCTCCACCCAACCCGCCTTCATATTCCTCAACTGATGTACAAGCACTTGTTAAGTTGCAAATATAACGTCATAGTATGATTTGCTATGATGCATATATTTGTTAAAAAGGCACAAAAATGGAAATATACATGAAAAACAAATATGTTATTATTAAGTATACTACCGGGTTTTTTTGGCTCATAGGACTCCAGAGGCAGTGAATAGGTACCGACAAGCCAAGCAGTGTGCAGCTTCGGCGGTCACAGAGGCAAAAACTCGGACATGGGAAGAGTTTGGGGAAGCCATGGAAAATGACTTCCGGATGGCTTTGAAGCGATTCTGGACCACCATCCGCCGCCTCAGGAAGGGGAAGCAGTGCACTGTCAACACCGTGTATGGTGCGGATGGTGTTCTGCTTACCTCAACTGCGGATGTTGTGGATAGGTGGAGGGAATACTTCGAAGACCTCTTCAATCCCACCAACACGTCTTCCTATGAGGAAGCAGTGCCTGGGGAATCTGTGGTGGACTCTCCTATTTCTGGGGATGAGGTTGCTGAGGTAGTTAAAAAGCTCCTCGGTGGCAAGGCCCCGGGGTTGGATGAGATCCGCCCGGAGTTCCTTAAGGCTCTGGATGCTGTGGGGCTGTCTTGGTTGGCAAGACTCTGCAGCATCGCGTGGACATCGGGGGCGGTACCTCTGGATTGGCAGACCGGGGTGGTGGTCCCTCTCTTTAAGAAGGGGGACCGGAGGGTGTGTTCCAACTATCGTGGGATCACACTCCTCAGCCTTCCCGGTAAGGTTTATTCAGGTGTACTGGAGAGGAGACTACGCCGGATAGTCGAACCTCGGATTCAGGAGGAACAGTGTGGTTTTCGTCCTGGTCGTGGAACTGTGGACCAGCTCTATACTCTCGGCAGGGTTCTTGAGGGTGCATGGGAGTTTGCCCAACCAGTCTACATGTGCTTTGTGGACTTGGAGAAGGCATTCGACCGTGTCCCTCGGGAAGTCCTGTGGGGAGTGCTCAGAGAGTATGGGGTATCGGACTGTCTTATTATGGCAGTCCGATCCCTGTACGATCAGTGTCAGAGCTTGGTCCGCATTGCTGGCAGTAAGTCGGACACGTTTCCAGTGAGGGTTGGACTCCGCCAAGGTTGCCCTTTGTCACCGATTCTGTTCATAACTTTCATGGACAGAATTTCTAGGCGCAGTCAAGGCATTGAGGGGTTCCGGTATGGTGGCCGCGGGATTAGGTCTCTGCTTTTTGCAGACGATGTGGTCCTGTTGGCTTCATCTGGCCGGGATCTTCAGCTCTCACTGGATCGGTTCGCAGCCTAGTGTGAAGCGGCCGGAATGAGAATCAGCACCTCCAAATCCGAGTCCATGGTTCTCTCCCGGAAAAGGGTGGAGTGCCATCTCCGGGTTGGGGAGGAGACCCTGCCCCAAGTGGAGGAGTTCAAGTACCTAGGAGTCTTGTTCACGAGTGGGGGAGAGTGGATCGTGAGATTGACAGGCGGATTGGTGCGGCGTCTTCAGTAATGCGGACGTTGTACCGATCCGTTGTGGTGAAGAAGGAGCTGAGCCGGAAGGCAAAGCTTTCAATTTACCGGTCGATCTACGTTCCCATCCTCACCTATGGTCATGAGCTTTGGGTTATGACCGAAAGGATAAGATCACAGGTACAAGCGGCCGAAATGAGTTTCCTCCGCCGTGTGGCGGGGCTCTCCCTTAGAGATAGGGTGAGAAGCTCTGTCATCCGGGAGGAACTCAAAGTAAATCCGCTGCTCCTCCACATCGAGAGGAGCCAGATGAGGTGGTTCGGGCATCTGGTCAGGATGCCACCCGAACGCCTCCCGAGGGAGGTGTTTAGGGCACGTCCAACCGGTAGGAGGCCACGGGGAAGACCCAGGACACGTTGGGAAGACTATGTCTCTCGGCTGGCCTGGGAAAGCCTCGGGATCCCCCGGGAAGAGCTAGACGAAGTGGCTGGGGAGAGGGAAGTCTGGGCTTCCCTGCTTAGGCTGCTGCCCCCGCGACCCGACCGCGGATAAGCGGAAGAAGATGGATGGATGGATGGATGGATAAGTATACTATTGACATATTCATTGTTTCTTACATAATATCATTTGTTCTATTTAAATTGTTGCTGCTTATTGTACAATGTACTTTGTGTCAGGCTTGCCCCTGACAGTTTGTTTGTTTTTCACTTTTTCCTGTGTGTGTGTAATATTTCCTGTCTTTAGTTCCTGTCTATAGTTCCTGTCAGCGCTCTTATTTGGTATTTCTCCCTGTGTGCTGTGTCCCCTCAGATGCGGCTGATTGGCACCTGGCCACACCTGGTGTCAATCAGTCCGCTCCTATTTAGACCGGTCTTCCCATCCAGTCAGTGTTGGATTATTGTCGATGTCACTTCTGTATTGTCGCTCCTGTTGTGTCGTGTCGTGTCGTGCCTTTGCAGCGTAGCGGTAAACTATATTTCGGTAGCAGTTTGTAGCTTACTGTCATTTGTTCCCTGCTTTCAATTTGTCTTTGTACTACATGTAACGACTTCTGTTTTCCTGCTCGCTACCAGTTAGCTTCCATGCTAAGCTCCTTTTGTTTTCTAGCTCCCATGCCAACTCTTTAAGTTTTGTTATCCGCCTCGTGCACGCTTTTTGTTGTACCTCTTTTGTTCTTGTTCTAGTATTTTAATTAAAACATGTTTACCTGCAAAATGCCTGCCTCCTTCTCTGCATCTTGGGGGCGTCACAAACTAACTGACACTTTGTTGATCATTTTATTTTTCGTAATTTTTATTTTTTTTTTTGAGATTTCTGCAAACCTTTTAGTCACTCGTTCTTTGATAAAAAAGACTGACTACAAATCTAGCATCTATTTATGGTGTTTTTGTAGACTGTACTCCTGTTTAGAGACTGTTTAGATACTTCTGTAGTGCCATGTCTGTGACAAAAAGAAAGCTGCAGAGAGCCTGACGTCACACTTGCTTTGCGTTGCTGGGAGCTTTTCTCTCATTAAAAGCCGCCAGTGTCATCTTAAATTTTGAAGATCGCTGTCCGCGGGTATATTTCGCATAGATTAAAGTAGGTCCACGAGGCGGACACGCTGCCTCCTTCCAAACAACCCCGTGCATATAGCTTACGTCATCACAACATCAGTTTCGAGAGCACTGTTGCGGTGATTAAAGCAAGTCTTTTTCCGGCCAAATTTTCGGTGCATCACGAGTAAATAGTGCGCAAATATTAAACTTTATATAGCCCTTAATACTGTAACTGTAAATGTCTATTTTAGTGTGTATGTGAACACACCGTGTCGGTGGAGAATGAACAAGTGTTGTGTGTCTAGGAGTGAAGCACAGATGCAAATGTGTGTGCACAGAGGAAATACTTGTTGGAATTAAGGCGTTGTTATCATAAAGCGGGAGAAGAAGACGGCTGGAAGACGATGACATCGTTAGTTGTCAGTGTATTTATTGACAACGTGGAATGTGTGTGTGGTGTGTAATTAACCCAAAGAGATGAAATGTAACCAAGTGTGAGACTTATCTGAGCGTGGAGATCAGAGGGTGTTGAGGGTGCGTGTTGATCCAGGTAGAGGTTTCCGATTTGGGCAAGGCAGGCTCGAGCGTCGGAGGACAGGTGGAGGGTCAAGGGGAGGAGCGCGGCATTGTGGTCGGTAGGAAGGCGAGATGTCGATGTCCACGGAGGCAAGGGAAGATCCACAGGGGTTTTCAGGTTGACGAAACACACAACTCGACAACGAGGAATGACGAGGAGGAGCTGGAGAATGACACAACACAAGAGACGATGAGCAAAACAGGGAGGGAGCACAGGGAGAGAGAATGTACATGCAGGAGAGCTGGAGACGTGTGGGCTTACTGTACAGCGTACGTGAAGCTACGTTCTGGTGTCAGGTCTCATGTTGTGCTGGATTATGAAGGCTGATCGCTCATCTCAGACAGGTGGGTTGATTGCGGAGCGTTTGCAGTTTAACAACACTCAATAAATGTTTGGGAACTGAGGAAACTAATTGTTGAAGCTTTGAAAGTGGAACTCTTTCCCATTCGGGTTTTATGTAGAATATCAGTCGTTCAACAGTCCAGGTCTACGCTGTCGTATTTTACGCTTCAGAATGCGCCACACATGTTCGATGGGAGACAGGTCTGGATTGCAGGCGGGCCAGGAAATTACCTGCACTCTTTTTTTACAAAGTCACGCTGTTGTAACACGTGCTGAATGTGGCTTGGCAATGTCTTGCTGAAATAAGCAGAGGCGTCCATGAAAAAGACGGCGCTTAGATGGCAGCATATGTTGTTCCAAAACCTGTATGTACCTTTCAGCGTTAATGGTGCCTTCACAGATGTGTAAGTTACCCATGCCCTGGGCACTAATGCACCCCCATTGCATCACAGATGCTGGCTCTTGAACTTTGCGTCGATAACAGTCTGGATGGTTCGCTTCCCCTTTGGTACGGATGACACGATGTCGAATATTTCCAAAAACAATTTGAAATGTGGACTTGTCAGACACAAACAAGAACACTTTTCCACTTTGCATCAGTCCATTTTAGATGATCTTGGGCCCAGAGATGCCAGCGGCGTTTCTGGATGTTGTTGATAAATGGCTTTTGCTTTGCATAGTAGAGCTTTAACTTGCACTTACAGCTACAAACCGTATTTAGTGACAGTGGTTTTATGAAGTGTTCGTGAGCCCATGTGGTGATATCCTTTAGAGATTGATGTCGTTTTTTGATACAGTGCCGCCTGAGGGATCGAAAGTCACGGTCATTCAATGTTGGTTTCTGGCCATGCCGCTTACGTGGAGTGATTTCTCCAGATTCTCTGAACCTTTTGATGATATTATGGACCGTAGATGTTGAAATCCCTAAATTTCTTGCAATTGCACTTTGAGAAACGTTGTTCTTAAACTGTTTGATTATTTGCTCACGCAGTTGTGGACAAAGGGGTGTAGCTTGCCCCATCCTTTCTTGTGAAAGACTGGGCATTTTTTGGGAAGCTGTTTTTATACCCAATAATGGCACCCACCTGTTCCCAATTAGCCTGCACACCTGTGGGATGTTCCAAATAAGTGTTTAATGAGCATTCCTCAACTTTATCAGTATTTATTGCACCTTTCCCAACTTCTTTGTCACGTGTTGCTGGCATGAAATTCTAAAGTTAATGATTATTTGCAAAAAAAATAAAAAATGTTTATCAGTTTGAACATGAAATATGTTGTCTTTGTAGCATGTTCAACTGAATATGGGTTGAAAATGATTTGCAAATCATTGTATTCCGTTTATATTTACATCTAACACAATTTCCCAACTTATGTGGAAAAAGGGTTTGTTGTCCTTTCTTGTCTGGAGAACAACTTGCCATGAATTACAATCTGTTATTTCCATAAAGTAAACTTTCTTTTGTCATATTCTGCTTGCTTGTGGCTTATCAGTAGCAATTGAACTATAGCCAATTCCCCTCTTTACAGCATGGTGTGAGTGTCATAAAAGAAGTATTCGCGTTAATCGGCTGTTAAATCAATGTTTACTTATATAGCCCTAAATCACTAGTGTCTCAAAGGGCTGCACAAACCACAACACAAACCACTACGACATCCTCAGTAGGCCCACTTACACCCAGTGGGACTTCGGTGACAATGATGACTATGAGAACCTTGGAGAGGACGAAAGCAATGGATATCGAGCGGGTCTAACATGATACTGTGAAAGTTCAATCCATAGTGGATCCAACACAGCCGCGAGAGTCCAGTCCACAGCGGAGCCAGCAGGAAACCATCCCAAGCGGAGACAGATCAGTAGCTCAGGGATGTCCCAAGCCGATACACAGGCAAGCGGTCCATCCTGGGTCCCGACTCTGGACGAGTGGTCCATCCTGGGTCCCGACTCTGGACAGCCAGTACGTCATCCAAGGCCATCGGACCGAACCCCCTCCACAAGAGAGAGTAGGACATAGGAGTAAAAGAAAAGAAACGGCAGATCAACTGGTCTAAAAGGGGAGTCTAAAAAGGGAGCCTATTTAAAGGCTAGAGTATACAAATGAGTTTTAAGATGAGACTTAAATGCTTCTACTGAGGTGGCATCTCGAACTGTTACCGGGAGGGCATTCCAGAGTACTGGAGCCCGAATGGAAAACACTCTATAGCCCGCAGACTTTTTTGGGGCTTTGGGAATCACTAATAAGCCGGAGTCCTTTGAACGCAGATTTCTTGCCGGGACATATGGTACAATACAATCGGCAAGTAAGTAGTAAAACCTTAAAGTCACATCTTAAGTGCACAGGAAGCCAGTGCAGGTGAGCCAGTACAGGCGTAATGTGATCAAACTTTCTTGTTCTTGTCACAAGTCTAGCAGCCGCATTTTGTACCAACTGTAATCTTTTAATGCTGGACATGGAGAGACCCGAAAATAATACGTTACAGTAATCGAGACGAGACGTAACAAACGCATGGATAATGATCTCAGCGTCTTTAGTGGACAGAATGGAGCGAATTTTAGCGATATTACAAAGATGAAAGACGGCCGTTTTAGTAACGCTTTTAATGTGCGGGTCAAAGGAGAGAGTTGGGTCAAAGATAATACCCAGATTCTTTATCCGTGGGGCCTTGTTTAATTGTTTGGTTGTCAAATGTTAAAGTTGTATTATTAAATAGAGGTCGGTGTCTAGCAGGACCGATAATCAGCATTTCCGTTTTTTTGGCGTTGAGGTGCAAAAGGTTAGCGGACATCCATTGTTTAATTTTATTAAGACACGCCTCCAGCTGACTACAATCCGGCGTGTTGGTCAGCTTTAGGGGCATGTTGAGTTGGTTAATTGAAATTGGGTAATTGAAATGTATAGTCAATGCTTTCTTATCACGTTAACTTCGACAGCCATAATTTGAACACATTGCATGTACTGGAGTTTACCATTATTTTAATAAAGATTGCTGGATAATTGTTCAGCTCAGCCTTTAGAGTGATTCTTGTTGATAAATGATTATAAGACATCTCCAATTCTCCATCAGTGTACAAAAAGGAAGTGATTAATTTAAAGTTTGGAACAAGGACACATTTCATTGTTTAGAGTGTTGGACAGTGATGACTGCTACTCAGGCGCAAAAGTGACAATTGGCCAACATTTGTGGGGACGTGATGATTGGACAAAGTTGTGAGCTGCATAATTTGGTTGGATTGAATTTGCAGGATCGCTAAATCTTGCGGGGTCTAATGTCTCCCTTTTATCCTGTTCAGGATAACATAGACCAGTGTTTCTTAGATAATATCTGTTTCTCAGTTGTGGTCCGTATGGGCCGCAGTGGTACTCAGTTCTTCACCACCTGTGTCAGTAATGACATATCAAACAAACAGAGGAAGTCTGCAGCTAAAGTCACAGAGAAAATGATGAAAAAGTGGTGAAGCTGTATTTTTATTTGCACTTAAATTAGATTTACAGTTTATTTAAGTTACATAGTACAGTGGTTCTCAACCTTTTTTCAGTGATGTACCCCCTGTGGACATTTTTTTAATTCAAAAACCCCCTAATCAGAGCAAAGCATTTTTGGTTGAAAAAAAAAGAGATAAAGGAGTAAAATACAGCACTACGTCATCAGTTTCTGATTTATTAAATTGTATAGCAAAATATTGCTCATTTGTAGTGGTCTTTCTTGAACTATTCGGAAAAAAAGATATAAAAATAACTAAAAACTTGTTGAAAAATAAACAAGTGAATCAATTATAAATAAAGATTTCTACACATAGAAGTAATCATCAACTTAAAGTGCCCTCTTTGGGGATTGTAATATAGATTCATCTGGATTCATGAACTTAATTCTAAACATTTCTCCACAAAAAAATACATCTTTAACATCAATATTTATGGAACATGTCCACAAAAAAATCTAGCTGTCAACACTGAATATTGCATTGTTGTATTTTTTTTTCACAGTTTATGAACTTACATTCATATTTTGTTGAAGTATTATTTAATAAACATATTTACAAAGGATTTTTGAATTGTTGCTATTTTTAGAATATTTTTTAAAAATCTCACGTACCCCTTGGCATACCTTCAAGTAACCCCAGGAGTACGCGTACCCCCATTCAAGAACCACCAATATAGTATATCCATCCATGCATTTTCTATCGCTTGTCCCAATATATATTAGTGCTGTCAAGTGATTAGTTTTTTTAAATCAGATTAATCACACTCTAAACCTGTGATTAATCATCATTAATCACGGATTATTTGCTTGCGTAAATAAAATTTACTATATAAAATACCCCAATATTTGGGTACAAATGCAATTTGGTAGTCAGAATGTCATACATGAATGTTTTTAAATGTTTTAATGATCTGCAAGTCACTTACTGCTTCTCTGCTATGACTTTTAATATCATAATTCTACAGTACATATCGTATTCGCTGATGTTGTTCTGCGTTTGTTGTTGTTGTTTTTGCTGTTGTTGTCTCGTTGTCTTGTCCGCGCAAATTCCCCCTACTACTTCCTTTTTTCGTCTTCTTTCTATCCCCTCCTACTCCAGTCTGGCTGCGCCAAACATTAATATAAATCCATTTAATAAAGTCAAATACAAATAAGCCAACAAGAGAATATGTGCATCTACATCAATAATATTATTTTCCTAAGTGGATGGACAGGACAAAAAAAAAAAAAAAGAAAATCAAAATTGAATTCAAAATGAATTCAATCTCCCTGTGGGTAAGATGCCTTATTAAACTCATGACATCTCGCGGGCCAAATTGAAGATGTCGGCGGCCCATAGTTTTGTCACCCCTGATCTACTGTTTACTAATTTCTCATTCCCATCTATGTACCATCTAACTTACCTTGTTCTTTTTTGATTATTCATTCTTCCAGAGGTGTAGCCAACAACAACACCATTACATTCCCTAAGAAATTTTTATTTAGTTATTTTTAAACAATAACTAAAATATTATTTATATTTTTTAATATTCGTAGCAACTGAAGTAGCCCTGATCAGTGACTTATACTTTAAAGTGCCGTTTGCAACTTGCTTACAGTAACATTTTTAAAAGCAAAACATATAAGAAGAACATCACACTTATGTTACCATTAGTGGTTTAACAGAACAGATTTGTTGAACAATTGTCTATATTTTTCAAAATGTATATAAAAAGATTATATAAAAAACGAATAAAATGATTGATGTTTACAGCGATCACTCACCTGGTCCGTCAACACATACAACATCAGTCCAAGAGAAGCAACAGACAATTTGCAGTCATTTTGTTTTTATGATAGAATTTACATTTAATGACAGCTAACACTAACTATACAAATTGTTATTCTTAGCTAAAAACCTAAAGCTAACGTTTTTACGTGTTAAGTATGTACGTAATTACGTCATTACGTACGAGAAACCATAAGAGGGGGGATATACTGTGTAAAATACATTGTAAAGTTTACGCCCTCTAGGTAAATGTTGCAAACAGCCCCTTTAACATGCATTCAGTATATTACAGTACTGCTGCTTTTGTAAAGTGCCCTGAGTAGTCCTGAGTTCTATCCCGGGCTCGGGATCTTTCTGTGTGGGGTTTGTATGTTCTCCAAAAGCCGTTCTGATTTTACCCTGGTACTTTTTTTGGTCACAAACAAAAACATTATTTTCCAGCCCTAGACCAAGGTTCTACAATGAATTGGTACCCACAAAACTTCACATAATATATTCTGCTGCATATTGTACAAGTAAAGACTGAAGTGTCCTGATCTCTATTTCTGTAGGTGATCTGGGTTTGCAATAACTGCCGGAAACAACAGGAGATCCTAACCAAGCCGGGTGATTGGTTCACTGGTTCATCAGGGAAGCCTACAGCTCTTGGTTCGGCCATCAGTGAGCCATCTGTTTGCCTAGCCTCCGGTGATAAGAAGCTGCGCTCCCACTCCCAAGCCCCTCCGGGCTCCACATCATCCTTAGAACCAAACCCAGCCAGTGTACCAGGGAGCACAGCTGGAACAGATATCCGATCACGGAGCGAACCACCAAGAGACACGTAAGTTTGAAGCAATGCTATACTGACATAGACTCTTGACAATCCACACATTTTGTTTGTCCGACTTATTTTCTTTTTCAAGAAATTAAGACCAACTGCAGTTTAAGATAGTAAAAAATACTGAAAGTAACTGGAAAACCAGTGAAGTAGAATTTCATCTCTTTGCGTAAATGTAGTTTTTTCTCCTGCAATATGCATCTTTGCGGAGGTAGAATAATTGTCTGAGCGATCAAGACATGGTCTCTTAAAGTTTTATTGTAATGAGTTGATAGCAAATCCATATCAGAACAAACCACCAACATTTTTTTTTGCCTCGAGCTTAAAGGTCTAAACTCACAACCTTGGCGTTCATCAACGTTGCTACGCGTTCAGCTCTATGCTAGTTTGCAAGAATGTGAACTCACCAATCAATTCAACTCAGATTTCTGGGAAGACGATTTGATTCAGAAATCTATTTTAAACCCAATTCTTGTTTTTAACAGATTCTTGATTCAAACCGAATTTTTTATTCCTGGTCCATACTCATTCAGCACAAAGGTTTCCAGTTATAGGAATAATTATATGTTTCTACAGGTTAGACCAGGGGTGGACAGCCAGGCAAAAAAACAAGAGCCACATGTTTTACCGTTACCACAAAGAAACACATCTTACACATGGGCACAAATTAATATCACCCCATCACTTCCTCACGCACGCACGCATTCACACACACACAAACACACACACACGCACGCACACACACACACGTAATTTTTAACAATGAACATTATGTGCACTGTCTCACACAAACAAATACAACCAACTTGTAGGCACTAAAGAATTATAGCTTTCTAGTGCGCTAATGACATCTGACATATAGGCAGATTGGCTTGCCGGTAAAAAAAAAAAAACTCACCCCCTGTCAAAAACGTCCCGTGATCATCTTCATATTTTTGTTTTGGTGTGCATTTTTCCCTGAGAGCGAACTTGACACAACTTGTTTAATAGAATTGCACAATATGGAAAAAACCTTTTTGCAATTTTTCCCTCCAAAATTGCAATTGCGATTCAATTTGAGATTTTTATATTTAATACATAAACCTGCTCATTGGCTTTGTGGTTAGAGTGTCCGCCCAGAGACTGGAAGTTTGTGAGTTCAAACCCCGGCTGAGTCATACCAAAGACTATAAAAATGGGACCCATTACCTGCCTGCTTGGCACTCAGCATCAAGGGTTGGAATTGAGGGTTAAATCACCAAAAATGATTCCCGAGCGCGGCCACCGCTGATGTTAATAGCTCCCTTCACCTCCCAGGGGGTGAACATGGGGATGGGTAAACTGCAGAAGAAAAAATTCACCACACTTAGTGTGTGTGTGACTATTGTTGGGACTTTAAAAATGCATAAAATTGCGAAATGTATTTAAAAAAAAAAGACATGTTACTTTTAAACTGTCAATCAACATATTTTTGTCTCCAGGTGCCACACATTAGAACCATATGCAATAATGTACTTAAAAATATATTTGACTTTATGCAAACAGACGTAGAGTTTTGTCAACATCATGATCTTAAACTATAGAAATAACTGATCAAAACTATACAGCGATCTTAATGCAATTATAATATACAATAATAATGCTAGTTACTATTTAAAAGGATATCAACTTTTATTTCAAGAATTGTTTACTATAGTGCTGTAATTGGAAGGTAAATAACTTTGTTATCCTAAATTATGAAACAAACCAAAAAACAAAACTGACTCCCATTTCTGTAAGCAAAAATGTTACTTAAATAAATATCGAACATATTAAAGCGCATTTTGTTCACGAGGTCAGATGTTGTATTTTTGTTTATTGCCATTTGTCCGTGTTATTGGGCGTGTATTTCTCATCCAATTTCAAGCTGAACTAATACCCCAACAGAACAATTGGCTGGGTAACCATATTTTGTCCTCCTAATTTTTGTTACTTTGCGGCAAAATTCACTCGGGTGTCCCAAGTAGCGTGGCTGTCTTTGCTTCCTGTGCGTGTAAAGGTGACGACCCTCGCATCGCCCAACAAGTGAATGAGTGAAAAAAGGGCTTACGGCCTCCAGCTAATTCTACTATTAAGTAAACACTCTCAGGTGCTAAGAGCGAGGCAAAGCGTAAGACATTTATCAACCTGTTTGAAGCGAGAGACAAACAAACACAAGGCTCATCAATTCCGATTAACGAACACGTCTGTCTCTCAGATGCTGGTGCCGGCAGGGAAAAACCAAAACGAAACCTCAGCCTCTTGCGTATATTTTCAAACCTCGATATCGATTCGTAAGAGCCACGTGAAACCGGGCAAAGAGCCACATGCGGCTCGGGAGGCATGGGTTGGCGAGGCTGATGTAGACCAACAGCTTTGAGAAAGTGTGAATTTACTTTACAGAAAACGTATGTTCTAGAAACTGCAGCTTTTCAAGTGATTCTGAAATTATAAATACAAAGGCAAACTTGACAACAATCTATATTTGCTTACCTTGCAATTCATTATCAGTTTAGCTCGTACAGAGTTGGATATAAGTTCAGTGAAGTGATGAAGGCTGCATTGATAGTTTCAGTTTCAGTTTATTGTGAACATGCATACAATACAATGTAATTCATCACATATTTCCAGTTGTTCCATTACAGCACGTCCGAAAAGGAGTAGGAAGAAGCTGAGCTTATTTAATCCTACCCCTTTTCATACCATAGCAAAGTTATCCTATTTCCTTGTTCTCTGTAACATAACAGTGAACAAATAAATAATAAACAAATAATATACCATAGTAAGTAATCAAACATTAAATACATACATTATATTTGTCTCAATAAATACAAATAAAAAAACTAAACAAACAAAAGCAGTAGCTTTTCTGCTTTGACAGCTTGGAAAACATATTTTAAAAAACAATTCTTAAAAAATGTGGATATATTCATAATCATAATAAATAAGTATTGTGATTCAGATGTGAGTAGACTTTTCCAACAATGCTACTAGTAGGGATGGGAATTCAAAACCATTTCCAGATTATCAGACTATCAATTCCTTGGAATTGGATAGGTGGATTGGTAAAACTAAATTGGCCCTAGTGTGTGAATATTGTCTGTCCAACTGTGTTAGCCCTGCGATGAGGTGGGGACTTGTCCAGGTTGGACCACTCCTTCCACCCAAATGCTGCTGGGATTTGGCTCCAGCCACCCCCCCTGACCCTAATTTTACAAGGAAAGATTACAACAGCACTACTTGTAATAATTATAAGGCCGCTAGTTCATCAAGAGGAGAACATAAAAGCAATACACTGGAACATTTGAACACACAGCATGCAATAATTGTAAATGAAAGTCGTGAAAGTCTCATCCCAGCAGCAGTAATGCTAGCATGTCATCTGAATACAACAGGAACTAAAACTTCCTATCATTTTAGCACAATTATTTGTTAAATTGAAATGAATGCCCTCTCATTTACATGAGCATGACAAGAAACAGATTTTGACTGGCTCGAAAGGCGGGCAGCCCCAGTACACATCTGCCGCTAGATGAATGTCACAGAGCAGCGACTGAGTTTGTGGTCAACAGTTTTAATTTTCGGTAGTTGAATGTTTTATAGCTGGGTTGCAATCACGTAATCTAGGGGCACATCTGGGCAATTCGAGGTTTCAGGGAATAGTCTGGAATTCCATTAGGCTACTGATTATTTACCTGAATTAGTACAGATTTGAGCGTATTTTGAAAGGGTTTACAGGAAAGTATATAAGTGATCGTGAAAAAAATAAATAACTCTTAGGTAAAATACAGATTTTTAATGACTTAAACTATTGATCATCACCAAGACGGTACTGCTCGCTCCAACTTCACTCACAGTAAGTAAAGTAAAAAAGTCTGGTGGCACATCATGTCTTTACATCTGAAGGGTCTACAAATTAAGCATTAATCATTTAAAGACAAAGCTGGATTTATACATGCATCAGTAAGTAACATATTTGCTTGACATAATGAGTGCTGTGCTGCTGTGATTATGACGCTAATGAGAAAAAAAAAACACGTTTGTCTGCAGTTGATTTTCTGCTACAAATATTAGTGTCATCTACAATTAATGTCTGCAGTGTCACGACCCGAATAGGACTCTGGACACAGATTCAGGATTTTGGAAACAGATATTTATTTATCACCTGTGGTCATGAGCTTTGGGTCATGACCGAAAGGATAAGATCACGGGTACAAGCGGCCGAAATGAGTTTCCTCCGCCGGGTGGCGGGGCTCTCCCTTAGAGATAGGGTGAGAAGCTCTGCCATCCGGGAGGGACTCAAAGTAAAGCCGCTGCTCCTTCACATCGAGAGGAGCCAGATGAGGTGGTTCGGGCATCTGGTCAGGATGCCACCCGAACGCCTCCCTAGGGAGGTGTTTAGGGCACGTCCAACCGGTAGGAGGCCACGGGGAAGACCCAGGACACGTTGGGAAGACTATGTCTCCCGACTGGCCTGGGAACGCCTCGGGATCCCCCGGGAAGAGCTAGACGAAGTGGCTGGGGAGAGGGAAGTCTGGGTTTCCCTGCTTAGGCTGTTGCCCCCGCGACCCGACCTCGGATAAGCGGAAGATGATGGATGGATGGATGGATGGATATTTATTTGGACAAGGGAAAGTGTCCAAAACATGAAGAACAAAACAGGCCATCAAATACAGAACTAACCTGACCTCTAACCTAACAAAAATATCAATAACTCAAAACGCTCTGGCTGCGGAGAGAAAAAGGTACTAAGAACGGAGTATATCAAACACAACAAAAGGCGCTCCAATGGAGGCGATGCTAGGAAGCTAAGCTTACCTGACAAAAGTTTACAAACAAAGAATCTCCCGTGGATCAAAAAGTACACAAAAACGTGGCTATGACTGGGGCAAAGGAACACTGGCGGTACGCACAAGAAGATACGGAACACTCTGGCACAGGACAGAAGGAGGACGAGACATTTATACACATGAGGGAAGGAGACACAGGTTGGCACAATCAGGCAATCAGGAAAGACATCAGACCACTGATACAGGAAGAAGAGGAAGTGATCTGAAATGACAGGAAGAGATAGTATTTCAAAATAAAACAGGAAGTGCCAAGATAACCAGAAACCAGACGGAAACCAGACAAGACTTCACCCAGGTGTGACATGCAGTTGTTTTTATGGTTCATATTTTGTTTCATAATTTAGATATATCTGTCTCTGTTGTTCAGCAATGTTTGCTAGCGATTAGGGCTGGGCGATAAGGCCTTTTATTTATTCTATGTGTCTACATTAAAACATTATTTTACATACTGCATTAATATATGCTAATTTTAAACTTTCATGCAGAGAAGCAAATCACAACTAAGTCAATTTACCAAACCTGTATTTATTAAACAGTTATTAAGCAGTGGCACAAAAATTCATGTTATGTCCAAAACAGAATGTGCAAGATTGTCAGAGACATTTTAATACAAACTATTAGTGCACTTTTGTGCATGATATGACCAAGATGACGTATCAAAACAACACTAAATTAAAGTGCACCTTTAGTACAGAACGCCACTACAATAGTTTAAAACAAATAAAGTGCATTTTTTGTGCATAATGTCACACAAGATGTTTCAATAACTGTCAAATAAAAATGAGCTGCATAATAATAAATCAAATAGTGTATGTCCTTCGCTATGTGGTAGGCTCCTGCGGACGTTATCTCCTTCTGTTGTTGACTATTTTTTTGATACGGTGTTTATCTTGAAATGGTTGCTTGGGCATTTTGTTGGTGTGGCACCAAACAGAGATGTTGACATGCAGAGTTTCAAGCACTCCTTATTTTCCAGCGGGTGACTTTTTAAATGATGCTACAAATTAGCAGTAATGCTACTTTTTGTAGCAACGCTTTTGCCGCATACTTGACATATTACGGTTGTCTGTTCAACATATTCCCGCTTGAAGCCTAACCATCACCAGACGATGGACCCTGTGCCTTTTTTTCTTGGGAATTAATTATTTTTCCTTCATTTGTTATCAGATTCGCACCTTCCTTCTCTCGTATTACCACTCGCACCACACCGCTAGCACCGCAGCTAACTTTGCCCATGCTGCTACCTCTCTACTCTGTGAGAGCGTATGACGTACGCGCGACAGTATGTGACGTATGCAAGAGGGTGCGCTTGATTTATGTCTCTGTGAGAAGGAGAGACAAGAAAGAGCGAGATACGTGGTGTTGTTGAAGAAGAACAAAGCTTGTTTATTAGACTTTAGCTTCATTAGTCAAACTGCTTTGTGTTTTATATTGATATTAAACATTAAACACCAGGTTTTTACATTTTGTGGGTTTTTTCATTTCACAAATGTATTACTTTAAAAATCAATCATGTGACACAGCACATTGTTAATATTTTATGGTGTTTAGTTAATTCGTATACGACATATTTGTGCTCAAACTCTTAATGGATCTGCTCCGATACAGCATGTACATGTACCTACATTAGTACATGTCAATGTACTTACAACAATACCTCTCCATCAAAATATAAAAATAGAGAAAAAGGCATTATGTACGTTTGTAATGAAAAAAAAAATTACACTTTGATACTGTTACTTAACAAAAAGACAAATAGTTTGTCTTTAATTACATGGGTAACGTTTATATATACTCGTTTATTAGACATTACAAATTACATGATGGCGTCACGTTCACACCTCAACAGTGATTTACCCAACATAATGAATAATTGCGATTAATAATCGGGAATTCAATATTTAAAAAAATTGCCTCGATTATTATTTTGGCTATAATCCTGCAGCCCTATGTATGAGACTAGATCTCATTAACACACTGTTTTTATGTATATGGACAAAAAGTGCAGTTCTGTCTTGTGGCCATCAGGTGCCATCTTGCAAAATTCTTACATTTATTTTTATTTGTTTATCTCTTATGTCCATAAGGTGCTATCTTGCACAATTTTCACCTTTAGTTTTACTTAATTGTTATTTTAGTTTCTGCCATATTAGTTTGCTTAAAATGCTTGTGTTGTTTTTATATGCACATTAAATTTTTATAAGGACAGTGTTCTTGTCCCCAATAATGTTCCTTCTTGGGAAATCATTTTGAATGCGTTGTGTTTTTTTTCAATAAAACCTGGTTAAAATATTTCAGTATAAGTATGTTTTGAAAATTTTGAGCACATTTAAAAATACTGCATTATCGAGGATAATTGTGATTAGAAATGTTCGTACCGTGACATCCCTATTTCATAAACAACTCCTTTATTTTACCCTCCACTTCACATGAGCTAATTTGGCTGACATTAACAACACATGTGACACAGGAACCGCACGTGACTTACGGTGTCCAAAAATGGTCAAACAAGACATTTCTCACTACGGACCACAACTCTTTTATTCTGACATTCCCCCTGTAAATTAATAAAATTTAATTCAGCTGCCTGACTTTTTACATAACTTGCTATCTAATGTACCCATTTTAAATATCTGAGAAGGTGTAAAAAAAATATTTATTTAAGATGTTCAATTGAGTCAGTTTATTTTTAATGTGTCTAATGGGCTTATTGGCATTTTTCTAAATATCATTATATCTGTCTTTCAACATTTTTTTTAAATAAATCATGCTGCATTCTTAATATGATGTTCATTCATTTTTCCATAAAACTTTTAACATTTTTTTTAAATTGTATCCTGATTAAAAAACATATCTTCCAGTTTATCATACTTTCAGAGAATATTTATTTTTAAAACATGTTTTAAAGAGATGCAATTATTAAAAACTACTTCTGGTTCTGGGTATATTTTATTGATCAACTAATTCAGAATTGGTTGTTTATTTAGAAGGCTAAAGGGTAGTTCCTCTTTAATAATTTTGATTGAAGATACCGGGTCATGATTGACGGACGAAACTTTTTAATTGCTGTGCATGAAGTCAGAACACCGGATGCTACTACAGAAAAATAAATACATTCTCAGATGGAACAGTCTTGTGATTCTTGTGAGTCAAATTCACTACATAGTTACTCTTAATGTAAACTTTTCAACTATTTAACATTATCTTTGTCAGATGCTAACAATTGTGTGTATACAGACAATTGTGAGCTTTTGACTATAACCATAATGCACATAGGCATTAAATGTTTTTTAAGTGGCATTATGGCATTAAAAAATATTAGATTAGATTTGCTGATACCTGTAAAAACCCTGATTATATTATACAGGTGAAACTCGTAAAATTATAATATGCTGTAAAAGTCAATTCATCTCAGCCACCAATTTATGTGAAGATGTGACATTAATCTTTGATTATAACTCTTTACATGCAAAGTGGGATATGTCCAGCCTTTATTTGTTATAATTTTTATCATTGTAGCTTTCAGTGTTTGAAACTTTACATTTTATGTGATTTTTAATTAAATATTTTCATGAACTTGAAGCCATAATCAAGATTATAACCAATAAAGGCTTGACATACATCACTTTGCATGTAATAAGTTAATACTACGTGTTACTAAATGTTGCATTGTAGTGTAATTTTCATATGATTAAATTGTACAGAAGAATATTATTTTCTTATATTTATTTACACACTTTTTTTTTTCTTAAGACCTCATTGTTGTAAGGTTTTGGTACCTCCAAACTGAACAATTCACACTTTTTTATCTATCAATCAATCAATCAATGTTTATTTATATAGCCCCAAATCACAAATGTCTCAAAGGACTGCACAAATCATTACGACTACAACATCCTCGGAAGAACCCACAAAAGGGCAAGGAAAACTCACACCCAGTGGGCAGGGAGAAATCACATTCAGTGGGACGCCAGCGACAATGCTGACTATGAGAAACCTTGGAGAGGACCTCAGATGTGGGCAACCCCCCCCCTCTAGGGGACCGAAAGCAATGGATGTCGAGCGGGTCTAACATGATACTGTGAAAGTTCAATCCATAGTGGCTCCAAGACAGCAGTGAGAGTCCCGTCCACAGGAAACCATCTCAAGCGGATCAGCAGCGTAGAGATGTCCCCAACCGATACAGGCGAGCGGTCCATCCTGGGTCCCGACGAGCGGTCCATCCTGGGTCTCGACTCTGGACAGTCAGTACTTCATCCATGGTCATCGGACCGGACCCCCTCCACAAGGGAGGGGGGGACATAGGAGAAAGAAAAGAAGCGGCAGATCAACTGGTCTAAAAAGGAGGTCTATTTAAAGGCTAGAGTATACAGATGAGTTTTAAGATGAGACTTAAATGCTTCTACTGAGGTAGCATCTCGAACTGTTACCGGGAGGGCATTCCAGAGTACTGGAGCCCGAACGGAAAACGCTCTATAGCCCGCAGACTTTTTTTGAGCTCTAGGAATCACTAATAAGCCGGAGTCTTTTGAACGCAGATTTCTTGCCGGGACATACGGTACAATACAATCGGCAAGATAGGCTGGAGCTAGACCGTGTAGTATTTTATACGTAAGTAGTAAAACCTTAAAGTCACATCTTAAGTGCACAGGAAGCCAGTGCAGGTGAGCCAGTACAGGCGTAATATGATCAAACTTTCTTGTTCTTGTCAAAAGTCTAGCAGCCGCATTTTGTACCAACTGTAATCTTTTAATGCTAGACATTGGGAGACCCGAAAATAATACGTTACAGTAATCGAGACGAGACGTAACAAACGCATGGATAATGATCTCGGCGTCTTTAGTGGACAAAATGGAGCGAATTTTAGCGATATTACGGAGATGAAAGAAGGCCGTTTTAGTAACGCTTTTAATGTGTGACTCAAAGGAGAGAGTTGGGTCGAAGATAATACCCAGATTTTTTACAGAGTCACCTTGTTTTATTATTTGGTTGTCAAATGTTAAAGTTGTATTATTAAATAGAGGTCGGTGTCTAGCAGGACCGATAATCAGCATTTCCGTTTTTTTGGCATTAAGTTGCAAAAAGTTAGCGGACATCCATTGTTTAATTTCATTAAGACACGCTTCCAACTGACTACAGTCCGGCGTGTTGGTCAGCTTTAGGGGCATGTAAAGTTGGGTGTCATCAGCATAACAGTGAAAGCTAATACCGTATTTGCGTATGACGTCACCTAGCGGCAGCATGTAGATGCTGAAGAGTACAGGGCCAAGGACCGAACCCTGGGGAACTCCACACGTTACCTTAACATAGTCCGAGGTCACACTGTTATAGGAGACGCACTGCATCCTATCAGTAAGATAAGAGTTAAACCATGACAGGGCTGAGTCTGAAATACCAATTCGTATTTTGATACGCTCTAATAAAATATTATGATCGACGGTATCGAAAGCAGCGCTAAGATCGAGGAGCAGCAACATAGATGACGCATCAGAGTCCATCGTTAGCAATAGATCATTAGTCAGTTTTGCGAGGGCTGTCTCAGTCGAGTGATTTGCCCTGAAACCGGATTGAAAGGTTTCACATAGATTGTTAAACGCTAAGTGCTCATTTAGCTGCTCTGCAACAATTTTTTCGAGGATTTTCGAAATAAAGGGAAGGTGAGACACCGGTCGGTAGTTTACCATGAGGTCTGGATCGAGGTTAGGTCTTTTAAGGAGAGGATGAATAACCGCTTTTTTGAATGCAACGGGAACAGTGCCCGAGGAAAGTGATAAGTTTATAATATTTAGCACTGATGGACCTAATAATACAAAAAGCTCCTTGATAAGTTTCCCAGGAAGTGGGTCAAGTAAACATGTTGTTTGTTTTATTCCATTTACACGTTGTAACAATCCTTCTAATGTTATTACATCAAAACGAGAGAAACTATTTTGGATATTTGCAGTATCCGCCGTATATACAATCGTATCTGTGTTCCTATAACCCCGTTGTAGCTGGGACGCATTGTCTTTAATCTCCTTTCTAATAAGTTCAATTTTCTTATTAAAGAACTTCATAAAGTCATCTGCCGAATGGGTGGAGCTACTGGAAGGAGTCCCTTGTTGGGTTAGCGATGCTACTGTACTAAACAAAAATTTTGGATCGTTTTTATTAATGCGGATGAGATTTGAGTAATAATTAGTTTTAGCTAAGGTAAGCATGCGTTTATAAGTTATTAAACTATCACTCCATGCTTGATGGTGCACCTCAAGTTTAGTCGTGCGCCATTTGCGTTCCAGCTTTCTACATAATAATTTCTGAGCTCTAGTTTCTTCAGTAAACCATGGCGTACGCCTTTTTGGAGCCTTTTTTAACTTCAGCGGTGCTATACTATCAATGGTTTCGCGCAGGGCGTTGTTAAAGTTGTTAGTGAGGTTATCAATAGAGCCCACATACTTTGGGAACGGTGCCATTACCGAGGGCAGTAGGTCCGCAAGAGTCGTCGTTGTGGCAGCATTAATGTTGCGGCTGCTATAGCAGTTATTATTATTATTAGCTTGCCGAACATGAGTCTGAACTTCGAATTTTATAAGGTAATGATCGGACATTACTTTAGTATACGGGAGTATCATAACTTTGGAGACGGTGATACCTCTGACAAGCACTAGGTCTATCGTATTACCGCTGCGATGCGTCGGTTCATTTATTATTTGTGTAAGACCACAGCTATCAATTATAATCTGGAGCGCCACGCACGGTGGGTCCAATGGGGTATTCATATGGATATTAAAGTCCCCCATTATAATTATATTATCGGCGTGCGTCACTAGATCAGCAACAAACTCTGAGAATTCACTAATAAAGTCCGAATAGGGCCCTGGGGGGCGGTAGATAACGGCCAGGCACAGAGGCAGAGGTGTGGCAGACTTCATAGAAAGCACCTCAAACGATTTATATTTATTATTTAAGTTAGGACTAAAGTTAAAGTTTTCGTTGTATATTAGTGCGACACCCCCTCCCCTTTTGAGGTGACGGGCAATATGCGCATTCGTATAGTTAGGAGGGGATGCCTCATTTATCGCAAAAAAGTCGTCTGGTTTAAGCCAGGTTTCGCTAAGACCGATGACGTTAAGGTTGTTGTCTCTAATGACCTCATTGACTAATAACGTTTTGGGAGACAAAGATCTGATGTTTAGAAAGCCCATATTATAGGTAGTGGGCTGTTTTAAGGAGTTGTTGATAAAATTATCCGTAGTAGCAATATTAATAATGTTGCATTTATTATGCGCAGTGTACTTAAAATAATTACGACCATATCTAGGAATTGATATGACGGGAATTTTCAGATTGTCTACTTGGCGCTGCGATAAACTGAACGCATCATAATTTGCCACCTCAGTAGAACGCATGTCTAACTCTGACGAAGTCATAGACACAGTAGAAAAAACATTTTGTGAGTTGTGTATTATTCTACGAAAATTGCTATGTGTACAGGGATCATCCAGCCTGGCGCTGGCTAGCTCTAACTTAACTGACTCCATACCCAGGCTAGCAGGCTCTGTAATTGCCTGTGACCGGGCTTGCTCTAGTGCAGTTAGTCAAATGTGGCTCAATGCGAAGTCTATGTTCCGAGACAAGAGGATAGCGCCTTCCTGGTTAGGGTGAAGGCCGTCTCTCCTCAGCAAGCCAGGTTTGCCCCAGAAAGAGGGCCAATTATCAATAAACGTAAATCCCTGTTGTCTGCAGAAGCTATCCAGCCACCTGTTAAGAGAGACTAATCTGCTATATCTCTCATCATTGCCTCTCCCAGGCAGGGGGCCAGAGACAATTACTCGATGCCTGGACATCTTTCTGGCGAGATTACAAGCCCTGGCTATGTTTCTCTTTGTAATCTCTGATTGTCTCATCCTAACGTCATTGGAGCCAACGTGTATTACTATATTCGCATAACTAGTGGTGCGGTTAGCCTGCCGTACGTGCTTACTAGACCTGTTGCGAGTTAGCTCCCTAAGATTAGCTTCAATGTCAGGTGCTCTGCCCCCGGGAATACACTTAATTGTGGCTGGTTTGCTAAGCTTTATGTTTCGGGTGATGGAGTCCCCTATAACTAAAGTGTGGTGCCCGGTAGACTGGGGTGTAGGACTAGCTAAAGGGCTAAATCTATTATGCGTCTCAACCGGTACACCGTAGCTTGTAGGCCGATTAGGGCTGCTACAAGCTGGGCTAGTTAGCTCGCTACAGCTAACGCTAGCAGATGTGTCCGCAACATCTAAAGTTACGAAATTACACTGCTCTAACTGGCGGACACGGCTCTCTAGCAAAGCCAACCTATCCATGAGTAAAGTGCACGAAGCGCAGGAAGCCATACTCACAGAAACACTCCGAGTGGAGTGCCAGCTGTCTTCGGTACTCCTCGTTTATCTTTTTTTTCCAAATAAGACTCGATAAGAGAACTATTCAGAAACCGAATCGAAAGTGGAATCGGAACCAGAAAAAAAATATCAATTCTCATCCCTAGCTACTAGTAAGCATCTTTGACTTTTGAATCAAGTGTTTCTCATCAAATATAAACCCGGAGACCACATCGTACATAATAATGGGCTATTGCAATATGAAGAAAAACAAAGTGTAATCAAAATGCATACTTCCAATTTGTGCTTTCTACCAGAATAACTGACGACTTAATGAAAAACTAATATTTTTGAAGACTTTGACATGTTTTTTTTTAATAAAAACAAATCTGGGCTTCGTGCCAAACCCTTTAAATGCCCATTCAGTGGAGGGATTTTCCTCGACTGGTGACATGCTGTAGTTTCAAGTGATTGCATCTTTTGGCACTGCTCGAACATTTTTATGTTAGACCTCAATCTTCAAATGTCAAAGAAGGTCTTTGTGGGATATAAATCCTGCTTTAAAGTATTGTTTCTTCGCCTGCAAAAGATACATTTTCTGTTAACCGTTACATGTTATTTTTTCTTTCTGTTTCTGTCCACAAATTCACATAACTAGGAGAAACGGAAGAGTTGGTGCAGGAACCGGTCGGGGAGACCGCAGGACAGGCCATGCCAAGCTGGAGACCCAGGTTTCTATGGATCGAGATCTCCGGGGTGAATCTAGGGAACGCAGGGAAAGCCGCCGGCTTACAAAGGGAGGTTCTTTGGAGGTTGATCCTGTGGGAGGAAGTGATGCAGTGAGGCGGACACTAGAGGGGGGCTACCAAAACATGGACCAAAGCGGTGGCCCCCCTTTCCAAGCAGGGCCAGTTCCTACTGGAAGCCAGGGCCATCTTTTACCAGTGCAAGGTCGTGGCAGTGGAATTATGGGGAAGATGAGAGATGTCTTAGTGTCTGGACAGAGGACAGTTGGAGGGCCGCATGAACACAACCCTGCCCTAAAAGACACCACCCCTGAACTCAGAAAATCTTTGGGTATAACTGGATCAACCCCTGGCCAGGGACCTGTAGTGAAACGAACCAAAAGGGACAAGGCAGATAGCATGCTGCGCAATGATTCGCTAAGTTCAGATCAATCCGAATCTTTACGTCCACCACCACCCAGGCCATATAAATCCAAACGAGGGCTTGGTTCCGGAGGCAAAAGACAAACCAGCGTCAGCAGCTCAGAGGAGGAGGGAGGGACCACACCCGAGTACAGCAGCTGTGAGGATGCTGAGATCGAAAGTGTCAGTGAAAGAGGTAAGATTTCTTAAAAATATTTTTGTGATTTCCGGTGTTATATTTCAGAAGCTGTGATTATAGGTACAGTATAACTCTGTATCGTAATCCGCCCATCATATTACATAGCATACTTGAGTAATTGCGCAAGAGTACAGTTGGGAGAGTGGCCGTGCCAGCAACCTGAGGGTTCTTGGTTCGATCCACAGCTTCTACCAACCTAGTCACATCCGTTGTGTCCTGGAGCAAAACACTTTACACTCGCTCCTGATGGGTCGTGGTTATCACCTTACATGGCAGCTCCTGCTATCAGTGTGTGAATATGAGTGTAAATGGGTGAATGTGGAAATTGTGTCAAAGCGCTTTGCGTACCTTGAAGGTGGAAAAGCGCTATGGCATCATAACCCATTTACCATTTACAGTTGTATGCTTTAGACCAAGGGTCTCAAACTCAATTTACCTGGGGGCCACTGGATGCAGAAACTGGGTGAGGCTGGGCCGCAAGAAAAGATTTCTTAAAAAAATCCAACATGCACTTTTTAATGAATTCACCTTCTATGAATGGCTTTCCCGCCCTAGCAACATACTTGCCAATCCTCGCGATTTTTCCGGGAGACTCCTGAATTTCAATGCACCTCCCGACAATCTCCAAGTGCAACCATTCTCCCGAATTTTTCCCAATTTTCACCCAGCCGACATTATTGAGGGCTGCCGTGACTGCACTGCCTTTAACGTCCTCTACAACAGTGGTTCTAAACCTTTTTTCAGTGATGTACCCCCTGTGAAGATTTTTTTAATTCAAGTACCCCCTAATAAGAGCAAAGCAATTTTGGTTGAAAAACAGAGATAAAGAAGTAAAATACAGCACTATGCCATCGTTTTCTGATTTATTAAATTGTATTACAGTGCAAAATATTGCTCATTTGTAGTGGTCTTTCTTGAACTATTTGGAAGAAAAGGTATAGAAATACCTAAAAAACTTGTTGAAAAATAAACAAGTGATTCAATTATAAATAAAGATTTTTACACATAAAAGTAATCATCAACTTAAAGTGCCCTGTTTGGGGATTGTAATAGAGATCCATCTGGATTCATCAACTTTATTCCAAACATTTCTTCACAAAAAAAGAAATCTTTAACATCAATATTTATGGAACATGTCCACAAAAAGTCTAGCTGACAACACTGAATATTGGCATTGTTGCATTATTTTTCCACAGTTTATGAACTTACATTCGTACTTCATTTAAGTATTATTCAATAAACATATGTATAAAGTATTTATGAATTGCTGCTGTTTTTTTTACAATGTTTTTGATTAATTTCACTTGTCCCTTGGCATACTTTCAAGTACCTCCAGGGGTCCGCGCACCCTCAAAAGAAGACTACTGCTCCACTACATTTCATCGGGCACGCTTTTACATCACACAACCAATTTGCTGGCTCTGTAACACGTTGTGTGAGACTCGTGCAGAACAACGTCACTGGCTGCAAGACGTAGTTGTTCAACAGCCATACACGTCACACTTAGGGTGGCCGTAAAAAAACTTTTAACACTGTTACAAATATGCGCGACACTCTGAACCCACACCAAACAAGAATGACAAACCCTTTTTGGGAGAATTTCTGTACCCTAGCACAACTTAAACACAATACCCAGAACACCTTGCAGGGCTACAATATACAACACCTCAACCGACGCAAGTAGGGAGGGTGGGGTTGGGGGGTTGGTGGTAGCATGGGTGTGTATATTGTAGCCCGGAAGAGTTAGGTCTGCATGGGATTCTGGATAATTGTTCCGGTGTGTTTATGTTGTGTTACGATGCGGATGTTCTCCCGAAATGTGTTTGTCATTCTTGTTCGGTGTGGGTTCACAGTCTGGCACATATTTGTAACAGTGTTAAAAGTTTTTTTATGGCCACCCGTAGTGTGACGTGTGTAGCTGTTGATCAAATATATCTTGCAATTCCACACGTGCGTCCCACGTGGCCAGATCCAACATACAACTGGGCTTGCACGCTGTCAATTCAGGATGTAGGGGGCGCTAATGGCAGTGCATTATGGCACTCCCTGTATATTGTTGATCTGGTAAAAATTGACAGGGGCTTCGAGAGAAGTGGTGCCCTGAAATTCAGGGGTCTCCCGGGAAAATTCGGGATGTTTGCAAGTATGACGCTGTCAAGCACCGTTCATATTAAACTTGCGGGCCGCACCAACATTAAATTGTCATATCAAAGCGCGGGCTGCATAATAAGGTCTTGCGGGCCGCAATTGGCCTGCATGGTTGAGACCCCTGCTATAGACAGTTATATCAGGGGCTGTTCCAAAGTTAAAACACATCACAACTATGTATTGTACATAAATATAAAAGGCAGTTGGTTTTAACAACTGGTAGACCTGGCTCAGCTGTTTCTAGCTCGGACTGAATAGAATGACTACGGCAGACCAACCGTTACAGTACAAACAATAACAACAAAGTAAGTGTTGGATCATGAAGAAGGAGGTTTTACAACAATGTCTTGAAAAATACACAATTGAATATTACAAATGTACGACAATAATGTACTCGTAACAAAATTAGTAAATGTGAATTTGAATGGCATATAAAATATCCGACTAGTGTCATTTTAGCGGACACAACTCAGACTCTATATTTACACATTTTCATAATTATCTTAACTAATGGGAAGTTTGTTATCCGAATCTAAAGAGGAGCATGATCAGGCACACTGATTTTATTTGTTAGAAATGTAACTATTTTAGCATATCACACAAAGGAAGACAGGATGTGAGCCAGCATGAACAATCTCTCAAGAATAATACCTGTTAGTGTTGTAATTATGCTACAATGCATAATGTAGGAATGTTGACAGCATAAGTTAGGGTTGGCCGACCATTTTTCTGTCTGGTCCGTAGGGGACGAGGATTTATTATTTTCCGCTATTTTCCAGGGAAATTTCCTTTTTTTTAAATGCAAATGTAGACAGGTATACTTAACGAGCAGAGGGCGACAACCTGACTCACTTGTTTACTCGTTGAAGCCAAAATATATAAAGAGTGGCGGGGATATCGATTAAAGTATGCCGGCATGGCTGGGTTGGAACAGTGGCCGTGCCAACAACTTGAGAGATATGGGTTCGATTCCTGCTTCCACCATCCTAGTAACTGCTGTTGTGTCCTTTGGTAAGACACTTGACCCACTTGCTCCTACTGCCACCCACACTGATTTAAATGTAGCCAAAATATATATATAATGGGTTTTACTATGTAAAGCACCTTGAGTCTTTAGAGAAAAAAGTGCTATTCATCCATCCATTTCTACCGTTTGTCCATCTCTGGGTCACAGGGGATGCTGGAGCCTATCCAAGCTGCACTCTAAGGCGGCGTACACCCTGGACAAGTCGCAACCTCCTTGCAGGACCAACAAAGATAGACAGACAACATTCACACTCACATTCACACACTAGGGCCAATTTAGTGTTGCCAATCAACCTATCCCCAGGTGCATGTCTTTGGAGGTGGGAGGAAGCCGGAGTACTGTGACTTTTATTTGCTGTGTAGTTAAATCAGTGAGGCTGTAAACTCACTGCTAACGTTAGAACCATAGACATCTTATAAGGGTACGCAGCATCGAGCGCTACTGCATATTGCCGCAGACGAGACGTGGGGCCGCCATCTTGGAGTGGTGATACGCTCCACTCAGTGCAATTCATTTGGCAGAAGCAATGAACTGTCAGCGCATTTAATTCATATTAACTCACTGAATACCACTTCCATTCATGCGCTTTTTTGTCATACGTGTCACTATGATAAAGGACACATGTTTTGGCGTGTTCATAATTTGCTTAACAGTAATAGAATATTCTTATATGCCAGGGGTAGGGAACCTATGGCTCAAGAGCCCGATGTGGCTCTTTTGATGACTGCATCTGGCTCTCAGATAAATCTGAGCTGACATTGCTTAACACGATAAGTAATGAATAATTCCGCTGGTAATCACAGTGTCAAAAATAACGTTCAAAATATAAAACATTCTCATGCATTTTTATCCATCCATTCTACGTTTCTACCGCACCTGTTCAAGAAGTCGTATTAATGGTAAGAAGTATTTTATTTATTTTTTGGTTGTACTCAGAATAACAATGAGTATTAAAAAGAAGAAGAGACTTATTATAGTCTAAAATTGATGGTCTTTCCTAAAAATGCACGCATATAGTTGTATTCAGTGTTAAAAAAACAAACATTATATGGCTCTCACGGAAATACTTTAAAAAATCTTTGGCTTGTATGGCTCTCTCAGCCAAAAAGGTTCCCGACCCCTGTTATATGCTATAAGTCAGTGGTCCCCAACCACCGGGCCGCGGTACCGGGCCGTGGCCCGATTGGTACCGGGCCGCAGAAGATTTTTTTATTAAAAAAAAAAAAAAAAAAAATTATTAAATCAACATAAAAAACACAATATACACTTACAAATAGTGCACCAACCACAAAAAACTTCCTTTTTCATGACAAAAACGTCCCTTTTTCATGACAAAGAAGAAAAAAAAAAAAAAAAAAAAAGGACCCCCCCCCCCGGGCCGCGGGACAAATTATTAAGCGTTGACCGGTCCGCGGATACAAAAAGGTTGGGGACCACTGCTATAAGTGACCAGACGTCTGAGATCAAAACTGGGAATATAATCCCAGAGAAGGGAAAAAAACAGTCAGCTATTTTGAAGTTCAAGAAACAATATGATTAGGTTATATATACTTGCGTATATCCTACATAAACAATGTATGAATACATTAGATATCTATATATGTTACGGACCTATAGACCAGAGGTTCTCAAATGGAGGTACTTGAAGGTATGCCAAGGGGTACATTATATTTTTTTAAATATTCTAAAAATAGCAACAATTCAAAATCCTTTATAAATATATTTATTGTAAAATACTTCAACAAAATATGAACGTAAATTCATAAACTGTGAAAAGAAATGCAACAATGCAATATTCAGTGTTGACAGCTAGAATTTTTTGTGGACATGTTCCATAAATATTGATGTTAAAGATTTCTTTTTTTGTGAAGAAATGTTTAGAATGAAGTTGATGAATCCAGATGGATCTCTATTACAATACCCAAAGAGGGCACTTTAAGTTGATGATTACTTCTATGTGTAGAGATCTTTATTTATAATTATATCACTTGTTTATTTTTCAACAAGTTTTTAGTTATATTTACATCTTTTTTTTTTTAAATAGTTCAAGAAAGACCACTACAATTGTGCAATATTTTGCACTGTTATACAGTTTAATAAATCAAAAACTGATGACATAGTGCTGTATTTTACTTCTTTATCTCTTTTTTCAACCAAAGATGCTTTACTCTGATTAGGGGGTACTTGAATGAAAAAAATGTTCACAGGGGGTACATCACTGAAAAAAGGTTGAGAACCACTGTTATAGACTTTATCTCTGTTGCTGCAACAGCAGAGAGTTTATTCTGTCTTGTCACTTTGTATTGATATTTTCTATTACATTCTTCCTTTAAATGATCATGTTTACAGTGATTTTTTTATATGTATTTTTCATGTATGTTGCTTTGGATAAAAGTGTCCGCCAAATACTTGAACATATATAAACACCTGAAAGTCTTTTTTTCAGCTAAAACCACCAATCTGTTTCACTGGATTCAGAATAAAACCAAATTCTGTCTTACTCAACAAAGTTAGTATTTGAATATTGTTACTTGAAGACTTATCTGTGGTTACAATAAAATGAGAATGAATCATAATCAATGGCGGCTGGTGAATTTTGTTTTAGGTGGGCCTGAAAGTTTGTAAACCAAATACCTGTAGGGGGGGTCATCCTCCCCCAGAATATTTCTTTGTGATTTTCACATACAAATATTGTAGTTCTTTGGTCCTGCTTAACTCTGTGGTAATATTCTTTTCACAAAATACAACCAATAGTATGTTAATGTAAATTCTTACTTGTGAAAAGTAATCCTCAAATTCCTATTTTCAACAGTCCGCTCAATTGAGCAGGAAAACGCTGAATACCAGCCCAGCATCTTTGTTTTCTACCTGTCAACTGTCAGTTTAGGCTGCTTGCCGGCTCCTCATCACCACTTCAAGATGGCGGCCAAATTGCTTTCGTCACAACAGCCAATTCTGTGTCTACTTATAAGATGTCTATGGTTATAACGTCAATGCAAACACGGCAATCTGTTGCGTCCACTGCAGTTCGCTACCTTATTCATACTTTTTGTCAAGTGATTTTTTTTTTAAGCTGGTTTGCATGAGGTACCTACACATAACGTTACGTTAGTGAATGTCTCACACACAGTAACGTAACGTTAGACGGCGGTCAGCAGCACCGCGTATTTTAGCCACCTACAAAAAGACAAACATAGTCAAATAAAGGTCAGTTAAAATGTGTACTATATTAAGAATATGTGTACACTATATTAAGAATATGTGTACATATTCCATAGAGCCCTGACATCTAAAAAGTACAGCACTGTTCATTGTTATGTTCATGTATTTGTTTTTTTCCATGTGTACGCACACATAAACACATACAGTATGAGATGAGATCAATGAGATAAGGTAACAACATGATATAAACTGCTGATGAACTAGTTACAATGCAATATTCCATGGAAATACAATGTTAACACTTTTGTGCAAATAAGTAGAGTTGCACTTGTTTTTTCAAATGTGTTTATACTGTAAAGGAATGAGTTAAATGTTTAGAATAACTGGTTAATAGTGCTATTATGAAGTGCAATGTCAGCACTGTTTTTTTTAATAATAAATACATTCAGCGTTTTAAAAGCATACACAATCTGTGTACATATATTAGTCTGTGGTTAAAAAGACTTGAAATGACTCGAAACCCAGAATGCAGGACTTGGGACTTGATTTGAGACTTTCCAGTATTGACTTTGGACTTGACTCGGACTTGCCTGTCTTGACTCGGGACTTGACTTGAGACTTGAGGGCAAAGACTTGAGACTTACTTGTGACTTGCAAAACAATGACTTGGTCCCACCTCTGCAAGTTAGTATGTGTAATGAGATGCAGTTAAACAGACTGTGATGCGCAATGTGACCAGCAGATGGTGGTAGATAAAGATGTTCAGGTAAACGTAACAAAGAAGACTGGAAAAGTTGAGATCAAGGCAAATAATGTATCACTACATCAATAGTTTCAGCACTTTGTTTATTAATTTACACCAGTTAGAAAAAATGCTTTCAAATGATCAGCCAAACCTGCCTATACTATTATTTCTATATTATTTAATTCATTTATTTTTGCTCTGGGGCAGCACGGTGGCTTAGGGGTTTGTGCATTTGCCTCACAATACGAAGGTCCTGAGTAGTCCTGAGTTCTATCCCGGGCTCGGGATCTTTCTGTGTGGAGTTTGCATGTTCTCCCCGGTACTGCGTGGGTTCCCTCCGGGTACTCCGGTTTCCTCCCACCTCCAAAGACATGCACCTGGGGATAGGTTGATTGGCACCACAAAATTGGCCCTAGTATGTGAATGTGAGTGTGAATGTTGTCTATCTATGTTGGCCCTGCGATGAGGTGGCGACTTGTCCAGGGTGTACCCCGCCTGCTGCCCGAATGCAGCTGAGATAGGTAGGCTCCAGCGACCCCAAAAGGGACAAGCAGTAGAAAATGGATGGATGGATGGATGGATTTTTGCTCTATTGTCCTATACATTTTCTGCAGAGTCCATTTCAACCCTGATTGTCCTAAACAGAACAGCAGAGTAAACGTAAACACAAGATCACATTAACAGTGATTTTAACACATATAGAAGTTAACATTTTTCAATGAAATAAAAATGTACATAGCGTCTACAAACAAGCACCTAATATGATTTAACATGTAAAAATAGTCCCAAAAGATCAATAAATAGACTCACACATTATTAAGACATTTGATGTTGATGCAAAGGCTACAGTCCATGCACACTTGTTGCAAATGGGAGAAAAGGACACATTTGTCAGCTGGATTCGAAGTACACTTGGAGCTTTTTAAATTGGGACAGCCTTTGCGCACCTCAATAACGTCAGCAACCCACAAATGCGTAGGATGCAGCCACCAAATTGGGACAGAGCTGAACTATCTGTGAGCAGACAGGAAGTACACATTCAGCCTGAGTAAAACCTGTAGGGAGGGGCTGTCATTTTATGTAATTGCTGGGTTGCAATCACGTGACCTAGAGTCACTTCCGATTTTCAGGCGGTGGTCTCCATTTTTATTGTGCTACTGTATATGTACGTGCATCTGTGCAGATTTTGGTGTATTTTAAAAGGTTTAGAGGCACAGATATAACCAAGTACGAAAAATATTTAAAATGGGATGAAGTGAATTTACACACTCTTAAGAAAAATATTTTTTGAAAGATTTAAAGCATTCATCATCACCAAGAGGTTACTTCTTGCCTCGACCTTTATTCCTTCAACACTAACAAGTATTTAGAGAAGAAACGATTGGAGACACATAATGTCTTTACTTCTGACGAGGTCAACAAATTAAACGTTAATCCGTGAAAGACAATGTTGGACTTTTTTGTGCATTTCTAAGTAAGGTTGATTGACATAATGAAGCCAGTGCAGTGATTATGACACTAATGAGAAAAAGGATATTTATTTGCCGCGATTGATGTCCAGGGCGTACCCCACCTTCCGCCTCAGTGCAGCTGGTATAGGCTGTAGCACCCCTGCTACCCCGAGAGGGACGAGCGATAGAAAATGGATGGATGAATTTTGTGCTAGAAATATTACTATCATCTACAATTCATACCTGCTGTTGTTTTTATGATGTGAAGTTCATATTGTGTCTCATTTTTTAGCGATATATGTCCCTGTTGTTGAGCAATGTTTGCTAGCAATATCAAGATTCAGTAAATTCTGTTGAGCCTATGAGAGATTAATTAATGTAGTTTATGAATAATGTTAAAAATATTTTCTTGATCCTAACAAATGGCACCAAAGACACAATAATATGGTCATCTGTGTCAAATTTCCTGCAATAAGATTTTAGTTTCTGTTATGAATATCGACAAGGAAAATATGGTGGATTGGACCAATAGTCACAATATTTATTACTGGGACTTAACATGACGTTAGTTTATTTGCACAAGCAGGTCAAATGAACACAAACAAACTATTGTGATCTCTTGTCATTTGTTCAACGTTTAGTTCTGCTCTCAAACACTACCAATATACCGTAATTTTTTGGATTAAAAGTTGCTGTTTTTTTCATAGTTTGGCCGTATACTCTGGAGCGACTTGTGTGAAATTATTAACACATTACCGTATAATATCAAATAATATTATTTATCTCATTCACGTAAGAGACTAGGCGTATATCAGCAATCGTCACACACACACGTCATCCAATAAAAATTTGGCAGGGGCAGGTCATGGCAGAAGTGCATTGAGAAAAAAAAAAGATGCCACCTGCTACTACTTCTGTAAACATATAGCATGTTCTATATGTTATAGTTATTTGAATGACTCTCACCATAATATGTTAGGTTAACATACCAGGCACCTTCTCATTTGGTTATTTATTCGTCACATAACGTACACTTATTCAGCCTGTTGTTCACTATTATTTATTTATTTTAAATAGATTTTCTAATGTCTTGGTGTGATCCGATTCCCGGATCACATCTTTTGTCTATATTTGAGTCTTTTGTGTTTTTTGTTTATGGTTTGACTCTTCCGATTCTTAGTTGGTGCACTTCCTTGTTTATATTCGTCAACATGGTTTTGTCACCGTTTCCACCTGCACTGGTGCCCGGCACACACCTGTCCTTGATTACCATTTCTGTATTTATACTTGCCTCCTCCCTTTGTTCTACCTGAGTTCTTCACTTGCTTTACGCAACACGCAAGTTCGATTATCTATTTTTGGCTTGCTAAGTTACACCTTAGCTTTTGGGCGCACGACACGCGCAACTTTTGGACTTTTACTCAGTGCTATTGTTAGCCTAGCTCCCCGTGCGTTGCACGCGTTTTCTTTTGCCTTTGTACCAGTGTTCTTTTATCATTTTAAATATTAAATCCAGCTCCTACCTGCTAACTTGCTTGTCTGGTCCCATGCATCTTGAATTGACACCTCCGCGCATCTCAATGCGTTCCGAACGTGACATGTCTATTCTTGGTGTTGGTTTTTCTCAAATAAATTTCCCCCAAAAATGCGACTTATACTCTAGTGCAACTTATATATGTTTTTTTTTCCTTCTTTATTATGCATTTTTGGCCGGTGCGATTTATTATCTGAAGTGATTTATAATCTGAAAAATACGGTAGTAGAGAATAAACTTGATTGCATCACGGATATTTTCTTAAGGATATATTTTTAAGAGCCATTTCTTATGACACACTTTCGTCTGTCCCTTGACTTTATGAACAACTTCTTTCGGGACTCTATGAAAGCTATTTTCTATCACTCTTTTTGAACGACTGAAACACCCAAGAACAGAGCAGCAATACTGTATTTTCTGTTTGAACTCTACACTCACTCTCACTTGTTTTAATGCTACGCTCAAGCTTCTTGACCATCGTGTGAATTAAGCTGCAAAGAAGAAAGACAGATATGACGTCATATGCAACCCAGCAACTGGCTTTAGCTGGTGGCAGCCATCTTTATAAAGCATGATCTCTGTGGAGTTTCAAAAAACGTTATGTCAAACAAAGTCTGATTGTCACCAAACGCTTTAAGATATCGACTTATAGAAAATACCTTAAGCGCCTAAAGGGTTTTGGGCACGTATTCCTGGATGTCAAATAGGTGGAAACATATCCAAGTTTGAGCAAATTAAAATAATATTACTTTGGTGCTTTTGTGGCAAGGACAGGGATACATTTAATATTATAGTCAATGGAAGATTTGGCTGAATTTTCTGGCTTTAAGGGCCAATAAAAAATCCAGAAAGAGGTTTTGTTCACAAAGAAAAAAAGTGTTTCTTCATGCTCTCAAACCCTCTAAGAAATTACAGTGGACGCAATTCGCTTTAATGGAAAAAGTTTTAAAATCCTTGCGGCGCTCACCTCCTTCTGATGGCGATCTAGCCACAACCATACATTGGATGGAAAATCATTTTAACCAGTGATAAAGGCTTTTTTCACACGCAGGTCAATTCCGATTTGTTTGCCCATATGAGACCTGTATAGGATTTTTTCATGTCCGTTTTAACAGTACAATTCCGAATTTTTCATATTCGACACAAGCCTCCTTCGTATGTGGATATAAATCGGATATATATACGATGCATCCTCAATGTGAAAGCTTCCACGCTGCAAGTCACCTTCACCCGACCAGGACATACTCAAAAAGCGATTAACGTCATAATTATTCGCCAAAATATGCAGTTACATAATAATTAGTTGACAACGGAGCATAAAACATGGGAAAATAATGTTTTAAAACTCAAGTGAAAGTTTTACCAGTTCTGTCTCCGACTGCTCGCCCACACACACACCTTTTCAAACAGACATTGAAACAAAAAATACCTCAAAACTCACTGAGCCAAAATACTTTCCCTCTTCCTTCTTATCTTTTACGCGCAATAATTCGGTAAAGGCCTACTGAAACCCACTACTACCCACCACGCAGTCTGATAGTTTATATATCAATGATGAAATATTAACATTGCAACACACGCCAATACTGCCTTTTTAGTTTAATAAATTACAATTTTAAATTTCCCGGGAGTTTCATCTTAGAAATGTCATGTAATGATGACGTGTATGCAAGACGTCACACGTTTTTAGGAAGTATGAGCGCTACGCACACACACAGCTCAAAGCTGTCTGCTTTAACGGCATAATTATACAGTGTTTTGGACATCTGTGTTGCTGAATCTTTTGCAATTTGTTCAATTAATATTGGAGAAGTCACAGTAGAAAGATGGAGTTGGGAAGCTTTAGCATTTAGCCACACAAACATACGGTGATTCCTTGTTTAAAATTCCCAGAGGTGAAAAATTTACAATGGATCAGAGTGCGGTCAAGCGAACATGAATCCAGACCAAATGTCAACCAGCAGGTTTCAGTGAGAAAATTGTGGTTAAATAGTCGCTTCTTACCGGAGAAAAGCTGAGCTTGGGCCGTCCATGAAGCTGCCGTCGACTTTCCTGAGACATTGGCATCAACACACCCGTGGATGTACACCTCCGACTATCAGGTAATATTAAACTCAGTAAAACACTAGCAACACAATAGAAATATAAGGGATTTCCCAGAATTATCCGAGTAAATGTGTTTAAAAACATCGGAATCTGTCCCAATGCAATCGCGTTTTTTTTTTTTTTTCGTAGTCCGTCGCTATCAATATCCTCAAACACAAATCTTTCATTCTCGCTCAAATTAATGGGGAAATTGTCGTTTTCTCGGTCCGAATAGCACTTTTTGTTGGAGGCTCCCATTAAAAACAATGTGAATATGTGAGGAGCCCCCACACTTGCGACGTCATCGTCTGCGACTTCCGGTAGAGGCAGGACTTTTCTCTTAACACCGAAAGTTGCGAACTTTAACGTGGATGTTGTCTACTAAATCCTTTCAACAAAAATATGGGAAAATCGCGAAATGATCAAGTATGACACATAGAATGGACCTGCTATCCCCGTTTAAATAAGAAAATCTAATTTCAGTAGGCCTTTAAGTAAATGTAGAGTTTAATTGCACAAGATCCTTCAAATTGCCAAAAGTGCGCCAGCACTGAGACCAACTACATTGGAAACAATGTTTACTTCCGTAAACAATGGTGTGCGTGCGGTGTGATGACGTCAGATTGTATTTACATTAGAAATTGCATTGTTTTTTGTAACTTGAACGTACACTAAAAAGATCGGATTGGACAAAATGAGATATGAAGCACCAAGTTGTGAACGAATGTCTGAGCTGCAAGAAGAGGTAATCTTGCCTTATTCTGTTATTTCCTGAAAAAGGGCCATTATAAAAGTGGTGTACCTAGTCAATGGGCCTATTGAGGGTTGAAATGATCCAAAGGTTTACCAGCTGCGTAGGCGCGATCGAGACCATTCCAAGTATATAAGTGAATTATATTTATATAGCGCTTTTTCTCTAGTAACTCAAAACGCTTTTCATAGTGAAACCCAATATCTAATTTTTATATTTAAACCAGTGCGGGTGGCACTGGGAGCAGGTGGGTAAAGTGTCTTGCTCAAGGACACAACGGCAGTGACTAGGATGGCGGAAGCGGGGATCGAACCTGCAACCCTCAAGTTGCTGGTTCTTATTAAACATGGCAGAATAAGAAGAAAACAAGTTAAAGTCCAAGCAATGATAATATGGGGCTGCTGTGCTAAGCAAAGCAGCCATTAACATGCTGCTTTATAACATGTTAATGGCTGCCTGCTTTTCAGCAGCCCCATAACAATGACAAAAGAAAACCCGACCTAGTTTTTTCCTACTGGAGAAAAAACAGCACTTTAATATGTTCAGTAAATATTGAAGTGCCATTTTGTTAAGATAAATTAAGGGCCTGATTTATCCATCCATCCATCCATTTCCTACCGCTTATTCCCATTTGGGGTTACGGGGGGCGCCGGTGCCTATCTCAGCTACAATCGGGCGGAAGGCGGAGTACACCCTGGACAAATCGCCACCTCATCGCAGGGAAGATCTAAACATCGTAGTAAATCTAAAATTAGTGGGCGTGTTTCATGCGATTTACTAACACTGCGTGTGCAATTGTTAAAGGTCGCACATTGTTTTTAAACATGAAGGAGATATGTACCTCGGGCAATTTAGACACAGTCCAAAGTGTGAAACCCACTTTTTTTCCCTTTTTTTTTTCAGCGCCCAAGATGCGCTCATGGTAGAAAAGATGCAAAATAATTGCATAGGTTATATTTTTCTAATATAATGTAATGTCATTTTCTTTTTTTTATGTTTAAGACATATTTGAATGATATATATTTTATGTGCAAAATATGTATGTCATTAAAAAAATACTAAAAGACACAAGGTTCACCCTAAATTGCCAAAATACCTGTGGTTAGGGTGTAGTCACAAGGTCATCATAAAGTTTTCATAATTTGCTATGATAACATTTTCTTTGAAAAGTAAAAAAAAATGTTTGCTTACATTTTTGTTATTAATTAGTATTAACATATATGTTTTATATTGTATTGCTCTATTTTCAATTGTTGCCAATAATTGTACATTGTAGTTTGTTGAGAATCTTTCAAGTGTCTAGAGACTTTTTTTTTTTTAAATGTCTTTATTAAAACGACGAGCAACAAATCTAGCATCTTTTTCTGGTGTTATTATGGAATGCACTCGTGTTTAGAGACTCTACTTCTATCCCTCAAAGTGATCTGTAGCGAGCATGACATCACATTCTTCAAAAATGTTCCAAGCTTTCAATAGTTTTTTTGTAGTCCTGAGGTCAAATAACTTGTCCACACAAATTTGTATATATTTAAATAATAATGATATAGTTATCATTATTTAATGATGGTTAACTCACTTAGTTTTGTGGGATGAAAATAATATTAAAAACACTTTACCTCTCGGTGTGATGCAGAGTGTTTGCTCTGCTGGTACGGCTCATTTGGTCTCGATCAGTGAATTGTGGTGCTTCTCACTTGAGTGCAAGTTTGAACACACCCTCAGTTTGCCCTCTGATGATAGGTACGACTTTAATAACACTATAAAATACATAATTTACTGCTGTATGTTTCTTTTGCACTAATTGTGTTTTAGAATATGGCTTAACGCATTAATAGCTTTGCCCTTTTATAGATAATTTCTAATGCAGCATTTGTTCGCTGTCCATGTTGTTGGAGGAAAAAGTGTTTTTTACACGATATATGCCTCAGGCCACAGCCAGCAGCCTGACTGTCATTGTGACCCTGGTGCATGTTAACTAGTGTTAGACTGTGTGCGTGTGTGTCTGAAGGCTTTGCTGAGTGTCATATTATATTGTTTTCAGCTTGGCCCTGAGGGAGTGGAATGATGGGGACAATCCCTCTGAGAGTGTACATGTGTGTGCATGTTCCCGTCTGTGATGGGGCCGTTTGACCCCATTTGATTCCGGTGTTGACCTTAGGTGGCTTCACACAGCAAACTATCTCCTCCAGCTCTGTAGAAGACACTGCTGTTTACGACATTGGCATATGCAAGAGGTGTGATACCACATCACTACTAACCATCATTTGAAATTACAGCTCCTTGCTTGCAGCCAACATAAAAATGCAAATACAGTGGTACCTCAACTCACGAAGACCTCAACTTACGAGTTATTTGGGATACAATCAGTTTCTTTGATATTTTAAGTCACGAGCACAATTTCAATTACGAGCCCAACTCGCCGCCGGTTCAAGTAGTATTCATATAATAGTATTATTTGTTAAAGGATTATGATGTTTCATTAATAAAGACTTAATGTATTGTTACACTTTGCTTTTTGTACATTTTCTGCACAAGAAACAAATATAATTTTTGATCAGACGGTTTGTGGGCTTTTGAGCGTCGATCAAAGATGGACATACCACCGGTAATCCTCCCCTCCAACCCACGGAACCAGGAACGTTCGTGCGAAAGAGAGGAAACGGATGACCGATTCAGAGACACAAACCATTAAAAATATGTCGTACCTATCTGAAGCCTACACAGAAAGTCAGCCACATTACACAAGCTGCAACCAGCGCCCACGGTAACCTGCAATAAACATCCAAACGACAAACATTTATCCATAAAAATATTGAAAAGCTGCAGATGCTGTGTTTCAATGTGTCCTCCTTAGTCCTCGCTCAACAAATTGGACAGTCAAGCATTACGTTTGGTACACAGACATATTACTTGTTGTCATTTCTGACCTCTCCGGTCAGCGATTTCCTAGTTCCTAATGTTACACAAGAGAGAAGCAGTTGTCATAACATGAAACACTTACACAATTCAATAGGGGGTGTTGGGGTAAGTAGGTCCCCAAGGCCTAATTGTTGAAAAACAAGTGGAAAAGTGCCCTGTTGGGAGCAAAAACATGTGCAAAAATGTCCTCTTGGAAGCCAAAATGCATGCCAAAGTGCCTTTAGGGGCCATAATTTTCACCATAGTGCACTCTTGGGATGCAAAAAGGCATGCTGAAGTGCCCCCTGCTTGGTAAAACATTGCATTGAAAACACACAAAACTGCTGCTATTGGATGGACATTATTGATTCCGATTAAGATATGTAAGAGTTGTTTTATCATATTGACATGTTAAACCCTGGTTAAGGTTAAACTCTGTATGGTCATTAGTCCATACTCTTACTGTGTTTTTTTTTGCAAATGGACAAATTATGTAATAAATTGATAGCAAAAGTTACTAGTCTCTAAAGATACCATTATGTAAAAATAATTGCTAGTTTGTCACCTCAAAGGTTCTTATACTGTATTAGGAGACAAAGACCAGTGTGGTGATCATGCTAAGCAGACCAGAGCTGTGTGAGGGTTGCAAACTGTAAATGTAGCTACAGTATATATATGATGCACTTTGCAATTAAAATAGACTGATGTAGTCATCTGTGTAAAGTAGATTTCCTGAATTTTGTGAAGCTTGGGTATATTTAGACTAGCTCATTTTAGAGACATGAATGAACCACAATTTATTCCCAGCACAATAAATGAGTCGCATACCTTTTATGTGGCCATGGCTTAAGATTGGATAATACTCGTTTTATTAATGGGTCATGTTGGGCCCTTTGTTGATCTATATTGAGCCAGATCTATAGGTGAAACTCAAAAACTTTGAATATTGTGAAAAAATTCATTCATGTCAGCAATTCAAATTTAAATTTGAAACGTATCCATGATATAAACTCATTACAGGCTTGTTTGTTTGTTTTATATTTAAACAAAAAAACAATTAATATAACATTAAAATAAATTGTGAACAAAAAGGCGACCAAAAAAATGCAAAGTGAGATGCATGAAGCCTTTATAGTGTGAATGCCAGTGCATTTACACATAAAAGATTCTACACACGCAAAAAACAAAAACAAAGTATTTATCTTATATTTCCAAAAAAGTTTGCCGTTCCAATTTCAAGGCATAGCACTAATCCTGGACATTCAAGCAACTTCCAGGAATTCACAAAATTCCAGTATTTTCAAAGCTCGATTTCCACACTTTTCGTTTCGACTTCTCCTTTTTCATATTTTAACCCGTCAGAAACATTCCACCGTCAAAATATTCCACTTAATTTTTTCTTTAAATATATAAAAAAACATCCATTTATCCGCCCATTTTCTACCTTGTCCCTTATGGGGTCGCGGGTGGTGCTGGAGCCTATCTCAGACGCACATTGGCAGATGGCGGGGTACACCACGGACAAGTCCCAAATATATATTTTCAAAATATGAGTACATATATTATATATACCCTATTGTTTGTGCACGATTGACAAGTGACGCACCGAAAATTTGGTCGTCTTAAATAGACTTTGCTTCCCGAAACCGGATGTGATGACGAAGTATCCACTTCTACTGCCGACTGTGTCTTCCCAGCTCACATGAGTGAGGTATCTTGCCCAATGCTGACGAAAAAGTGACATTCACGACCCATTCGGGTCGCATTTTATTTAGACTGAAGTCACATTTGAAAAGATCAGAGTCTATTCGGATTTTCACTACCTCCTTAATGTGGCCTGAATCTGATCGAAAAGATCCAATTTGAAGCACTTGATTGGCAAAAAAAAATCTGATCTGGTTGTGCAGTGTAAACGGGGCCTCTGAGTGTTTCATAGGCGGAAAAGAGCTAATCCCCTTACCTCCATTGTCAGCTGACTCTTGCTAGCGTCTATAAAGAAATTAGAATGCAAAAAAAGTGTGATTTTCTCACATAAGGATTGTGAATGATAGACAAAATTCCCAAATAAGGGCAGTTCCCCTTTAACGTTCTTATTTTTTACCATCGTCATGATTAATTAATCGAATTACGATTTAAAAATCGATTAATTGTGGACCCAGACTGATTGACATTTCATTTGGCCCTCGATGTTGCGTGCTGGTTGGAGTGCGAACCCCAAATGCAGAGGCGGAGGACGGAGAGCGTCTTTAGAGTATTTTATTAGCAACAAAAAGAAAACAATTAATGTAGCAATCAACTAAGAGAGATGGTGCAGAAGAACAAGCAACATAAAAAGGACACAAAAAAGGGCTAAATAAACCACAGTCTTCCAGCTGGAGGCGAGAGGAGACACAGGAGAGAAACAAAGAAGTCCAAATGAAAGCCAGAAAAGCTAATCTTCCAAAGACAGTAACGGGAAGGTCGTGACGTCCAGTAGCGCAGATGACATGAATCAAAGAACTGGTGTCTCCCAGCGGCAAGAACTCACCTTAAAAGGCTAATGAAGCAATCAGCCTCAGGTACGTCCCGATGCCACTCCTCCAGCTGGTTTGAGCACATCGAGGGTGAGAAGGAAAGACAGAGAAGAGACCAACAAGCTGTGTTGCAGATATACTAAATGTAACAGTACCCCATCCTTTAATGGATTCTAGGCCATTAAAGCCTACCAGTTTTCCCCGGTTTAAGTCTATTAAAATCTGACATGAGACAGGGATCGATTAGAGACCAGAAAATCCAGGACCGGTCCTTAGGCCCACACCCCTCCGAACCTACCAAATACTGAAATTGCCTACCCCTTTTTCTCACGTCTTATATGTCACTGACTGTAAATGTGGGGTGACTGTCGACTAGCCTTGGAGGAGGACGAGGAACCTTCGAAAGACATTGAATGCCGGATATCACTGGCTTGAAAAGGGAGACGTGGAAAGCAGGGTAGATCTTGAGTGAGTTCGGTAGCAAAGCTGGACAGAGCAGGGGTTAATGTTTCACCGTATATGGTCCAAAAAATGGGTTTAAGCTTCTTACAGACAGTGTAGTGGTAAGAACCAAACTTTGTTATCCATCTTGTAATTCGGTGGCTTAGGGAAGTGATGATTTGCAAGACGTTGGTTACACTCTGAGGTGCGTAGCAGGGCCACTCAAGTTGCGACAGGCGAGGCGAGCACGGTGGAGGTGGGCGGTGACTGATGGAACTGCTGGCTCAAACTCCAGTGAAAAGAAAGCGTCTGGCTGGTACCAGAATTCTGCGTTAAATGGACAAATGCCTGTCGCAGAGCTGACAAGAGTGTTATGTGCATACTCAATCAATGACAAGTTTTTAGCCCAGGAAGAAGGGTGCTGATGCCACACACAGCGAATAAAGGCCTCTCGGTCCTAATTGGCAGACTCAGTCTGGCCGCTGGACTAGGGATGGTACCCCGAAGACAGGCAGGCTGTGGCCCCCAGGGCTCTGTAAAACATCGTACACACTGCCAAGGAGAAGTGATTGTGGACTCTATATATTGGACAATGTCGATAGGAAGACCATAGAGCTAGAACACGTGCGGGACTAGAAGGTCAGTTGTCTTGAGAGTTGAGAACAGCTTGGGAAGCGCCACAAAGTGAACCATTTTGGAAAAGTGGTCTACCAAGTTAAGGATGATCAAGTTGTCGTTAGAAAATGGAAGTCCAATTATAAAATCCAAATCCGCATGAGACCAGGGCCTGGAGGGAATGTGGAGTTTGCATAGAAACCCGGCTGGCGCTTGATGAGATGTCTTGTCCTGGCACTGACTAAGCAGGCCGAAAAAAACTCCTTCCGCAACGAAAACCACCAGAACCGTTGCACCAGCAGGAATGTGGTATGGGTGATACCTGGCTGGCAGCCAATCCTAGATCAATGAGCCTAGGAGATGATGTCAGGGCAGACCCTCGGGATGACAAAGAGTCGGTCAACGGGACAATTCGCAGGAGCCGCAGTGTCTTTTAGTGCCTTGACAACCTGTCTCTCCATATCCTCCAAGGATTTGAGTTTGGGGAATAATTGTCTCTTGTGGGGCATTTCCCAAAGGAGGGAAGTATAACCTGGAAAGAACATTGGGTTTGCCATTTTGGGAACGTGGCCCCAGTTTTTCACCAGATGAATCTGGTGAAAAACAGGGCCCAACATCCCTGTTTGGTGTTGAGTGTTTTTGCGGAGTGCAGATATGCCAAGTCTTTGTGGTCTGTGTGCACAACAAAAGGATGCTTCGTGCCATCCAGTAGGTACCTCCATTCCTGCAAGGCCAGAACAGCAAGCACGGTTGCCGATGTCGTAATTGCGCTAGGCGGTAGAAAAAGGGGCAGGGCTGGAGTTTGTGATCTGTCTGTGAATGCTGAGATAGAACCACACCCACGCTGGTGTCACCTTGACAACGTGAACAGTAGTAAAAAGCGCTTTGAGTCTCATAAATGCAGCGTTTGCGTCTGCACACCATAAAAATGGCACTTTTGCTGGTAGAGCGCAAAACCCAGAGGCAGAAGACGGAGAGCGTCTTTACAAAGTCTTCTAATAGCAACAATAACAAAACAACTAAGGCAGCAAACAACTAAGGTATTGTGCAAAAAAAAAACAAGCACCATAAAAAGGACACAAAAAATGACTAAATAAACTAGAGTCTTCCAGTTGGTGGCAAGGTAAAAAGGTACACTACGCAGTGGAGACACCAGAGTGAAACAAAGAAGTCCAAATGGGAGTCAGAAATGATGTCCAGTATCGTGGAAGTCTGACAGCGTAATCGTGAAGAAATACCTTCTACATGTCCGCTAAAAAAAAGTCCACACGAGCTTGTCTTTCACACTTTACTGAACTTCAGTATATAGAAACACCAAGATATCAGTAATATGAATCAGTCCTTTAGAAACAGGTTTTTTTTTGCAATTATTTTGTTTTAATTACCTCAATTCCAAGGGCCACAGCCAGATATGTGTTTTGTGTTATTAAAAAAGTTCATGCAAGTAAAATATTTATTTTAAAGGGAATATGCAAAAACAACGTTTCTTACCTATTTTTACTTGTTTTTGTGTATTTGAGATCTGCATAAGTCCCGAAAACATAAAATCAAACCATGAAGAATGGTGGAGATATAACAACTTCCTTCATACTTCCTCCAAATGAGCCATTTGTATTTTGCCCAATGTGAGACATTTTTCCTACGTCTGACGTCAGCGGATAGCTCCATATTTGGTAGATATTTATCTGAACAGCATTGCGCGAATCCGCCATTGTAGTCCGAGTCTGTAGACAGTAAACTCCTTTTTCTCTATTCTCTTGTTGCGGGGCAAACTGGCCCGTACATGCACATGCATTCTCTACTTGTTGCCATTTCTGATAAAAAAGTAGTGTATAATTTTGACTTAAATCTGTCAATAGACTCGATATGGAAGCGCTAAAAACTTTAACATGACTGCCGGTAAGTGGAGGCACGTAAATAAGAAGGCCCACGAAATGGCCCATCCTGAAGAGATCTTTAGAAAACATCTTGAAGATGGTCGGAAAATTTAATCAATGCAACATTTTGACCATAAAACCAGACCACAAGAAAGTGTTTTGAGTGTAGAAAAAAAAATCTGGATTTGACCCTCTTAAGTTCTGTAACTTTTAAATACAAACTATAATTCTAACATATTATTTATTCATAATTGATATCTGTTATGCCCTTGTAGAATAGAGAATCTCCACCCCCCCGAATTGAAATACTGCTGAGAGCATATGTAAAAAACGAATACTTAAATACTAATAAATAAACTCCCCTCTGCCTCTTACGCCTCCCCCTGACACTTCACCACAGCACCCAGAGGGCCCTGCCTTACTATCTGAGAAGTACTGGTTGAAGGAATAACAATAAATACAATACTGGCTTGGCTGTGGACAGATGTTGTAACATTGAGCAAGTGAAGGTCAAGGCTGATCAGTTTTTGTCAGTGTAGGTTTTATGCACATCAGCATGACAGCAAGACAGTGCTTACTTTTTTAGCTTGAGACAGGATCAATTATGAAATGTGGTTGCTGGCAACTGAGAAGCTCCCAGGCTTTTAAATCATGTGTTGTGAAATCAGGATAGAAACACTTACTCTCAGATATGCAGCTAGTCCTGTACAGTATAGAATATGCTATGTGTATTCATCATCCTAAACACGACCATGTCACAGGCACTGAAAACTGAAAATATGCAGTAGTCTTTTAAACCTTCAAGTGACTATAGCTCACTGGCGGCTGCTGGTCTTTGAAGTCGAGGAAGCTCATTTTCAGCTACTCTCTAAATACAAATGCAGTCTCCAATAACAGATAACATTTACAGAGATGCTAGATTTTTACAAAGAAAACATCACTAGGATTGCAGAATTCTCCATACCAACACAAAATAACGGAATGAAACTTGAAAATGCTCTGGCGGTGGTTTTATATTTTATTATCACTGATTCGTTAATTTTGCTGTCAATCCAAATGTATTTCAGCCTCAGACAAATCATCAGCGTCGAGACATGCCCAGCCCACTTTTCATACTCTTCCACAGAGGCTCGGCTTCCGATGGGCGGGTGTTATGTTCCCAGATGGCTCTGAGTCTAGGGATCTTAGGAGAACAAAACATATAAAAGTGCATAAACTAAATGGGATGTGAATTAAAGACACCAAAGCCAAGAATTGAAAACAAAACTAGTGTTATTGAAAAGTAACAACAAGACACAACACTAGCTTAGCTTGGGAATACAGGTGCTGTCAAAGAAATGAACAAAACATACAAAAAGACACCTCTGAATAAGAAAGGTAATCTTACTTACTATCCATCCATCCATCCATCCATCTTCTTCCGCTTATCCGAGGTCGGGTCGCGGGGGCAACAGCCTAAGCAGGGAAACCCAGACTTCCCTCTCCCCAGCCACTTCGTCTAGCTCTTCCCGGGGGATCCCGAGGCGTTCCCAGGCCAGCCGGGAGACATAGTCTTCCCAACGTGTCCTGGGTCTTCCCCGTGGCCTCCTACCGGTTGGACGTGCCCTAAACACCTCCCTAGGGAGGCGTTCGGGTGGCATCCTGACCAGATGCCCGAACCACCTCATCTGGCTCCTCTCGATGTGAAGGAGCAGCGGCTTTACTTTGAGTTCCTCCCGGATGGCAGAGCTTCTCACCCTATCTCTAAGGGAGAGCCCCGCCACACGGCGGAGGAAACTCATTTCGGCCGCTTGTACCCGTGATCTTATCCTTTCGGGAACGTAGATCGACCGGTAAATTGAGAGCTTTGCCTTCCGGCTCAGCTCCTTCTTCACCACAACGGATCGGTACAACGTCCGCATTACTGAAGACGCCGCACCGATCCGCCTGTCGATCTCACGATCCACTCTTCCCCCACTCGTGAACAAGACTCCTAGGTACTTGAACTCCTCCACTTGGGGCATGGTCTCCCCCCCAACCCGGAGATGCCATTCCACCCTTTTCCGGGCGAGAACCATGGACTCGGACTTGGAGGTGCTGATTCTCATTCCGGTCGCTTCACACTCGGCTGCGAACCGATCCATTGAGAGCTGAAGATCCCGGTCAGATGAAGCCGTCAGGACCACATCATCTGCAAAAAGCATAGACCTAATCCTGCGGTCACCAAACCGGAACCCCTCAACGCCTTGACTGCGCCTAGAAATTCTGTCCATAAAAGTTATGAACAGAATCGGTGACAAAGGACAGCCTTGGCAGAGTCCAACCCTCACTGGAAATGTGTTCGACTTACTGCCGGCAATGCGGACCAAGCTCTGGCACTGATCGTACAGGGAGCGGACCGCCACAATAAGACAGTCCGATACCCCATACTCTCTGAGCACTCCCCACAGGACTTCCCGAGGGACAAGGTCGAATGCCTTCTCCAAGTCCACGAAGCACATGTAGACTGGTTGGGCAAACTCCCATGCACCCTCAAGAACCCTGCGGAGAGTATAGAGCTGGTCCACAGTTCCACGACCAGGAAGAAAACCACACTGTTCCTCCTGAATCCGAGGTTCGACTATCCGGCGTAGCCTCCTCTCCAGTACACCTGAATAAACCTTACCGGGAAGGCTGAGGAGTGTGATCCCACGATAGTTGGAACACACCCTCCGGTCCCCCTTCTTAAAGAGAGGAACCACCACCCCGGTCTGCCAATCCAGAAGTACCGCCCCCGATGTCCACGCGATGCTGCAGAGTCTTGTCAACCAAGACAGCTCCACAGCATCCAGAGCCTTAAGGAACTCCGGGCGGACCTCATCCACCCCTGGGGCCTTGCCACCGAGGAGCTTTTTAACTACCTCAGCGACCTCAGCCCCAGAAATAGGAGAGTCCACCACAGATTCCCCAGGCACTGCTTCCTCATAGGAAGACGTGTTGGTGGGATTGAGGAGGTCTTCGAAGTATTCCTTCCACCTATCCACAACATCTGCAGTCGAGGTCAGCAGAACACCATCCGCACCATACACGGTGTTGATAGTGCACTGCTTCCCCTTCCTGAGGCGGCGGACGGTGGTCCAGAATCGCTTCGAAGCCGTCCGGAAGTCGTTTTCCATGGCTTCCCCGAACTCCTCCCATGTCCGAGTTTTTGCCTCAGCGACCGCTGAAGCTGCACACCGCTTGGCCTGTCGGTACCTGTCCACTGCCTCCGGAGTCCTATGAGGACTTACTATGTCCTATGAGTATCTTACTTACTAAAACTATTTAATTAGCATAAAACAAAAACCTACCTACCTACTCCAGCCAAAGAGGGGCTACACAACCTACAAGGGTGACAAACACCACTAAGCCTGGTGTCTCTATACACAAACAAATCCTATGTGTGTAGTGTATAGAGGCTTATTTCTAACCGTTCCCAAAACTAGGCTGCAGATACTTACACAAGTTGAAAGGTAAAAAAATAAAACAGGTGGCACAAGTTAAGCAAAGAGCTTAAAAAAATGATTACAAGACAAAGTAGTGTCGATCAAAGCTCCACACAGGATGTCAGAAAAAGAATCCACCTGATCCAGTGGTGAGCAGGTGGTTTTAAACAGGCTGGGAGGATGAATGGTGGACCGGGATTGGCTGGCTGATTAACAGGTGAAATGAGGAGCAGCTGGGAACTGGAACTGGTTAATTGGCAGCAGAGGCAGTGTGACTTGTAGAAACAATAGCGGAAGAAACACAAACAAACCACCACTATGTGGAACATATCAGCGGGACAAAACTGAGCATTTATCAGATTACTGGCCAGTTTGGCTGCAGTAGAACCACGCACTCTATGCTCCCCATTGAAGTCAATGGACGATCAGCTTCAACACTGCACTGGTTGCAAAGGTTGAACGTGTTGTAGGTCTGTGTTAGCATCAAGAGACATAATACAGGGATGGGAATTTTTCCGCAGATCCGCGGAATTCCGACAATTCCGTCATTTCTGTGAATTGTTTAAATCCGGGGAGAAAATTATAGGGGGGGCTAGGTACTCGTGATTTTTGTCTCTGCGTTGACCTAGTTATCAGTACAAGGCAGAGAATTCCCGCGAAAAATATAATGCCTATGTGTGAAGGCATCAGATTGGCTAGCTCTACTATCAGCTGACAACATCAACCAATGACACTGCCCGTTATAGGTGTCTGCACGCGTTGTTTGCCGACAATATCTAGTCCCTGATCCTCAATTATTGTGAGCGTTTCTGAACTCGTATTCTGTTTTAACTGGTTGTGTTTATCGGCGACTATTCTGGAAAGAAAACAGTAGCTCTTAATTAAAACGTTTCTTTATTGACAAAAGAGCTTCAGACATGGTTAAGCTTATTCAAGATAGGAATGCTTCATCAGCGAAAGATATCGATAAGGGCACGAGAAACAAGTGGAACTGGGCATGGCTCGATATATCTATCAAACTGAAGGTAAAGATTAACAACAATATCGTAGAGGCTTCACGGTGGCACAAGCGTTAGTGCGTCTGCCTCACAATACGAAGGTCCTGCAGTCCTGGGTTCAAATCCAGGCTCGGGATCTTTCTGTGTGGAGTTTGCATGTTCTCCCCGTGAATGCGTGGGTTCCCTTCGGGTACTCCGGCTTCTTCTCACTTCCAAAGACATGCACCTGGGGAGAGGTTGATTGGCAACACTATGTGAATGTGAGTGTGAATGTTGTCTGTCTATCTGTGTTGGCCCTGCGATGAGGAGGCGACTTCCGCCCGATTGTAGCTGAGATAGGCGCCAGCGCCCCCCGCGACCCCGAAGGGGAATAAGCGGTAGAAAATGGATGGAAAATGGATCGTAGAAGTAGACGAACTGATCAGCGATTTCATTGCAAAGTGCGATGAACCGGGACGTGCTCAGTGCTTATTGCAAGGACATTGTGAACTATGGATCTCGGGGAAAGGTGGCACTCTTTGACCACGCGAAATCGGCAAGGTGTCTAAGTAAAGTGAGTTTACGGAGAAGTAATTTTTCACTGGGATCTGCCTTCAAGCTGAAATCAAACATTGTCACAAATGCGGCCTCAATTCAACTATCGAAGCCTCCCACCTCCGACTCTGCTCCTCTCACACCAATCAATTTTTATATTTTGAATTCTGGTTAATCCATTTGTAGGCCAATTTTTGTCTATAATCCAAAAGTGTGCAAGAATTTGATGTATGTGTAAACTTGTATACATAAATTTCAGCACATGATACATTTTTATGAAAATATTTACTAATAAATGTGAAATTTTGGTCAGGAGAATATTGTTAGATTTTGACTCAAAATAGCAAGAAATGCATCCTAAGCTAACATAGATTTCAAAATTTTTCTGGAGAGGCATGCCCCCAGGCCCCCCTAGCAGGCGTGCACTCAGGTGCAGCCGCTGTGCGGCCTTCTGCAAAGCGGTGTTTTAGGATTCTAAAATTTTCATCTGATTTTGTAAATCTACATTCCCATCCCTGATAATATCAATCAATAATATCAATTAATGAGTATGACTTCTGACTCTCACAAATCAGTAATGTGCTGATAGAGCACATTAATCTAGTCCTTGACCTTTAGCAAGAAGCCTGGTGGGAAAGGGACCTCCATCAAAAATGGAACACTTACATTTACCGTATTTTTCGGATTGTAAGTCGGGCCGGAGTATACGTCGCACCGGCCAAAAATGCATAATAAATAAGGAAAAAAACATATATGCGTTGCACTGGAGTATAAGTCGCATTTTTTGGGGAAGTTTCCATCCATCCATCCATTTTCTACCGCTTATTCCCTTTTGGGGTCTCGGGGGCCGCTGGCGCCTATCTCAGCTACAATCGGGCGGAAGGCGGCGTACACCCTGGACAAGTCACCACCTCATCGCAGGGCCAACACAGATAGACAGACAACATTCAAACTCACATTCACACACTAGGGCCAATTTAGTGTTTGCCAATCAACCTATCCCCAGGTGCATGTCTTTGGAAGTGGGAGGAAGCTGGAGTACCCGGAGGGAACCCACGCATTCACGGGGAGAACATGCAAACTCCAGACGGAAAGATCCCGAGCCTGGGATTGAACCCAAGACTGCAGGACCTTCGTATTGTGAGGCAGACGCACTAACCCTTCTGCCACCGTGAAGCCATTTTGGGGAAATTTATTTGATAAAATCCAACACCAAGAATAGACATTTGAAAGGCAATAAAGAAGGCTGAATAAGTGTACGTTATATGACACATAAATAACCAACTAAGAACGTGCCTGGTATGTTAACGTAACATATTATGGTAAGAGTCATTCAAATAACAATAACATATAGAACATGCTATACTTTTACCAAACAATCTGTCACTACTAATCGATAAATCCGATGAAATCTTCTTCCTCGATGTCGCTTCTAAACAACTCTCCCAACTCCAAAGGTATGCGCCGCTTCCTCTTGTCGTTTTCTGCTGCATATTTCACTACGTCCAGCTTGTAATCTGCAGTACATGATTTCCTTTTTGGTCCAATTTTTGTTCAGCCCTTTTCAGTTTTTATAAGTTACCGCCAACGATGAAATGATCCATTTTAATAGCTACGGCAGTAGCATATAGCATATTCTATTGTATTGTTTCTTGGTAAACATCAGCAAACATTTATTATGCTTTGCCAATTCCTTTGTCAAGTAATCCTGTAGATATTTATTTTGGTTTTATATGTACTTCTCTTGTCATGAAAGCGCTTTCATCAGAAGTTCCTGGAAAGTTGTAATTTATGGTATTACTGCTTGATCCATTGTAAGGTAAATATCAGTGTTTTAGGACTCTTCTGTGTAAACTTGCTTGTTTTTAGGAGGCATTCCGTTGCTAGGCGATCGCTTTGATTGATTATCCTTTCTTAGGTTATTGTCAAAGATTCAGTACGTAACACTCGACAACGTTAAAATCAACGGTGACAACAAGCAATCTTATTATCGTGATCAAGATTTATAGTCAAGAAAACTCCAAAAAGTCGAAAACTCCAAGCACAGGGTCATCTACATCAGTGGTTCTCAAATGGGGGTACGCGTACCCCTGCAGGTACTTTAAGGTATTCCAAGGGGTACGTGAGATTTTTTAAAAAATATTCTAAAAAAAAAGCAACAATTCAAAAATCATTTATAAATATATTTATTGAATAATACTTCAACAAAATATGAATGTAAGTTCATAAACTGTGAAAATAAATGCAACAATGCAATATTCAGTGTTGACAGCTGGATATTTTGTGGACATGTTTCATAAATATTGATGTTATAGATTTCTTTTTTTGTGAAAAAACGTTTATAATTAAGTTCATGAATCCAGATGGATCTCTATTACAATCCCTAAAGAGGGCACTTTAAGTTGATTATTACTTCTATGTGTAGAAATCTTTATTTATAATTAAATCACTTGTTTATTTTTCAACAAGTTTTTAGTTATTTTTATATCTTTTTTTCCAAATAGTTCAAGAAAGACCACTACAAATGAGCAATATTTTGCACTGTTATACAATTTAATAAATCAGAAACTGACGACGTAGTGCTGTATTTTACTTCTTTATCTCTTTTTTTCAATCAAAAATTATTTGCTCTGATCAGGGGGTACTTGAATTAGAAAAATGTTCACAGGGGGTACATCACTGAAAAAAGGTTGAGAATCACTGATCTACATAAAAGCTCAAATATAATACACAATACAGATATTTGGTTTGATGTGTAGACAATATTTGGTACATATTGTTTACGGTCACTGACAGTGGTTCTCTTCACCTGTTTTGTGCAGTCAGCGGTGTTTAGTTGCTGTTGTAGTGAGAAGGTACAGTATGTATTTTGTGTTTTGTCTAAATGCTTGCTGTAAATGATTGGCAGCCAGTCCAGGGTGTTTTCTACCTTTTGCTCGAAATTAACTGGAATCGGCTACAGAAAACCCATGAACTTTAACAAAAATAAATGCTGAATGTGTTACCATTCATTTAAACACAGATGCACATTCTAAGTTTTAACAAATCACAGTTTGAATTTTTCGAATTCTATTTGGACTAAACTTATGGCCATAGTTTGATGCCCAGTGTAAATGTGTCCAGGTCAAGTAACACGAAGATACAATGAACAATAACAAAAACGCAACACCCCCATTAAACTCAAACATTTACTGTAAATCTGTGTTTGTTAGCACTTCTCCTTTGCCAAGATAAACTATCCACCACACGTGTGCCATATCAGTTTCAGTTTTTAGTTTATTTCGAACATTCATACGATACAATGTAATTCCAGTTGTTTCATTAAAGCACATCCGAAAAAGAGTAAGAAGAAGCAGAGTTTATTTAATCCTACCCCTTTTCATACCATGGCAATTTAATCCAATGTCCTTGTTCTCTGTAACAGAAGAGTGGACCAACAAATAATACAGTAAATCATGACATATTAGAGTGACCTTTAATTTGGGCAATGTTAAGGTACACCTTTGCAATAATCATGCTGTGTAATCAAACCTTCACATGCCACATCTGTGAGGTGGATGGATTACCTTGGCAAAGAAGACTTGCTTCTTAACACATTTAGACAAATTTGTAAAAAAAGGTTTGAGAGAAATAGGCCTTTTGTGGACATAGAAAAATAATTCTACGTTTTAGTTCAGCTCATGAAAAATGAGAGCAGAAACAACACTTTTGCCTTTACAGTATGCTTTTGTTCAGCGGACATGGATAGATAGGTAGATAATACTCAATTACAGTATGCGGCCCACCCACTGCAAATAATTACATTCATGCTTAGGTTATGAAACTGAGAACTTGGTTTGCTTTAAGATTACATAATGCCACTATGAGTTGCCACAACTTATTATCTTCATTGTCTGCTTACTGCTAGGCATGCTTGGCTCTGTTTTACTCTATGTCAAAACACTGTCGCTGAGGTGCTGCACACATTTTAACGTTGCCTCTCCGCTCATTTGTATAAAAAAGGACCATAGCCGGAAGAACGTCAGATTTGTGTTTAAAACTTAATGCTTAAAATTCTGTTTAACATCTTCTATGACACTGTCATAAAATACATAAGCAGCAAGAGAGCTTAACTCACAGCTGGGCCTGATGTTTAGACAGCATGTCAGTCATGGGCTCTGTCAAGTAAAAACATTTTAACATCTATCTGCAGAGATACTTTGCTTTCGTTATGTCAACCTTGACTTTGAAAATGACTGAGTGACTGATTCAGGAATATCATTACAATGTTGCATGATTGACTGCAGCAGTGTAGCTGATAGCTTGGTTCGACAGCACGCATAAAATCAACAAATATGATTTACATTAAACATTTACGATAGTGCATGTCATTTATTTGCCCAAAACTTGGTAAATGTTTTATCTAAAGTTTCTTTTAGGTTCTATTGGCTGTATGTATACGCTGTATGGAGAGACATTGGCCAACGAGCACATCAGTTGTAGTTTCCTCACTATTTTTTGTACTGACAAGGCATTGATCTGATCACTGGCTGTATCGCATTTAGGGAAGGTAAAAGAGCTTGTACGGTCAAAATAAGTTACACGATAATCCCTAGTTTGTTCATGATTAACGCAGTATTATATCATCCCTGTTAATTGCTACAGCTGTCAAACAAACTAGGAATAATTGTGCAACTTATTTTGTGTATATATATATATATATATATATATATATATATATATATATATATATATATATATATATATATATATATATATATATATATATATATATATATATGTATATATTTATTAGGGATGTGTGGAAAAAATCGATTCGAATACGTTGTGCGATTCAGAATCGATTCTCATTTTTTTAAAAATCGATTTTTTTTTTTTTTTTTTTAAATTTTTTTATTTTTTTATTTTTTATTTTTCATCAATCCAACAAACCACTACACAGCAATACCATAACAATGCAATCCAATTCCAAAACCAAACCTGACCCAGCAACACTCAGAACTGCAATAAACAGAGCAATTGAGGAGACACAAACACAACAGAAGAAACCAAAAGTAGTGAAACAAAAATGAATATTATCAATAACAGTATCAATATTAGTTATAATTTCAGCATAGCAGTGATTAAAAAGCCCTCATTGACATTATCATTAGACATTTATAAAAATAATAAAAAAGAACAATAGTGTCACAGTGGCTTACACTTGCATTGCATCTCATAAGCTTGACAACACACTGTATTCAATGTTTTCACAAAGACAAAATAAGTCATAGTTTTGGTTTGTTTAATAGTTAAAACAAATTTACAATAATTGCGATCAGCTGATAAAACATTGTCCTTTACAATTATAAAAGCTTTTGGTATGTGGTGGGGTGGTGCAGTGGCGGCACCGATGACCAAGAAGACCGCGGAGTTAGAATATAATTACAACACTTTATGTACATATTTATATACATATTTATATAAAATTTACATATTTACATAATATGTAACTACAAGCTCCATTCCAGTCCCATTGCTTTTATGAGCGGTCGAGCGAGTCAAAAGCCGAAAAAAAAAAAAAAAAAAAAAAAAAAAAAAATATATATATATATATATATATATATATATATATATATATATATATATATATATATATTTTTTTTTATTTTTTTTTATTTTTTTATTTTTTTATTTGTGCCGGCCGTAATTCTTTCGTGGCGGGCCGCCACAAGCAAATGAATGTGTGGGAAACCTTGGGCTATATCATCCCTACAAGCCTGTTTAGCAGAGGATTTTATATATATATATATATATATATATATATATATATATATATATATATATATATATATATATATTATAGTAAAGGTTTCTGTGGTTTATCCGTTATACAGTGCTCAATACCGAGGTAGAGCGGAATATACGTTAGGTCAGAAAAAATACAGAGGCTATATCAGGGGTAGGGAACCTATGGCTCTAGAACCAGATGTGGCTCTTTTGATGACTGCACCTGGCTCTCAGATAAATCTTAGCTGACATTGTTTAACACGATAAGTAGTGAATAATTCCGCTGGTAATCACAGTGTCAAAAATCACGTTCAAAATATAAAACATTCGCATTTAATTCAACCACCCGGTTTCTACCGCACCTGTTCAAGATGTCGCATTAATGGTAAGAAGTATTTTGTTTGTTGGTTAGCTTCAGAATAACAATGTTATTAAAAAGAATGAGAGACTTATTATACTCTAAAAATGTTGGTCTTACTTAAAAATGCAGACATTTAGTTGTATTCAGTCTTAAAAAAAATATTATATGGCTCTCACGGAAATACTTTTTAAAATATCTGGCTTGTATGGCTCTCTCAGCCAAAAAGGTTCCCTACCCCTGGGCTTTATCATCACTACAAGCCTGTTTAGCATAGGATTATATATATATATATATATATATATATATATATATATATATATATATATACATATATATATATATATCAATATATATAATAAATAGCAGGAAATGTGCAACCCGCCTCTCCTCCCCGCCGCATGCCCCGCCTCCTGGCCGCCATCTCGGGTAGGAGCGCTGTCTGTCCTATCCCGCTGTCGGCTCCGTCTCTCCACAGTGGCATTTGGTAGGCATCAAATTCTGAGATGGAGTTTAACTTGCGAAAGTCAACGCACATGTGCGGGGATCTTTTTTTTGCCGGCACTGGGCTGCACCACTCCAAATTTGATAGTTCAATGACTCCTAACTCAACCTCCTCGTGTAATTTCTCGGCCAGCTGCTGAGGAACATGATAAGATCGCTGGCGGAGTGGATTAGCCTCCTTCAGTCAGATTAGGTGCTCAATTACGGTTGTCTTTCTCAGGCACGCAGCTAGCAGGGATGATACCTTTTGAAACACCTGCCGAAGTTGTGCTGCTTGTTCTGTGGTCAGGTGTGCCAGACTGGGAGAGAGGGTTTTGGTGACTACCGCTACACCAGGATTTTCCACTTCTTCCTTCTGTATTTTTTTTTACCAGGAGTGATCCTACAGGAGTTAGAGCTTGAATTTATTTCTATAATTCAAGCATGTTCTAATGGTATGTTTGTTTTTGTTTCTTCTCGTCAGGTTGGAATATTTCATACAGGGTATAATTGTATAAGGACCTTGGCTCTTTGCCAGCAATTTAATACTGGAGGAAGGAAAAAGGAGGAGAACCTTTTTCTCTGGCTGGAAGTCATGCTGAGGTGCTTGATTATCATAACAGCTCTTCCTTGTTTTATAGGCTTCAAGCTGATTCTTTTGAGCCTCCACTTGATACCTGGCCAACCTGTCTCTCATTTGGAGCATGTATTGGGTCACTCCATAATTGCTTGAAGCAGGTGTTGAGGCTTCCCAGCTCTTCCTGAGTAAGTCCAATGGACCCTGGACATCCCAGCCATACAGAAGTTCAAAAGGCAAAAGTCGTGTTGATGCTTCGGGGAACTTCCCATTTGGTTGAGTTTTTTTTTGCCTGGATGTAGGTATTTGAAGCCTTTTGAGGCACTTGTGATTAAGGGCTATATACAGTAAATACATTTTGATTTATTGATTGAACTTTACAGTAGGCAAAGAGTATAAACGGAAGCCAACGGTCCCAGTCTTTTCCGGTATCATTCCCACATTCCTGTTAGAGCCCCTTCAGGGTCTGGTTGGATCTTTCAACAACTCCATCTGTTTGGGGATAATAGGGTGTGGTCTTGATAGACTTATTTCCCAGCTGATTGTGGAACAGCTGTAATAGCTTTGAGATTAGGTCAGTGCCCTAAAATCAGTCAGCACTTCATTAAGGAGTTTTACTCTTGAGAAAGGTTGAACCAATGCATGGAGGACAACCGGTGCAGTGATACAGCTATGTGGCAAGGCTTCAGGGAATCTGGTGGCATAATCGCACACAACAACAATATATTGGTGTCCCCGGGAGCTGTACACCAACGGACCCACGATGTCTATCTATCACTATCCTGCGAAAGGGATTGAAGATAACAGGAAGTGGACAAAGGCTCAGTCTGACATGCAGGCGAGGCATGTTATTTGACATGTGGGGCATGTGGAGCAATATGTTTGGATATCACTGTAAATGAAGGGACTAATAAAATTGTAACCTAACCAGTAAAAAAGTGTTGTGTCGACCAAGGTATCTGGCCCACGGAACTGTGTGTGCTAAGTGCATCACAAAATTTATACAGCTTGTGGGAATAACTAAATGGGTTTTTTGTGTCATTTACTTCACACAAAAATTTCATTTTTGTGTGAAGTAAATGAAAAAATTTTCATTTTTGTGTCAAATGTAGATTTACTAAGGAACATCAAACCTCCTAGCCAATATCAAACTATGACTTTAACTATTCATCCATTTTTTTAATTACTGCAATATTTTGAAGTATACTCCATCTATTGTCAGTAACCAAACATGTCGTGTCAGTTTCAAAACACTGTTGGCGCCTTGACTTCCCAGGTTCTTTTATTCCTCCCTTACATAGACACCAATTTTAGCCTACACCCTAGTAACTACAGGACAGGACACATTCTGCTCTGTCTTACCTATCAGCATCAGCCTTAGTCTTTGCCTTCCTGATCTCTGCTGATCTTAGGTCGGGGTGCATAGCAAGTGACTGTAACCTAAACTTTTAGTATGGGACACGCAGAGGCTGTATGGCCTGGCTGCTTGTAACGGTGACAAGTTGCATCCTTACCAGCTAGACATTGTTTTGGGGCAGTATTGATGCCGCTTTGAGCTTGCTGATTGGTTGGCTGTCGTGTTGGTTTGAATGGAAGTGGCTGGATTGCTGGACGGTCTGATGTGATGGGGAAACAAGCCACTGGTCCACCTCGGCACGCATTGAAATACTGGATAGCCAGTTTAGCCGCCTAAGCACGTCGGTGGGCTCATTTTCTTTCACCCAGGTAAGGACATCAATTCAGAGCACCCGAAACAGCTGCTCCAAGATGATGGTCTCACCAACTTGTTCTTTGGTGTGCTGCTCTGGTCTTATCCAGTGTCGATAAAAGCCCTTCAGGCGGTGATAAGTCTCACCGGGGCTCTCACCAGAAGGAACAATTGCAACCCATAATTGACGGTAAGTCCCTGTAGAGATGTCCAACTTCACCAGCAACGCTGCCTTCAGGTCTGTGTAACAGTGTGTTCTGTCTTTACCCATCACCGTGTTTGCTTTTAGCACCTTCCCAGACAGGAGTGGAACGAGTCTGCAGGGCCATTCACTCTCTGGCCATCTCCAGGTTTTAGCAATGCACTCAAACTGTAATGAATAGTTCTCAAGGTCCTCATTTGCCTGATATGGAGGAATATTTGGATCATTGCAATGACACCAATCAGGTCTAGGTGTCTCTTCATTGTGCAGCAGGAACGATCTAACATCTAACATAACGTCTGTTGTGCAGGCGGAAACCCACACCGAGGCTGCTTGCAGTCCATGTGCTTGAGGTAGCCAAACCACTTTGTAAGTTCATAACATGGGGCGCAGGTGTCTTGAACTTTGGTGCCTGTTGAGATGAGAGCGCGGTTCAGAGGCCTCTGAGCTCAGCGAACAAAAACTCCTCTCTCTTCCTCTCTCACCATTGCCAGAAACACACCACCTGGCACTGGTGTTGAAGGCCCAGCTTGTTCTGGTGCATTGGCAGTGGTTTGGTCCTCCTCCACTGCTGAGGACTCTACTTCTCCAACAATGTCCATTTTGGAGTTTCACAATCTTCACCCTCTTTCAACTGTTTTTGGAAGTGCAGCTCTGTGCGGCTTTTGAATGTGCAGGTTATTCCTTTTTTCCAACTTACATACTACTTCTTAAACCATTTACCATGAGGTCCTTCTTCAATCCCCACAATTAGGGTAGAAAAATGGCAAGTCAAAAGAAATAACTTGAATGCATTTTTTTTTTGTCCAAATAGTGCGAAAAAAAAAGTGGAAATAAAACAAAAATGAAAAAAAATGGTGTCTTTACAAATATTAATCAGTATTTCACTTAATGTGTGATAAAGTCTTTATAAATGGTTGATTAATATAGGCTAGTAAGGTAAAGTGTTGTACCTGACAAGTTTCGGTAGCCGAAACTTGTCAGGTACAACAATTTACCTTACTAGCCTATATAAATCAACCATTTATAAATACACTTTAGTAGGCTAAATGAACCTCTTCAACATGTGTGATACAGTCTTTAACCTTCTTTGTAATAATAATCAAAAATGCTAAACAATTCTGCTCAGCTTCCAACCACCACTGTCTCCAACCCAACACACCCACTGAATACCAGGCAAACTTTTTATATCCTAGGCCCCTCCCCCTGACTGTCACATCACTGAAATGCGCCCCACAGTGATGCTTTTAAATGTGCGTGATGACGTCAGCTCAGTTTGAAAATGACCAGGCCAGTTGTGAATACTTTCGGTTTAACCAGAAATGTAGATTAAGGATAATGAAGATAGTCAGAGGCATCAACTATGCAACCTTGATGCTCTGTCAGGTTAAATGAAAGCTATGTGGTGTGAATATGTGTGCATATATGTGATGCGGTTTATGTTTAAGTGCGTGCGTGCATCTGCGTTTGGTGCCGGGTGTTTCTCTGTGTGGGTCACCCGTAGATCTTGACGGAGTCACTCTGTCACAATATGTAATGTAGTAACAGGCACATTCATAATAACATGTAATATTTATGTATGTTGGTCATTTTAAGCATATGGCGGTGCATTAATTATACAAACGTGTCACGTTTGATATTTCCTTCTATAACAACAATTACGAATCATGGCAGACTTCATGAGAGCCAACAACGACTACTTTGGGACATTTGATCCAAAACCTTATATATTTTTTTACTTGAATATAAGGAGGATGAGCTGCAAGTTTTACAAGCTGAGTGATAAGCAAATCCAGGAAGCAGCCCTGTTGCTAAGTGCTAAATAAGAAATACAAACTAAAAAAATTATACAACAATTATGTACTGCCCTCTCATAGTAGTTTTTCAAATGAGATTTGAAATGTTGTTTTTTTGAGAGTTTGAGTCTGGTGCAACAGGCTTCCATGGCCAGTCAGTCTACAATGCAGTGCAGCAGGCTAACTTAGTGTAGGTACAAAGTCAGCAGTCGTAGCTTAACTTTTACAGAGTTTGGAGAATACATGTCTACATCTAGAAGTAGTTATTCTGTTCAAAGTGAAGTTTGTTTTATCAAAATCTCATTGTATGTCAGCTAATAACCCAGTTCAAAGATACTGTATGTGCAACAACACAACCAATCTAATTCTGATCTGCAGACACTTATGTATGGACACCAATGAATCAGAGAAAAGCAACATACAACTCAGTTCAGTAAGAAAAGTCCAACCCTTGCCATGAACATCTACTCATCAAACATTTGTAACAGGAAACATACCCCCACTATGCAGCTGCACCTTAAATCCAGAAAGAGAGCTGTTTAGCAACGGTAGGATTTTGATTAATGACAACAGGGTCTACTATCCTCAATGCAAGGCAACACCCAGACCTCCAGAAGCCCAAGTGGCAGCTACCTCAAACATAGAAAAATATCTGATACAACAAGAGATGGTGAGCTGTGGATTACTGAAATTTAACTGTCAACCTGAAAATTTCTGAGCATAGAAAATGTTTTCCGAAAGTGCAGTCCACGATCTGATCTGAGCTTATCACCGCTAAAGGAGCTTGACCTGCTTTCAAAATGGCTTGGACCACAGTCAAACTAACTGTAGGTTTGAGAGGTTTTCCACGTGGAAGTCATTAACACAAGCATTATCCAGACTCATCAAAAAGGCCAAAAGTGCCTCAAAAACTCTCACTAGACAATGATGAGGAAATGAAGGAGGTACAAGCAATCAAAAGCGAACATCAAAGCTACACAACAAAATGTCCTTAGTAAAGAGGTCCAGTGTCTCTCCAAAGTACAGTAGATCCCAAAACAAAGACCTCTCCAGAAACGGGCTCCGGTTTTAGACAAAAACAGATTATGACTCATTGCCCCACTGTTAGTGAGAGTCTCAGGATCTGCACCTCAGGGACACAATTTCACAGAGGGGGCTGTGAGTTCAGCAGGACTTTGGATGATTGCGGTAGAGAAACCCGTCTCCAGTGGGATTCACAAGTACATCATCTGCAAAAGACTGAGAGAATAATTGGCTGAACAGAAGATGTCAGACTTGCCAGCAAATAAAATGTCATTGGAACCCCCTTCCACTCATATTGGAACAGATGTCTTTGTTCAGTGGACATTGACCTCCAGAAGGACAAGAGGGGGCTATTCCGAGAGCAAATGCTGGGCCCTTAAATTTACTTGACAGTGCACATTGAAGTTATTGAGTCCATGACCACTGCTGACCAATGGTACAGTTCACTGCAATTATGGGCCACATTGAATCGGTGTGCAAATTTCATCAAAGCATGTAAAGAGCTAAATTTCAAAATTGGAGATTCTGTCCTAAAAACTTAACTTGAAGATAACAAATGCACTTGTATCTGCAATCCTCCTGGTTCGTTCCCCATTGGTAGGGTTTGGGATTGGAAGATAGGCATCGCACTACGCATTCTGGATGCTTTTCTCCTCAAGACTCACACACCATCTGATGCATGAGATATAAATCACCTTGTTGGTAGAGGTCACTGTGATCAAATATTTAAGACCAATTGTTCCAGTTGCATCTGACCCAGATGCTCCTGCAATTCTCATTCCGTCATTGTTGCTAACGCAAAAACTCTGCCATCAAAGTCAGCAGTCATACCTTAACTTCCACAGAGTTTGGAGAATATATGCCAGTAAGTAGTTGACCATATGTTGTTTAATGCCAAGTTTGTTCTATCAAAATCTAATAATATCGATGTTTCCAACAGTTTAGAACAATTGAGATGCTAATTCCCGGCAAAATCCATTATATGTTAGCATCAAGCTAGCGGAATATGTACTAACTTTTTTACTGTATGGTTTTATTGCTTATACCAGCGTGTATTGCCGATTTAAAACTGTTTTTACATGTTTTTGGCATTTCTAGTGTATTAATGTACATTATTTCATTTGTTTATTTTTAGAGTGATCTAATTCGGAGGCAACCAATAAACAACCTCAACTTGGAAGTTTTTTCGTCCTTAAATGAAAAGACTGTTTACCTTTCTGTTAACTAAATACCTACATTCAGGGAGAGCAGAAAAATCACTTAGTGTACAATTTGTGATATCACTAGGATGGTGACTGATGGAAGTTCATATATTATCTTTCAAGTGAAGAATTAATCATAATCCTAAAGCAGGTAAAAAAAAAAAAAAAAAGCGTTGTTTCGTGTCTTTGTCAAAATTCCCAAGTCTAAGTTGACCGTCAAAGTTGACCAACTTCACGGTTTATGGCAACAATGTTCTACTATACAAGTGAGAGGCATTATTTATTATCTAAAAACAACTTTTACCAACTCAGAGGCAATGCAGCAGCTCTGTGTCAGTTTGTCAATAGCTGCATAAGCTTGTTAGCTCTCCGCAATCACAGCGCCGCTAAAAGTAGTTCCTCTGCGTTCGCATTAAGATAACAATATTGTCAATACTTGGTTAATACATGTATGCAGGTTACGACATGTAAATAGAGTAGTATTGGCGATTTATGGAGATTTTTCAAGAGGGTTTTATGAGCGCTATAATGAATTATGAAGTGAAATGAGTTATATTTGTATAGTGCTTTTTTCTAGAGACTCAAAGCGCTTTACATAGTGAAACCCATTTAAACCAGCACAGGGAACAGGTGGGCAAAGTGTCTTGCTTAAATACAAACGGCAGTGACTAGGATGGCGGAAGCGAGGCTCGAACCTGGAACCCTCAAGTGCTACCAACCAAGCCACGCCACCCCGGTGATGGATGACTCCTGTTAGCTTCAGTCGCCATGAAACAACATCGATGTGGCCATAATGATGCCACTTGTAGAGAGGAGAAGTTTCACGTCCATGTTTAAATTAAAGCTGAGTCCATTAACAACATAAAATGTAGATTGTTACTCAAATTGCTGTAGTAATATTGAATAAAAGCTCAGCAGAAAAAAGACAGTCCAGAGGAAGTCTAGAGTCACTTTTATCTGAGACTTTTGTCAAAACATGTCAAGACACTTCTCATACAAATCAAACACGCTTCACATTAAATCATGTCTAATCACCCAAAAATGTTTTAATCGTCTTACATTATGTTAATGCTTTGTCGAAGATGTTTTTAATGTGTGTTATGTGATATATTTACCAAAATAAATGTTTCATGGCAGATTGAAATAAAGTGTATAGTATTTTATAACATGTTCTGATTGATAGTCCGCAATTACAGAATGTTTAGCAGGCTGAATATTACATTTTATTCATAAATAGAGAAGGTTAAAAAATGGTCATGCAGAGATGTGAATACCATTAACTTTACAACATGTAATGTATCTATTCAGGTAGAAATATCAAAGATTACATTACCTATCGTCTTTGACAATCAGACCATGATCGTAACAATCCACATTTTATTTGATTAATGTTTGAAACTGGTATATAAACATGGTGTAGCTCCTTTCCTGTGAATGCAAGTGCTTGTACGGCAGGAATGCAAATTCGGTATTCCTACAAAATACAAAATTTTATGACCGTTGTGGTGAAGAAGGAGCTGAGCCGGAAGGCCAAGCTCTCAATTTACCGGTCGATCTACATTCTCATCCTCACCTACTGTATGGTCATGAGCTTTGGTTTATGACAGAAAGGACAAGATCTTGGGTGCAAACGGCTGAAATCAGTTTCCTCCACCTGGTGTCGGGGTTCTCCCTTAGAGATAGGGTGAGAAGCTCTGCCATCCGGGAGGAGGTCAAAGTAAAGCCGCTGCTCCTCCAAATTGAGAGGAGCCAGATGAGGTGGTTCGGGCATCTGCTCAGGATGCCACCCAAACGCCTCCCTAGGGAGGTGTTTAGGGCACGTCCGACTGGCAGGAGGCCACGGGGAAGACCCAGGACACGTTGGGAAGACTATGTCTCCCAGCTGGCCTGGGAACGCCTCCGGATCCCCCGGAAAGAGCTGGACGAAGTGGTTGGGAAGAGGGATGTCTGGGCTTCTCTGCTTAGGCTGCTGCCCCCCGCGACCCGACCTCGGATAAGCGGAGGAAAATGGATGGTTGGATGGATGGACAATAGACACCGGTTTGAGTCTATGTAATATTTACAGTGTTAGGAAAGACAACATTATGTATGTGGTGAACTGTTAGCTTTGCCGCCTTCTTCCGGGCTGAAGGGGGACGTAGATGTACAGTATGATACATATTTGAGCAAGAGCGTACTTGATTGATCAGCAAGCATCTTAGCAAGTTCTGCAGTGCTTGGTGATATCTGGCCAAAATATATCTTCCTCTGAGCAGCCAGGCAACCAGACCGAAATTATGTCATCTCAGGTCTTTGAATTCATAATACTAAAATTGACTCATAAGGGCATGTTTGTGTGTGCGTGAGGGTTTCCCAGCGTAGATTAACATTATCTAAGTATTGTGACTGTTATTCTTGGAGACCTGTCCGCAGAGTCTTACCATCGACAGATTTACTAAGCCTTACTTTTGTGATGTGGACGCTATCCACCTGCGCATGTCACAAGTAATGGCCATACTTTATTACCAGCCCAAAAAGATCCACCCCAGCTTACAAGAACTGACTGGCCTCTTGCTCTTGGAGGAATGTAATCTTTCACCAAATGCAAAACATGTAATTTCTTAGACTAGAAGATACTACATATAATAATGGTGTTACAGTACTAACACCATTACTTTCACCTGTAACGAGTCACCTAATAATTACTTTTACGTACATTAAAACACTGTTTTCAATGTGTTTGATGTAACATAGCACACTAGTTTTGATGTTGTTTTATGTCAACAAGACAGCATCAGAAACACGGCAGGTTCACTGCAGGAAGTAACTTTTACTGATGAAAGCAACAACCATCACCGCACTAAAATGACTTGATATTAAAGAGAAAAAAACACACAGCAGAAAACATGCCGGCTAAGTACAAACATACATATACTCATACTACTACTACATGGAAATAATGAACAACAAATCAACGATTGAAGTGACAAGCTTGCAATCGTCACAATACCACATTCTCGGACATGAGACAAGACATTACATCTCTTTATTAACTGGCGCTAACACACCCATCCATCCATTTACTACCGCTTATTCCCTTCGGGGTAGCACTAACACAATCCAGTGAAAATATTCTACTGAACTCCCATCATTGTCAGTGTTCTGACAAAGCATGCTGGCAAACTACCTCTGCCAAGCTACAAACTGAGCTAAGGTAAAATGCTGCTCTCAGCGCGTTCTCACTGACGTCACACGTCACCTGGCAACAGGCACCGCCTTTTAAAGGCACACACACGGACACTTCTCTCATGAAACTTCTCTCAACTGTATATAATATATATATTTTTTTTTTCTTCAAGAAACACATTAATTACTTACCGCACAAAATATTATTATTCATTGAAGAGTAATTCCATTATTAATTCAGTCAATTCAGAGTAACTATAATGAAATACTTTTTAAAAGTAATTTTTTAGAACACTATTTTTTTATTTATTTTACCCTACTGTTTTTAATGAAAAAAAGGAAATATGTTCTCATTTTTGCAGGAAATTTCCCATTTTTGAAATGCAAATGATTATACGAATGAGTGTAGTGATTCAATCAGTTATCTTCATCTTGCAGGGGACTGGGAGTGCTACCCTCATGACCCCACTGTATGGCATGTAAGTCTTAAGTTTCTTATTTGATTACCATTTCCAAAATAAAGTATAATCCCATTCAACTGAGAAAAAAAGATACATATGATATGATATGGAGGATCAAAGTATATTGTAATGTCATCATATTGTTTATTGTTGTCAAAAGATTTTATTGTAGCTCAGTTTTATGTGTAATGTCACATAGCTATTGTACGTCTTAAGTTTAGTCAACATTTGTTTTGAGTTGCAGCATCCAGTAACATGGCAGCCCTCCAAGGAGGGGGACCATCTGATTGGCAGAATCACCCTAAGTAAGAGGAGCGCAACCATGACAAAAGAAGCTGGCAGTCTGCTGGGGTTGAAGGTATCTGCGATACAAACATGCAATTTGTTGTTTCAAGTTGTGTTACTCAACACATCTCTCGTCTTTTCTTTGCAGGTGGTAGGAGGAAGAATCACAGAGTCAGGGAGATTAGGTGCCTTCATCACAAAGGTGAAGAAGGGCAGCCTGGCTGATGTGGTTGGGCATCTGAGAGCAGGTACTCACAAATCTAATACCTCCTCAAGTAAACATGTTTGGGCTTTAAAAATGTCTTCATTAAATTAAACATTTTCAATCACATTTACAATATATTATCAGTACTTTATAATAATAGCAATACACTGCATCCATAGTCCATCCATCCATCCATTTACTACCGCTTATTCCCTTTGGGGTCGCGGGGGGCGCTGGTGCCTATCTCAGCTACAATCGGGCGGAAGGCGGGGTACGCCCTGGACAAGTCAAGAATGCAATTTACTTTGTAAATTGCAAAATTACGCCATTTCCTGAATCAATGTTCCCTCAAAGGTGCACGTTTGAGCAGTTGCGCACTGCTCACGCATCCTATGCGCAAAGTACATCTATTTCGCGCACAAAATCAAACTGTTCTGTATCAGAAATCAAATAATCTGTTAACAAAATAAACACATTACTATTTCTTCTGTTTGATTTTGCAAGGCATCCGTGTGTGAGAAGCGGTCACAAAAGATAAAACAATGTTTATCAACACTGTTCAATTATTGTAACATCCGTCAAGACGCCTTGAGGAGGACAGGAATTCCATCAACTACTTATTTGAGCAAAACTGTTTATGGTAAAAAACGTATATCTAGCAAAACTGGTCATTTTTTGCCAAACAAAAAAGCCAAGACCAACTTTGTCATCTCTCATATCAACAGCAGTCGCTTGTTCTCTCTCACCTGCACCAACACACACACTCATAGCACACTGATGCGTTTAAGGCCACACAAAAATTCAGACAACTCAGACACTTGATTGATTGATTGATTGATACTTTTATTAGTAGATTGCACAGTACAGTACATATTCCGTACAATTGACCACTAAATGGTAACACCCGAATAAGTTTTTCAAGTTGTTTAAGTCGGGGTCCACGTTAATCAATTCATGGTAACACCACACATAAACTCGAAATGCCAGGTTGTTACACGATGACTCCCACATCAGATTTGTGCTTATTCTTCTTTATCCATCCATCCATCCATCCATCCATCCGTCTATCCATCTTCTTCCGCTTAGCCGAGGTCGGGTCGCGGGAGCAGCAGCCTAAGCAGGGAAGCCCAGACTTCCCTCTCCCCAGCCACTTTGTCTAGCTCCTCCCGGGGGATCCCGAGGCGTTCCCAGGCCAGCAGGGGACATAGTCTTCCCAACGTGTCCTGGGTCTTCCCCGTGGCCTCCTACCGGTTGGACGTGCCCTAAACACCTCCCTAGGGAGGCGTTCGGGTGGCATCCTGACCAGATGCCCGAACCACTTCATCTGGCTCCACTCAATGTGGAGGAGCAGCGGCTTTACTTTGAGTTCCTCCCGGATGGCAGAGCTTCTCACCCTATCTCTAAGGGAGAGCCCCGCCACCCAGCGGAGGAAACTAATTTCGGCCGCTTGTACCCGTGATCTTGTCCTTTCGGTCATGACCCAAAGCTCATGACCATAGGTGAGGATGGGAACGTAGATCGACCGGTAAATTGAGAGCTTTGCCTTCCGGCTCAGCTCCTTCTTCACCACAACGGATCGGTACAACGTCCGCATTACTGAAGACGCCGCACTGATCCGCCTGTCGATCTCACGATCCACTCTTCCCTCACTCGTGAACAAGACGCCTAGGTACTTGAAGTCCTCCACTTCTTCTGTAACGTATTAATAATGTTGATTTATGGATATTTATCATGCAATATACAAAATTGCATGAATGCTAATAAAAATATATATTTTACAGGCAAACAGTTACAGAAATGTACACTCTATTCCAGGGGTAGGGAGCCTACGGCTCTAGAGCCAGATGTGGCTCTTTTGATGACTGCATCTGGCTCTCAGACTAATCTTAGCTGACATTGCTTAACACGATAAGTAATTAATAATTCCGCTGGTAATCACAGTGTTAAAAACAACCTTGAAATTATAAAACATTCTCATGCATTTTAATCCAACCATCCATTTTCTATCGCACCTGTTCAAGAAGTTGCATCAGTGGTAAGAAGTATTATATTTATTATTGGTTAACTTTAGAATAACAATGTTATTAAAAAGAATAAGACACTTATTATACTTATTATACTAAAATGTTGGTCTTACTTAAAAATGCACGCATTTAGTTGTATTCATCCATCTATCCATCCATCCATTCGTCCATTTTCTACCGCTTATTTCCACCGCTTATTCCAGCGCCCCCCAGTGGCACTGGTGCCTATCTCAGCTACAATAGGGCGGAAGGTGGGGTACACCCTGGACAAGTCACCACCTATATGGCTCTCACCGATGTGCATTTTGAAATATCTGGCTTTCATGGCTCTCTTAGCCAAAAAGATTCCCGACCCCTGCTCCATTCCATGCTTACATATAATTGTGCAACGTGAGAATGTTTTAAGGGGAACAAAATGTGATTTCTGAAAGGAGTACAAATTATTTCCAAAGTACAGACGTACGATTTAAGTGCATAGCTCATAAAGAAAAACAATTAATTGTTATTTTCATTGTAAGTGGTTCAAATCACCGATATCAGAAAATTATCTCATGGGAATAACTGCTGTTATTTGAAGATATTTAAATTGTTATGATGTCAGGTTTGAGACAGGTGTGCTGCTGGTATGGCCACAGTGTGCTCGTTTGATGTTGCTTACTCACAATTCTCTGGAAGTGTTCGTGTATGCTCAAACACTTGAAAAATTAGAGGCAACATTGTCCTGAATGTTTTTTCATTTTTGTGGCCTGTGTTGCAGTTGATGTGTACATGCACAAAGCACTTGCAAAGCGTCCAATAGTAGCATGGAAAGTATGGAGTATGGAAATGATTTCCATTAAAAGATGTGATATTATTGTATAATGATTATTATAATTATTATATAAGCAAACTTTGATTGAATGATGATGTTTTCACTTGCTTTACAGATCTCAGTTATAGTTTCTTTCTACTACATTTTGGTTCAACACAAGTTTGTCAGCATTCACACTCAAATGATTTAATGCTAAGTTGTTCTACTGTATTTGTGGTTCATGATATCTCCATGACTGTCATCTTTATGGTGCTTACGGAACAGTCACTTCTCAATATTTGTATGTACCCATAAAGTGGAGACCAGGGGTCACCAACCTTTTTGAAACCAAGAGCTACTTCTTGGGTACTGATTAATGCGAAGGGCTATAAGTTTGATACACACTTAAATAAATTGCCAGAAATAGCCAATTTGCTCAATTTACCTTTAATATATAAATATATATATATATATATATATATATATATATATATATATATATATAAATAAAAATGGGTATTCCGTCGTACATTTTTTTTCCTTTTATGGAAAGTTTTTTGCAGAGAATAAATGATGAAAAAAACACTTAATTGAACGGTTTAAAAGAGGAAAAAAAATGAAAAAAATGAAAATAAAATTTTGGAACATAGTTTATCTTTAATTTCGACTCTTTAAAATTCAAAATTCAACTGAAAAAGAAGAGAAAACTAGCTCATTCGAATCTTTTTGAAAAAATTCAAAAAATTATTTATGGAACATCATTAGTAATTTTTCCTGATTAAGATTAATTTTATAATTTTGATGACATGTTTTAAATAGGTTAAAATCCAATCTGCATTTTGTTATGATATATAACAAATTGGACAAAGCTATATTTCTAACAAAAACAAATCATTATTTCTTCTAGATTTTCCAGAACAAAAATTTTAAATGAAATTCAAAAGACTTTGAAATAAGATTTCATTTTGATTCTAAAGATTTTCTAGATTTGCGAGAATCATTTTTTTGAATTTTAATCATAATAAGTTTGAAGAAATATATCACAAATATTTTTCGTCAAAAAAACAGAAGCTAAAATGAAGAATTAAATTAAAATGTATTTATTATTCTTTACAATACATTTTTTTTTTACCTCAACATTGATTTAAATTGGCAGGAAAGAAGAGGAAGGAATTTAAAAGGTAAAAAGGTATATGTGTTTAAAAATCCTAAAATCTTTTTTAAGGTTGTATATTTTCTCTAAAATTGTCCTTTAGAAAGTTATAAGAAGCAAAGTAAAAAAAATAAATTAATTTATTTAAACAAATGAAGACCAAGTCTTTAAAATATTTTCTTGGATTTTCAAATTCTATTTGAGTCTTGTCTCTCTTAGAATTAAATATGTCGAGCAAAGCGAGACCAGCTTGCTAGTAAATTGTTTTTTTTTTTTTTAAAAGAGGCAGCTCACTGGTAAGTGCTGCTATTTGAGCTATTTTTAGAACAGGCCAGCGGGCTACTCATTTGATCCTTACGGGCACCACGTTGGTGACCCCTGGTGTAGACCAAAGCCAAAACCTAACACTGGTAACTACTTCTCTATTCCTTATGTTTAAGTGAGGCCCACACACACGGTTCTGCTCATTAAAATTCTAACAAATTCGATTAATTACGTACTGTATGTCTAAGCTAAAATCCTCTTCATAATATGCAGGGCGCTGTTTCAATGCTTGGTAAATGGTTTTATCAAATTGTTAACACTCAAGGGAAACCATTGAGTGTTAGATTAGATGATTATATTATCTTGTCAGTACAATGTATATATTGCTACTCACATTAAATTACTTTCACATAAGATATTGGACAATGTCTTATTTCAGGGGATGAGGTTTTACAGTGGAATGGGAAGCTGCTACCAGGAGCCACCATGAAGGAAGTTTACAACATCATCCTCGAATCTCAAGCTGAACCACAAGTGGAGCTGGTTGTTTCCAGGCCTATTGGGTAAGTTAGGACCTGACCCTCTCATAAGTACTGTAAATATTTAATTATGTTGTTATCATTACCATTATTATTTTATTGTTTTTAGTTAAGTGGACAATTAAAACATCAAATACTAACACAATTTTGTCAGTGCAATGACTCAAGAGTGGACTTCAACTGCAGCATCATGCTCACTCGACTCTTTTTCATATACGCAGGATCAAAAACGACACCTTCCCAAAGTTTGGATTGGCTGATTATTAATTGGAGTTCGAGGCAAAATCTTAAATAGTTGTTATTCTCCTCTTCTCCAGGTTGTGCAGGTGTGCCTTCGATGTAGGCTGTTTCAAGCTTGGAACCAATTCATATCACATTGTATCCCCCCCCTTTAAAATGCACTTGCTGTGTATCCACTGAAATTATAGAATGAATACATAATATGTAATCTTCAAAATAAAACTGGACAGAGGCAATATTTATATTTACATATAAAACAATGTTTCTTAAAAGATATTTGTTGGAAGAAGAATGAATGTTTTTACAAACCCCATTTCCATATGAGTGGGGAAATTGTGTTGGATGTAAATATAAATGAAATACAATGATTTGCAAATCATTTTCAACCCATATTCAGTTGAATATGCTACAAACACAACATATGTGATGTTCAAACTGATAAACTTTTTTTTTTTTTTTGCAAATAATCAACAACTTTAGAATTTGATGCCAGCAACACGTGACAAAGAAGTTGGGAAAGGTGGAAATTAATACTGATAAAGTTGAGGAATGCTCATCAAACACTTATTTGGAACATCCCACGGGTGTGGAGGTTAATTGGGAACAGGTGGGTGCCATGATTGGGTATAAAAACAGCTTCCCAAATGCTCAGTGTTTCACAAGAAAGGATGGGGCGAGGTACACCCCTTTGTCCACAACTGCGTGAGCAAATAGTCAAACAGTTTAAGAAAAATGTTTTTCAAAGTGCAATTGCAAGAAATTTAGGGATTTCAACATCTACGGTCCACAATATCATCAAAAATTTTAGAGAATCTAGAGAAATCACTCCACTTAAGTGGCATGGCCGGAAACCAACATTGAATGACCGTGACCTTCGATCCCTCAGACGGCACTGTACCAAAAACCAATGTCAATCTCTAAGGATATCACCACATGGGCTCAGAAACACTTCAGAAAACCACTGTCACTAAATACAGTTGGTCGCTACATCTGTAAGTGCAAGTTAAAGCTCTTCTATGCAAAGCAAAAGCCATTTATCAACAACATCCACAAACGCCGCCGGCCTCTCTGGGCCCGTGATCATTTAAGATGGACTGATGCAAAGTGGAAAAGCGTTCTGTGGTCTGACGAGTCCACATTTCAGATCGTTTTTGGAAATATTCAACATCGTGTCATCCAGACCAAAGGGGAAGCGAACAATCCAGACTGTTATCGACGCAAAGTTCAAAAGCCAGCATCTGTGATGGTATGGGGGTGCATTAGTGCCCAAGGCATGGGTAACTTACACATCTGTGAAGGCACCATTAATGCTTGAAGGTACTGTACATACAGGTTTTGGAACAAGAAATGCTGCCATATAAGCGCCATCTTTTTCATGGACACCCCTGCTTATTTCAGCAAGACAATGCCAAGCAACATTCAGCACGTGTTCCAACAGCGTGGCTTCGTAAAAAAAGAGTGCGGGTACTTTCCTGGCTGGCCTGCAGTCCAGACCTGTCTCCCATCGAAAATGTGTGGCGCATTATGAAGCATAAAATACAACAACAAGACCCCAAACTGTTGAATGACTGAAGCTCTACATAAAACAAGAATGGGAAAGAATTCCACTTTCAAAGCTTCAACAATTAGTTTCCTCACTTCCCAAACGTTTATTGAGTGCTGTTAAATAAAAGGTGATGTAACACAGTGGTGAACATGCCCTTTCCCAACTACTTTGGCACGTGTTGCAGCCATGAAATTCTAAGTTAATTATTATTTGCTCAAAAAAAAAATAAAGTTTATGAGTTTGAACATCAAATATCTTGTCTTTGTAGTGCATTTAATTGAATATGGGGTGAAAAGGATTTGCAAATCATTGTATTTCCTTTGTATTAACATTTAACACAATTACCTAACTCAAATGGAAACAGGGTTTGTAAAAAGGGGGGGCTTTTGAAAGCAAATACACAAAATATGGCATAATTATTCATTAGATACGGTCAACGTCAGTTTTATGTACATGTATAGCACATTATCAAAATCACTGCTGCATAAAGTGCTGTTAACAAAAGAAAAAACACTACTAAAGGCGTTTCAAAAATATAATGATTTTATGTACAGATAAAACATCACAACTAAATAAGAGAAACAAATTAAAACAAGTAAAGACAAAGGGGCTGATCCAGGCAATACAAGCAAACTGATCAAGTGAGTTTTTGTGCAGAGCATTGCGTCTCTTCAATGATCAAATTAGTTCACGCAATGAATGTAGTATCTTTGTCGTTTGGAAAGTATGTGCAAAATGGTACAGTCATGCACAAACGGCTGTGAGAAGGAGGTAATTGGTGCGATTAAAGATGATGGCTTGAAAACCCTCTGTCCGTGTGCGAGGCAACAAACTTCAACCGTCAAAAACTAAAATATTAGACATATTGTCTATGCTGCAATGCCATTTTATTGCTGCTGGATGCTGAAGGGGCTGATTAGGAACCAGCAGACACCAAACTGATTCAATTGGTCTGTTTTTTAAATTACAAACATATTTTATACATAGAGAATGTATTAATGTATCTGCTATATGAAAATACTTCTTGCAACATGCATTTTCTTGCACTGGAATATTCCAGTGCACCAGCGTAGTTGTAGCCAGTGTTTTTGACACAATTATGTCGTCTGCCAGAGTGCTCCTTTGACGAGCTAAAAAGTGGGATCCACTGTCTGGATTGTGCTGGAGGAGTGTTTATTTTAGCCCAGAAACTGATTATAGTTGTATGCTGCATGTTTTACAACATAACATAACGCCACAGGTTGGAGCATGACGCCATGGATGTGCAGTAAAATAAGTGTATCCATGGTGACAGTCTGCATTACACAAATACTCAGCTCACCCTAAAGATACAAACAATTTTGTAGTTTGCACATGCTATTTGTCACTTATGTAGGATGTTAGTATACAGGCCCAAAACGTCAAGGAGTTGTGTCTTCAGACGTAGATGAAAGTACCCGTGCAGATCCAATGTTACTATGGAGATCTGAGAAGGTTCAGCTTTTAGTGTTGTTCTTTCGATGTTTAAAAACAGTATTTGTGGACTTCGTGGTTCTGTCTGATGAGTGTATGGATAAAGCTCGGAAAGGTAGAAGGGGCAGAGAAAATCAAGACAAATTTTAATTGGATCCTGAAAGTCACAGGAAGCTAGTGTGGCAAGGTCAACACCTCGGAGATGCGCTTCTTGGTACCATTTCGCAGCCGTGCAGCCCATATAAAGATTTTTGGTCAAAAAAACAGGGAATGTTAGTAGTATCAATGACAAGTAACAAACAGTAGTTCTTTCAAAGACGTTTTCAGGTTCGTGTGTTTTTTTTTCTTTAGCCAGTTGTTGGCTCCAAGATTTGTGTTCCAAAAAGATGAATGCTCAGAGCACTATCATCCATCCATCCATTTTCTACCGCTTGTCCCTTTTGGAGTCGCGGGGGGCGCTGGTGCCTATCTCAGCTACAATCAGGCGGAAGGCGGTGTACACCCTGGACAAATCGCCACCTTATCGCAGGGCCAGCACTATCATTACCAAATATAATATTATTTTAATTTTATTTTAGGACATCCACTCTCTAATGTATTTAGACAGGGGGACAGGTAGATGTTTTAATTATCTGCAAAGCAATGAAAGAAAAGCAAGATTGGTCCTAAAACTGAGCCTTGAGGTACATTACAATTTAGAGTGCTCTATATTAACATAAAAATATTTTTCAGAGAGGTAAATTATGAACCACTATGCATGCTTAAATGCATCTACAGGTGACGCGCAGGTTACGAATGAATTTGTTCCTATGTTTTAAGGGAAGTTTTTTTATACCGCAATTAATTTTCAGTCTTTCACACTGTACACAGGACACATACAATTCAGTAGTAAAATGGGTTAACTACAATAGTAAAAAGAAAACAGCTTGTTACTTTTATCCCTGTGGTTGGCTTGCACACCGGAAGGAGTGTTGCTTAGTATCATCAATCAACCAATCAATCAATCAATGTTTGTTTATATAGCCCTGAATCACAAGTGTCTCAAAGGGCTGCACAAACCACAACGACATCCTCGGTACAGAGCCCACATAAGGGCAAGGAAAAACTCACACCCAGTGGGACGTCGGTGACAGTGACAATGATGACTATGAGAAACCTTGGAAAGGAACGCATATATGGGCAACCCCCCCAGGGGACTGACAGCAATGGATGTCGAGTGGGTCTAACATGATATTGTGGATGTCCAAACCATAGTAGGGTGTGGTCAGCAGAAGGTAGATGATCACCTGCAGGCCTTTTTGTACCTTCTAAATGTATTGTACAAAGCTAGTCTGGAAGAAGAGAAGAGGTTTTTCTTTTTTCCTTAATTTAGAAGCGCGCGGACCCCTTTAGTATTCATTAGGGTTTATTAATCTTTATCCTTAATAATGGTCATGGCAGTTGAGCGGTTGAGACAAAGACATCGGCTAACATTGGTGGGCACTTCTGTTTTTTTTTATTATGTTTACATTTACTTCCCTGTTGATGACTTTCCTTTTCTTTGATGCAGTCCCGCTCGGAAGTGATAAGCAATGTTTTTTCAAGCTAGTTTATTTTTTACAATTAAATAGAGCGTGTTCGTAACCACAAAACATAACACTGAATGTCATAAACCAAGGGCTACCTGTATATTTGTACTAAAATAGTGTGTATTGACATTAAAATGTTTTTGTTTTTTACATTTTGATACATAGACATATGTACAGAGCAAATATACTGTACATTGTACCAAGATTTTATAAAAACGTGATGACGAAAATGATCCTGGAAAATGTTATGTCACGTAAATAAATCCGTTGGGTATGTTGGAATGCAGTCTCACCAAGTGTAAAGGTTAATTACTTCGAAATAATTATTTTTCTTTTTCTTTCACATTTTCAAAGCCCATTGACACACAGCATATTTTACATGACATATTTATTAATTGTTGATATGTGCAGTTTTAAGATTGAATCATATTTGCTTTGTTATGAAACAAAAGTTGAATGTTGTAATCTCTTTCCAAACACTTGCAAAGGGTGTGTAGAAAATATCAGTAAGTAATCTTACCATTTCATCAGGACTTCTTAATCCCTTCATGCTTATGGAATAATAGCTTTATTTTGCGGGTACCATTTTGCATCCTAAAAAGGGCAATCCTCTTTTCATTTACTGTGCATGTAGTATGCACATTAGATTTTTGGTTGTAAAAAAAATCTCTCTATTTGTCATCTCCAATATAATTGACATCTTTTGAATGTGGCAGGATGCAAAATGTAAAACACATAAACCTGAATTTTGACTGCTGAGTTTGATGAAGCACGAGTTTATTTTGCTTATGTTTGCTGAATTGATTTTTCTATACTTACATTTTTACCACAAGGAAGTCCATACAGCAACAAACGTTCGACTTTATAAGGCAACTTTTACCCTCAGACCATAATCAATTCAAAGACGCTCACATTTAAGGACATAAACATACATGCTATATCCTAATTTTGCAATGCTTTGTTTGGTTTCCTGAAGCTGGTGGGAGAAATTCTGGTGCTTCTTGCAATGACCCCACTACTGCTCAAGCTGATGGTTTCTGATAACAAATGCTCACATTCTCCATTTGCTTTGCAAATTCTCTATACCATGGGAAAGTTTTGCTCGAATGTCCAAAATAACATGTTTGAATTCTCCTTTATGTTTAAATTAAGCATGTATGCCTGCGCATCTACAAAATGACTAACTTCACAGCTTTTAAATTAGCCAAATGCAAACATGCAAATGATTGATGTAAGTTTGCGTTTTCTGTTTCAGTGATATACCAAGGATCCCAGACACATCCCACCCTCCATTAGAATCTAGTAGGTGTCTCTTTTGTTGTATGATCAAACGTACACACACAGACATTCCGATTTATGTGTGCATGTTTACCCATTATCAAAATGAATTGTATTTTTTGACTTCTGCGCAAGTGTAAAATCAATAACTATTGTGACTTAGTGACTAAGTAAGCGATAAAAGACCTTCTATAATGCCAGATGACACGCCATATGAAAGACAATTGTTATTTACCCTCATGAAGAAAAAATGAAGAACAGCAGCAGCATGAAGCCTGTTTTACAAGCCCAGTAGCTGCATTAAGACAGTTACCGCTTCAACCATAATAATAATAATAATGGATTAGATTTATATTGCACTTTTCTATTGTTAGATACTCAAAGCGCTCACAAAGAAGTGGGAACCCATTATTCATTCACACCTGGTGGTGGTAAGCTACATATGTAGCCACAGCTGCCTTGGGGTAGACTGACGGAAGCGTGGCTGCCAGTTTGCGCCTACGGCCCCTCCGACCACCACCTATCATTCATTCATCATTCATTCACCAGTGTGAGCGGCACCGGGGGCAAAGGTGAAGTGTCCTGCCCAAGGACACAACGACAGCGACTTGGATGTCAATAGGCGGGGAGCGAACCTGCAACCCTCAGGTTTCTGGCACGGCCGCTCTACCCACTACGCCATGCCGCCCAACCATGGGTGCCCAAACTTTTAGCATCCTAGGGCCAAAGTGAAAATGTGCTGCGGGCCAAAAAATCAAAATATTTATTTAATTGATCTATCAATCAGTCAGTCAAGGAAACTGTATTTATTTTAGTTTCATACACAGGCAAGTGGCAAACAAAGTGCTTTACGAAAAAAATTGAAAAACAGAAGAAAATACACACACACTCCCACACACAGCATTATTAACAACAACAAACCAAAAACAAAACAAATAACATGGCTAGATGACAACTAGTCACCCTTGCGGACATGCGATCAGTAAGTGTGTAAGCTTGAAATAAATCAGTGTTATCGAAACAACCCGGCGGGCCAAATTGGGCCACTGATCCCCGATCTAAACATCCATGCTAAGGCCGCATGCCTCATCCTGTTCAACCAGATGAGACCAGATGTTTTCAAATAAACATAATTTCATAATTGTACTGTGCTGTCTACTAAGAGTGTAACGCTATGGCGTCCTCATGGTTTGGTAGGTACCTCAGTATATTGGGGTCCTAAAAATGTTTTATTTTCAGGCACCCGACCCAATACAAAATGTTTTTATCCTTTTTTATTTAAAATTATGTATATTTGTACTGTGTACATATTTAACACAATTAAAGCAAAGTTGCACACGTTCTTGGCACATCTCCGGCCGGGATTCAAATCTATACTTTCATTCACGGTACAAACATACACATACTGTACATTTATATTCACTGTACAAACAAACATACATATACACATACTGTACATATACATTCACTGTACAAACAAACATACATATACACATACTGTACATACACAAGTACGTATACATACATATACTCATGCACATAATCACGTTTCATCAAACATATATCAACCCATTGTTACTATAACAATCTACAAGCTTAATATAGGTTGCCTCTCTCTCTTCCCCTCCATCTTTCGGTATTCCTTTTTTTTTTTTTATCTCTTTAGTTATCATTATGTATACGTATTGCATTTGAACAACTGTATTGTTGATAATAGAGCTAAACTATTGGTACTGTTCATGATCAATAGCGCTTTTCCGATTGGTAGTTGTATTGCTCCAGTTGTAGTGTAAAAATGCTCATTGTCATTTCTATATTATTTATTTCAATAACTGCTTCTTTGCTATCACTTTTACGATCATATTTGTACATATTGTATGTGCTGGTGTTGTTCTATTGTTGTTGTTGTTGTTTTTGTTGTTATTATTGTGTTTGCTATTGTGGTTTTTGTCTCTCTGTCTAATCCCCCTCTTATCCCCACAAGTTCCCCTTCTGTCTTCCTTTTTTTCTCTTTCTATCCCCTCCTGCTCCGGCTGCACCAAATGATAATATAAATACATTTAATAAAGTCAACCTCAAATAGGGCAACAAGATAAGTATCCCACACTTCTCTTTTGTAAAGTAAATCTGAACAGCCAATATGGGCATCTACATCAACTATATTAGAAGCTGGACAGGACAAAAAAAATAAATAAATAAATAAAAATCTATACTTTCTGTTTTGCAGCCCAGCACTAACACTGTTCACCTCGGTGCACAATGAAAATATTCAGAGAAATTTGGAAGGTGCTAGGGAAATGTGTGTATTAATTTTTTTTCTAGCGATTTATGCTAAACGAGGCCCCCACGAATCGTGAGGCCATACATGTGATCTGCGTATAGAGACGGAGGGATCGCCCTGCTCAGTATAAAGGCCATGTTTCGATAAATTTTTGGTACAGTAAGAAAACAAAATGCAAAACATAAAACTTCTTAGCTTTTGTGTTAAATTATTTTTAAAATTAGGCGTAAAAATGCAATTGCAATCTGCTGGCAGGTACTGCTAAATTTCTAAAAAAAAAACATTAAATAAAATATTTTATGTGTGTACAAATTTGGAAATCTGCACAGATTTCAGTTTGGTACAGCTGTGTTCGGTTCAATACCCATTTCAAATATATGTATTTGCTGAACCCCTGCAATCTACGTACTGTATGTGCTCCGAAACTAATCTGATAATGGAGTTCAACCATGTACGGTAATTTTGAGCTTTACTATTTTTTTAATTCTCAAGCGCATGTGAACACGTGTTACATAACACACACGATACTTTAGATCAGTGGTCCCCAACCACCGGGCCACGGGCCGCGGCTCGATTGGTACCGGGCCGCAGAAGAATTTTTTAATACATTTTTATTAAAAAAATTAATAAATAAATAAAAATGTAACTTTTCATTTTTTTTGTTATTAAATCAACATAAAAAACACAAGATACACTTACAATTAGTGCACCAACCCAAAAAAGCACATCAATGTTTAGGAGTAAGTGTTTTTTAATCAATCATGTCACTTTCAGTCTCGTATCAGTGGTTTTCAAACTTTTCACCAAGAACCACCTCGGAAAACACTTGACTCTCAAAGTAGCACCCTAACGACCGACATTGAAACCGCACAGATACAGTAGCATGGTAGGCCTAAGTATTAATTAAAAAACAAGGCAAAGGTTTTATTTAACAAGTATGTTTAATATTTTTGGCCACTGTAACATTGCACAAACTGAACAGTAACACTTAGGTGTACCACTACATGGAGCCCTCATACCACAGTTTGAGAATCAATGGTCTAGTTTAAAGGGTTTTTTTTTGTAAAACATCCCGACCACAGGCGTATTAAATCAAGCACTTAGGCATGGAGACTGTCTCTACAAACATTTGTGAAAAAATGGGCGGCTCGTTGATTTACAGCGTGGAACTGTCATAGGATGCCACCAGTGCAACAAATCCAGTCGTGAAATTTCCTCACTTCTAAATAATCCAAAGTCAGCTGTCGGCTTTATTATAATAAAATGGAAGAGTTTGGGAACAACAGCAACTCAGCCACGAAGTGGTAGGCCACGTAAACTGACAGAGAGGGGTCAGCGGGGGCCGCTGTAGCCTATCTTAGCTGCATTTGGGCGGAAGGCAGAGTACACCCTGGACAAATCGCCACCTCATGATATTTGGATTGAAGTGGCTGTCAAACTTTCCACAAGTAAAACTGAGCCATTTTACTCAATATGGCACTTAAAATCAGTTTTTTTTAGATCAAATACTTTGAAAAAAAGGCAATTAAAAACTTGTGCACTTCATATGATAATCTTTTTTACATTTGACACTCTTGAGGTTTCACATTTCTTTTTATTTTCAATTTATAGCAGGTTCAAGTTCATTTGAGTCCCAGAAGATGGAGAGACCATCCCTCAATCTTTTATCCCCCACGAGTCCTGGAATGGTTCTAGACGCTCCACGGCTAATGCCAGGAAAACTTTCTGTGAGTGTTTGTTCTTCTGCTGTTTTCTATTTATTAAGTCGAAGGCTTTGCATCAGATGTGTTTGTGTTTCTCGTGCAGGTGAAGCTGTGGTACGACAAAGTAGGTCACCAGCTAATAGTCAATGTGCTACAGGCGTTAGAACTCTCTCTTCGGCCGGATGGACGTCCCAGAAGCCCTTACGTTAAAATGTACTTCCTTCCTGACCGCAGGTACAGCTGTTGTTGCACTTTAGAGGGGAAGGTATCAAACTACCTGCAGCATTTTTTTATATGTGATATTGACATTTTTGCTCCAGGGTTTTGCTCCTGTCTTTGGAATAAAACTGGGAAGTGGCAGTGTACAAAACATCTCTATATTTACATGGCTGTGTCTGTCTGTTTAAAATAGTGACAAGAGCAAGCGCAGGACAAAAGCGGTGAAGAAGACCTGCGAGCCCAAGTGGAACCAAACATTCGTCTACACTCACATCCATCGTAGGGATTTCCGCAATCATATGCTGGAGCTGACTGTGTGGGACCAGCCCAGATCACCAGAAGAGGACAGCATATTTATGGGAGAAGTAAGTACAAATACTGTATAAACATACACACTTTCTGTTTTTATTTGTTAAGATTTAAAGTTGACATAATATAAGCAAACAACTCTAGCATTTAGTCTGTTTGCTTGAGTTGCTCACATTATAATTTTACATTTACAAAACATTGTATACTGCAAACTGTATACTGCATTCACAAGTAGCATGGCTTTTTGAGGGAAATTATTACCCTTATACTGAAGTGTAGTTTACATTTCTAAAGATTTTTTTGACATGCATTTTTGTGGTAAGGGGTTTCAAGATGAACTTTATACAGTCGTGGCCTTCTTTACTAACTGAAACACAGATTATTGTACCATACGTATTTTGTGTACTTTTCTGCTCACTCTGCAGACTGTTTACTCACTTGCACTAAAACTGTACTAATTTTGCTTTTAAACATAACTAAAGTCATTTAAGCAGATCTAAAAAATATTGTTTTATTTTTTTTCCTCACGCTGGGTAGCAGCATCATACTTACAATCTGCATTCTGCTCTCCCAAACTGGAAGCACCGTTGAAAGGGAATTGCACTTTTCTTGGGTCAGTGTCATCCACAATTGTTATGTGCAACAAGAACACCATATTTCCCTTTTCTGTGTGTTCTACCCTCATACATTCATACCTCTTACTTACTTACAAGCTTAATTGCTTCTGTGACAGAGCTTTTGACACAAAACACCTGTACCTCAAATCAACGTCACGCAATTGAAATCAATTTAGATGGTGCTTGGAACCCCAAAACCATACCTGCCAACCCTCCCGGATTTTCCGGGAGACTCCCAAAATTCAGCACCTCTCCCGAAAACCTCCCGGGACAAATTTTCTCCCGAAAATCTCCCAATATTCAGGCGGAGCTGGAGGCCACGCCCCCTCCAGCTCCATGCGGACCTGAGTGAGGACAGCCTGTTTTCACGTCCGCTTTTCCACAATAAGGGGCGGCATGGCGTAGTGGGTAGAGCGGCCGTGCCAGAAACCTGAGGGTTGCAGGTTCGCTTCCCACCTATTGACATCCAAATCGCTGCCATTGTGTCATGGGTAGGACACTTCACCCTTGCCCCCGGTGCCGCTCACACTGGTGAATGAATGATGAATGAATGATTGGTGGTGGTCGGAGGGGCCGTAGGCGCAAACTGGCAGCCACGCTTCCGTCAGTCTACCCCAGGGCAGCTGTGGCTACAGATGTAGCTTACCACCACCAGGTGTGAATGAATGATGGGTTCCCACTTCACTGTGAGCGTTTTGTGTATCTAACAATAGAAAAGCGCGATATAAATCTAATCCATTATTATTATTATTATTAATATACACACTGTGTCTGCCCAATGACGTTATAACTGTAGAATGATCGAGGGCGAGTTCTTGGTTTCTTATGTGGGTTTATTGTTAGGCAGTTTCATTAACGTCCTCCCAGCGCGGTAAAAACACACAGCAACAGCAGTCACGTTTTCGTCTACCGTAAAGCAGTTTGTCTGCCGCAAACAACAATGTTGTGACACTCTTAAATAGGACAATACTGTCATCTACTGTACATGCACCAGCACAACACCTCCAGGCAACTTCAACCCTTTACTAATACCCTCCTCCATTCACATCCCATCTCCCCGGATTGTGAATAACCTAATGTAAATAATCGAATGTATTTCTAATGTATATACTTGTTCTTATGCTATCTGAACTCACTATGTTCTTTGCTCGCTGTACATATCCTACTAAGTCAGGCCTACAATGTTTCAATGTCCATTTCTCTGTTTGTGCAATTATTGATGACTGAAGTACTGATATCAACCAAAGCTCCTCATCCCACCCCCCGGATTGTAAATAATGTAAAAAATTAAATGTATATATATGATGATTAACTTGTGTAATGACTTTATTATGCTGATAGTATATATTTGTACCATGAATTGATTAACGTGGACCCCGACTTAAACAATTGAAAACTTATTTGGGTGTTACCACTTAGTCGTCAATTGTACGGAATATGTATTGTACTGTGCAATCTACTAATAAAAGTTTCAATCAATCAGTTGTATACACAACTGTGCACACAACAGCTGTAAATATACTCCTCCCCTGTTAACCAGGCCCCAAACCACGCCCCCCGCCCCACCCCGACCCCACCCCCCACCTCCCGAAATCGGAGGTCTCAAGGTTGGCAAGTATGCCAAAACACAATTTTAACTTGAAACACGCCCTTTAAGAAATATTCTTTAAAAACAGTAAAATAAAATCTACTAACAACTACAGTAGTTGTATGAAGTAATGTTGGTTAGTCAGTTTATTTAAACATATATACATATAAAATGATGCATTACGTTTTTACATTTTCTTCACAACCTGTCTAAAAAAGAGTAAGAAGAAGCAACACTTATTTAATCCTACCTTTTTCCACTTTTTATTAATTACTAACACATATGTTCACTCCCTGTACTTTGTATGTACATATTTCATACATTTCAAATCATTGCAGTCAAAATCCAACAGGTTTTTTGTTTTTTTTTAATAGGTAAGTCATTGGTGATGAGATAAACTTTTTTCCGTCAAGTGCAGAATATTTACCATTGTACTTCTTCCTTGTACTTTGCCAACACTAGTATTTTGAATATGTTCCTAAACTGGATCATATTAGTACATTGTTTCACTTCTTTACTTAATCCATTCCATAATTTAACTCCACATACTGACATGCTAAAAGTATTAAGTGTTGTACGTGCATGCACTTTCCCGCCGCTTCTGCATCAAACACACCATCAGCAGCTTTTCTATATTTTGATTGAAAAATGTCTGCAGTTTACCTATTATTTTGACATTCTTGGCTGGCGTTAAAGACTCATTCTGTTTCAGTATGACACAGACAAGCAGTGATACGCTGGAATTGCTTCGTCCATTTGGCGACACACTCAGTCCTGATTTTGATTGATTTCTTTCTTTCTTTAATTCAATTGGTATCCGCTTCTTCTTTTCCCCACTGTCCTTCACATTAATTTTCTTCCTTCTCATGGTTGGAAAAAAAAATTATCTTGCTTTAAGCTAATGACAGCAAGTAAGATAGGATGTTTTAAATGGATCTTATGAGGTTCACTGTGACATTTGCTATTCCGACTAATGACGGGGATGCTTGTAACTAAAATTTTTGCTTGCAACATGAAGCACAACAATTAGCCGAGAGATAGCTCTTATCTCCAAACCAGCGTTTTAAATATCACCGCATGCTATTAATACAAAAATGAATAAACTGCTGATTGAATATAAATCACAGTGTTTGTTTCGACCGCCAGAAGGTGGGACGCATTGCACAGATACGATATGAAAGTATGTGCCCTTCAAAACAAACTTCGATGGAACTTTACATAAAACTGAGGTAATTTGTTATTATTGTAGCAACATTTTTTTTTATTATGGCTGCAAATCAAGTAAAAAATAGCATCTTAAAGCAAAACATGAACGTGAGTGTTGCGCTGCTAGTATGAATGCTGCATGGACAGCAAATAGAGGACAACAAACTATGCTAGCCAGGTTTGTCAACCATCCCTTGAAAAGCTTAATGGTGCCATTTTTAGCAACAAAAGTATGCGTCCATTATCAATGTGTAAAGGGACACACTTTGTCGCGTACTACCGTGTACATCAAAACAATATTTGCAGTATTGCATTTTACAGTAAAGCAGCTGCCCTTACGTGCTCCGGGACCAATGAGCTGACAGCAACAGAACATTTGGCTTAGCATGGCTGACAGGGACAGACAGATGTTACGAATACAAGCCACAATCTAAGCTTTCTCAAATTGTAAAAGCTGCAGAAAGGCTGCAGAAATACAAATTTGATTTGGAAAAGGAAATTATGTGGCTGGAAAAGTTGAACCAAGCACACTGCTTCCTGCCGCGATTCTTTTATTGCCCATGATGGTGGATTGTGTGACTTTAAACAGCTTGCAAGTTAGTAATAACCAACCAGAAGTTAAGCAGCATATACAAATTTGTTTCCTATGAGTTGGGAAATTGTGTTAGATGTAAATATAAACGGGATACAATTATTTGCAAATCCTTTTCAACCCATATTCAATTGAATGCACTACAAAGACAACATATTTAATGTTCAAACTCATAAACTTTTTTTTTTTTTTGCAAATAATAATTAACTTAGAATTTCATGGCTGCAACATGTGCCAAAGTAGTTGAGAAAGGGCATGTTCACCACTGTGTTACATCACCTTTTCTTTTAACAACACTCAATAAACGTTTGGGAACTGAGGAAACTAATTGTTGAAGCTTTGAAAGTGGAATTATTCCCATTCTTTTTTTATGTAAAGCTTCAGTCGTTCAACAGTCCGGGGTCTCTGCTGTCGTATTTTACGCTTCATAATGCGCCACACATTTTCGATGGGAGACAGGTCGGGACTGCAGGCGGGCCAGGAAAGTACCCGCACTCTTTTTTTACGAAGCCAAGCTGTTGTAACACGTGCTGAATGTGGCTTGGCATTGTCTTGCTGAAATAAGCAGGGGCATCCATGAAAAAGACGCCGCTTATATGGCAGCATATGTTGTTCCAAAACCTGTATGTACCTTTCAGCATTAATGGTGCCTTCACAAATGTGTAAGTTACCCATGCCTTGGGCACTAATGCACCACCATACCATCACAGATGCTAGGTTTTGAACTTGGCGTCGATAACAGTCTGGATGGTTCGCTTCCCCTTTGGTCCGGATGACACAATGTCGAATATTTCCAAAAACAATTCTAAATGTGGACTCGTCAGACCACAGAACGCTTTTCCACTTTGCATCAGTCCATCTTAGATGATCTCAGGCCCAGAGAAGCCGGCAGCGTTTCTGGATGTTGTTGATAAATTTCTTTCGCTTTGCATAGTAGAGCTTTAACTTGCACTTAGAGATGTAGCGACGGACCGTATTTAGTGACAGTGGTTTTCTGAAATGTTCCTGAGCCCATGTGGTGATATCCTTTAGAGATTGATGTCGGTTTTTGATACAGTGCCGTCTGAGGGATCGAAGGTCACGGTCATTCAGTGTTGGTTTCCGGCCATGCCGCTTACGTGGAGTGATTTCTCCAGATTCTCTGAACCTTTTGATGATATTATGGACCGTACATGTTGAAATCCCTAAATTTCTTGCAATTGCACTTTGAGAAACGTTGTTCTTAAACTGTTGACTATTTGCTCACGCAGTTGTGGACAAAGGGGTGTACCTCGCCACATCCCTTCTTGTGAAAGACTGAGCATTTTTTGGGAAGCTGTTTTTATACCCAATCATGGCACCCACCTGTTCCCAATTAGCCTTCACACCTGTGGGATGTTCCAAATAAGTGTTTGATGAGCATTCCCCAACTTTGTCAGTATTTATTGCCACCTTTCCCAACTTCTTTGTCACGTGTTGTTGGCATCAAATTATAAAGTTAATGATTATTTGCGACAACAAAAAAATGTTTATCAGTTTGAACATCAAATATGTTGTCTTTGTAGCATATTCAACTGAATATGGGTTGAAAATTATTTGCAAATCATTGTATTCTGTTTATATTTACATCCAACACAATTCCCCCACTCATATGGAAACAGGGTTTGTAGTTTTATTTAAGAAATATATTTACTTTATTTGGGCGGCACGGTGGAACAGGGCATGTGCCTTACAATACGAAGGTCCTGAGTTCAATCACGGGCTCGAGATCTTTCTGTGTGGAGTTTGCATGTTCTCCCCGTGACTGCATGGGTTCCCTCCGGGTACTCCGGCTTCCTCCCACCACCAAAGACATGCACCTGGGGATAGGTTGATTGGCAACACTAAATTGGCCCTAGTGTGTGAATGTGAGTGTGAATATTGTCTGTTTATCTGTGTTGGCCCTTTGATGAGGTGGCGACTTGTCCAGGATGTATCCCGCCTTCCGCCCGAATGCAGCCAAGATAGGCTTCAGCACCCCCCGCGATCCCGAAAGGGACAAGCGGTACAAAATGGATGGATGGATTGACTTTATTTTCTTTTTAAATAACATAATGCAATAAACTTAGAGATAGGGTGAGAATCGCTGTTATCCGGGAGGAGCTCAAAGTAAAGCAGCTGCTCCTCCACATTGAGAGGAGCCAGATGAGGTGGTTTGGGCATCTGGTCAGAATGCCCACCCCGAGGCTTTGACAATAAAGTACAATTCAATTGTTGTCTATCATATAAATATAACACAAATAAATAATTATTTTTGTCAAAGTAGCGCTAATAAGGATGAAGGCCGGTTCCCCTGAACTAACCACACGATGACCTGTACCAACTGATTGATTTTTGAAATTAGTATTTTACAGTGAGAACGTTTACTTGACAGATCCTTATTGAGCTGGAGACAGCCTTGCTGGACGACAAGCCACACTGGTATCCACTCCAAACCCACGATGTCTCATCCATACCCCTTCCACGACCCTCACCGTACCTGTCTCGTCGACACATACACACAGACAATCCTTGCAGGAAGCTGCAGCGTAAGTATCAGCGTGTCTGTGTGTACCGCATGTGCCAAATTACCAGTGGTTATTTTAGGCTCTGTCAAATGTTCAATGTGTGAGATTGTGTACTGGGAAAGAGTCTGTCGATATATTTTGTATATGTCAATGTTAACGTCTGCTTTCACTTCCCTTCCTTTATACTTTTGATTTTTACTGGAATGCGTGCATGCCTCTGTGGGACTGTTTGTGTGTGTGTGTGTGTGTGTGTGTGTGCATTTGTGTATGTGTGTGTGTTACTATATAGGTTCTCAGCGTGTAACAGAGCCTGAATATGAGGGTACAGCAGTAGTGTCTAAAGGTGGGTGGGGACCCTTTCCTCTATGCCATGTTTCAGACTTCCGTTGAATTTATGGTGTCCTTTAAATACGTTTTTACTGTACTGTTGATATTGTTTCCTATATAGTTTTTAATTGATCTTATCAATTCATAATTAATAGATGTCCATAAATATTTGGATAGTAAACAATAAGTGTTTTTATACACCACTTCAATGGATTTTATATAAAACAGCCAAGACATTTTTTAGGTTTCATTTAAGATGTTTCTCAAAAATGTGTCATTTACCATCTGGTAATTACTCGGGGTGTCCCGTTACAATCTTTCACTATATTGTACTGATTTTGCAGCCGTGGGTATTAGCTGATACCAGTATTGATCCAATATAATATCAGCACAAATCATACATACTTTGATATTTTTGTAGCGTGTCACGTTATAAAAGGGTTAATCAGGTGAAATTACTCAAACAAATAACAACGGTAGCTAAGAAAAACACTAACCTATGTCTTATAAACCGTCTAGAATGGATTTATGCTGTCTTTAAGTCAAAGTGGAGTGGTAATTGTTTTTTGATGACACCAATTCGCCACAATAATTCATGAGGTTAAGATTACAATGCAGTAATTTAAATGATCCGGACATGTTGGTTACTGGATACTTCCTAATACGCTTCTGCCTTGGAGACTTTGTTAGTAAGATGCAACCATAATTATTTGGTATTTGTTCCTTTTCAACAAAAATGTTTTAGACGCCATTATTGTTCCATGAAGGACACCAATTATGTATTTCTACCTTTTGTGCTATTGTGTGCTTAGCTGTTGTGTAGCTGCTAGCTCCTAGTAGCCTTTTGCCTGCCATGTTTACCATTTTGTAAATGACTCCACTGCATTACATGGGAAAACCAACCTTGTGTGCTTATTGGAGGATATCCATCCATCCATCCATCCATTTTCTACCGCTTGTCCCTATCTGGGTCGCAGGGGCCACTGGAGCCTACCTGTGCTGCATTCGGGCAGAAGGCAGCGTACACCCTGGACAAATCGCCACCTCATGATATTTAGTTTTTAACTGGCTGTCAAACTTTGCACAAGTAAAGGATTGCATGTATTGGAGCTTATAGGAAATATTTTAGATGCAAACCAATCCGATGTTTGTTTTTTACTGATAGCGGACCGATGTCAATGTCGGATTGGGACACCCCTAATAATTACAATTGTAATTACATACATTTTATGCAGAATACTTACATATTAAGGGAACCAATAGAATTTGGACTAGTGAAGCTATTGGAAATTGAACATATTAACACTCAGATGGAGGTCATTTTCAGTCAGTGACTCTCTGGAGACTAAGAACATCCCCACATGCTGAGTGTGCTTCATAGAGATGCTTCGCTGGACCCTCACTGCAGCCACTTTAACTTGCTGCTTATTTTTGGCTCATCCTGAGTAGATGTCTTGGCTTAAAATGACTTGGTCATTAAAGATTATTTGACTTTAAAAAGTATAGGGAAGCTTTCTACAGTAAAGAAATGAAAACGTAAAATTTAATGGTTACATTCAAAAATAGTAATGACAACCTCTCATGTTCTTGAAAATAAGCGTACACAATAGAGCAGGATTTTAGTTATTCAATCATCAATCAATGTTTATTTATATAGCCCCAAATCACAAATGTCTCAAAGGACTGCACAAATCATTACGACTACAACATCCTCGGAAGAACCCACAAAAGGGCAAGGAAAACTCACACCCAGTGGGCAGGGAGAATTCACATTCAGTGGGACGCCAGCGACAATGCTGACTATGAGAAACCTTGGAGAGGACCTCAGATGTGGGCAACCCCCCCCCTCTAGGGGACCGAAAGCAATGGATGTCGAGCGGGTCCAACATGATACTGCGAAAGTTCAATCCACAGTGGCTCCAAGACAGCAGCGAGAGTCCCGTCCACAGGAAACCATCTCGAGCGGATCAGCAGCGTAGAGATGTCCCCAACCGATACAGGCGAGCGGTCCATCCTGGGTCCCGACGAGCGGTCCATCCTGGGTCTCGACTCTGGACAGCCAGTACTTCATCCATGGTCATCGGACCGGACCCCCTCCACAAGGGAGGGGGGGACATAGGAGAAAGAAAAGAAGCGGCAGATCAACTGGTCTAAAAAGGAGGTCTATTTAAAGGCTAGAGTATACAGATGAGTTTTAAGATGAGACTTAAATGCTTCTACTGAGGTAGCATCTCGAACTGTTACCGGGAGGGCATTCCAGAGTACTGGAGCCCGAACGGAAAACGCTCTATAGCCCGCAGACTTTTTTTGAGCTCTAGGAATCACTAATAAGCCGGAGTCTTTTGAACGCAGATTTCTTGCCGGGACATACGGTACAATACAATCGGCAAGATAGGCTGGAGCTAGACCGTGTAGTATTTTATACGTAAGTAGTAAAACCTTAAAGTCACATCTTAAGTGCACAGGAAGCCAGTGCAGGTGAGCCAGTACAGGCGTAATATGATCAAACTTTCTTGTTCTTGTCAAAAGTCTAGCAGCCGCATTTTGTACCAACTGTAATCTTTTAATGCTAGACATTGGGAGACCCGAAAATAATACGTTACAGTAATCGAGACGAGACGTAACAAACGCATGGATAATGATCTCGGCGTCTTTAGTGGACAAAATGGAGCGAATTTTAGCGATATTACGGAGATGAAAGAAGGCCGTTTTAGTAACGCTTTTAATGTGTGACTCAAAGGAGAGAGTTGGGTCGAAGATAATACCCAGATTTTTTACAGAGTCACCTTGTTTTATTATTTGGTTGTCAAATGTTAAAGTTGTATTATTAAATAGAGGTCGGTGTCTAGCAGGACCGATAATCAGCATTTCCGTTTTTTTGGCATTAAGTTGCAAAAAGTTAGCGGACATCCATTGTTTAATTTCATTAAGACACGCTTCCAACTGACTACAGTCCGGCGTGTTGGTCAGCTTTAGGGGCATGTAAAGTTGGGTGTCATCAGCATAACAGTGAAAGCTAATACCGTATTTGCGTATGACGTCACCTAGCGGCAGCATGTAGATGCTGAAGAGTACAGGGCCAAGGACCGAACCCTGGGGAACTCCACATGTTACCTTAACATAGTCCGAGGTCACACTGTTATAGGAGACGCACTGCATCCTATCAGTAAGATAAGAGTTAAACCATGACAGGGCTGAGTCTGAAATACCAATTCGTATTTTGATACGCTCTAATAAAATATTATGATCGACGGTATCGAAAGCAGCGCTAAGATCGAGGAGCAGCAACATAGATGACGCATCAGAGTCCATCGTTAGCAATAGATCATTAGTCAGTTTTGCGAGGGCTGTCTCAGTCGAGTGATTTGCCCTGAAACCGGATTGAAAGGTTTCACATAGATTGTTAAACGCTAAGTGCTCATTTAGCTGCTCTGCAACAATTTTTTCGAGGATTTTCAAAATAAAGGGAAGGTGAGACACCGGTCGGTAGTTTACCATGAGGTCTGGATCGAGGTTAGGTCTTTTAAGGAGAGGATGAATAACCGCTTTTTTGAATGCAACGGGAACAGTGCCCGAGGAAAGTGATAAGTTTATAATATTTAGCACTGATGGACCTAATAATACAAAAAGCTCCTTGATAAGTTTCCCAGGAAGTGGGTCAAGTAAACATGTTGTTTGTTTTATTCCATTTACACGTTGTAACAATCCTTCTAATGTTATTTCATCAAAACGAGAGAAACTATTTTGGATATTTGCAGTATCCGCTGTATATACAATCGTATCTGTGTTACTATAACCCCGTTGTAGCTGGGACGCATTGTCTTTAATCTCCTTTCTAATAAGTTCAATTTTCTTATTAAAGAACTTCATAAAGTCATCTGCCGAATGGGTGGAGCTACTGGAAGGAGTCCCTTGTTGGGTTAGCGATGCTACTGTACTAAACAAAAATTTTGGATCGTTTTTATTAATGCGGATGAGATTTGAGTAATAATTAGTTTTAGCTAAGGTAAGCATGCGTTTATAAGTTATTAAACTATCACTCCATGCTTGATGGTGCACCTCAAGTTTAGTCGTGCGCCATTTGCGTTCCAGCTTTCTACATAATAATTTCTGAGCTCTAGTTTCTTCAGTAAACCATGGCGTACGCCTTTTTGGAGCCTTTTTTAACTTCAGCGGTGCTATACTATCAATGGTTTCGCGCAGTGCGTTGTTAAAGTTGTTAGTGAGGTTATCAATAGACCCCACATACTTTGGGAACGGTGCCATTACCGAGGGCAGTAGGTCCGCAAGAGTCGTCGTTGTGGCAGCATTAATGTTGCGGCTGCTATAGCAGTTATTATTATTATTAGCTTGCCGAACATGAGTCTGAACTTTGAATTTTATAAGGTAATGATCGGACATTACTTTAGTATACGGGAGTATCATAACTTTGGAGACGGTGATACCTCTGACAAGCACTAGGTCTATCGTATTACCGCTGCAATGCGTCGGTTCATTTATTATTTGTGTAAGACCACAGCTATCAATTATAGTCTGGAGCGCCACGCACGGTGGGTCCAATGGGGTATTCATATGGATATTAAAGTCCCCCATTATAATTATATTATCGGCGTGCGTCACTAGATCAGCAACAAACTCTGAGAATTCATTAATAAAGTCCGAATAGGGCCCTGGGGGGCGGTAGATAACGGCCAGGCACAGAGGCAGAGGTGTGGCAGACTTCATAGAAAGCACCTCAAACGATTTATATTTATTATTTAAGTTAGGACTAAAGTTAAAGTTTTCGTTGTATATTAGTGCGACACCCCCTCCCCTTTTGAGGTGACGGGCAATATGCGCATTCGTATAGTTAGGAGGGGATGCCTCATTTATCGCAAAAAAGTCGTCTGGTTTGAGCCAGGTTTCGCTAAGACCGATGACGTTAAGGTTGTTGTCTCTAATGACCTCATTGACTAATAACGTTTTGGGAGACAAAGATCTGATGTTTAGAAAGCCCATATTATAGGTAGTGGGCTGTTTTAAGGAGTTGTTGATAAAATTATCCGTAGTAGCAATATTAATAATGTTGCGTTTATTATGCGCAGTGTACTTAAAATAATTACGACCATATCTAGGAATTGATATGACGGGAATTTTCAGATTGTCTACTTGGCGCTGCGATAAACTGAACGCATCATAATTTGCCACCTCAGTAGAACGCATGTCTAACTCTGACGAAGTCATAGATACAGTAGAAAAAACATTTTGTGAGTTGTGTTTTATTCTACGAAAATTGCTATGTGTACAGGGATCATCCAGCCTGGCGCTGGCTAGTTCTAACTTAACTGACTCCATACCCAGGCTAGCAGGCTCTGTAATTGCCTGTGACCGGGCTTGCTCTAGTGCAGTTAGTCAAATGTGGCTCAATGCGAAGTCTATGTTCCGAGACAAGAGGATAGCGCCTTCCTGGTTAGGGTGAAGGCCGTCTCTCCTCAGCAAGCCAGGTTTGCCCCAGAAAGAGGGCCAATTATCAATAAACGTAAATCCCTGTTGTCTGCAGAAGCTATTAAAATAACATTTTAAATCAAATAAGGAACAACTGAAATAAAGCTTCCCCTAAGAGGAAAGTATGGACTATGGTGATATCAATGGTTCCGGACTTTGGTCACTGATTGTAAATTATTTTCATCCAAGAAATAGAATAATGTCAATTGTCCAAAAAGTATCAAGTACTCTATCTTGTTCAAAATCCACTGTGTTTATTAAGCAAACTCATAAAGTCCAAATACTGTACTGTACTTCTGGACCTAAGAGTCAAAATTTTATGAAAAAAAAAAACTCTCCACAAGACCTAAACCAACACACGTGTTGTATTCATGGAAGGTATAGGGATAATTTAACCTTATGAAGCTGACCAACAGCCACCCAGCCAAAATCTAAGTAAAAACAAGCTAAACAAAATCTACCAAAGGATCAGTATACTGTAAATATTACCAAACCAGCCGTGTGTTGTATTTGCTCATTAAAAGAAGAAAAAAAAACAGCACTTGGGATTTTTGTGATAAAACAAAGTGTATTTTATTCACGCTATCTCTAACTGGTTAGGCAAGAACATTGCAGTATACTTTCTTCAGTTGTGGCATATTTACATGCATACTTATTTATAATATTATCTATATTTTGCCTTTCAAACACGACAAACCGGAACCAACATTGTCCTTCCAATTTGTTTCTGAAAGTTATTGTCCTTTTCCAAACAGTTCCGATCAACTCTTTCCCAGATGGGTTCATGAAATAATTATTTGCAAACCAAACCATCTGGTGTGCCTGGGTAGGTATGAAGGGGAAGTGAAATATGGTGAAAGTACTCAAGTGAGAGCTTTGAGGTACTGCACCGTTAGAATTGAAGCCAAAAACCTTGGGATCAAAACAAAGCCCAGCAAGGCTGAACATATCCCTTCAAAGCCGATCATTGTCTTTATGTCTATTTTTATCTTCGCAAAATGTTCTGCTGCAACAACAAAGAACTATGTATTTAATATATTTGAAAAAATACTGGGCACAGTGATGAACATGTAATGCTCATGCTTCCTTAGCCAATGCTTGTTTTGGTTGTTTCAGCAGTGCCAGGTTTTTGATAGCATAGTTCCATACATACGACATGTTTTTTGAGGGTTTAATAGCTTGACACAATTGATATACAGTACACTTATTTTAGGCCAGGAAATATATCCATTCATCCATCCATCTATCCATCCACACCCTGGACAAGTCGATCACCTCATCGCAGGGCCAACACAGATATACAATATTCATACTCCCATTTACACACTATACCCAGGTGCATGTAACTGTTTATAGATAAATAAAAAAGTAGTGTATTTAATAGTATTAAGTGAAAGTGAATCATGCCCTGTAGAACTTTAATCTTTAAACAATCAGTGCGGAATTTCGCAAATGTTTCTATAATAACAATTTGGAATATTATTTTGAGGTGGCGACTTGTCCATGGTTTACACCCGAATGCAGCTGAGATAGGCTCCTGCAACCCCCGCGACTAGCAGTAGAAAATGGATGGATGGATTATTTTAACGTTCTACTCACCAGTAGAGTAGAGTTTGGGAAATGTCTTACTGTAAAAGCTTGGTTACATTTGTTTGATGCAACTTGCTTATAACCTTCACCAAACCCATCATCAAACACCTTTTGAAACTTAGGAACTAAAGCTAGTGGATGATCAGACAAAAATGGAAGGTGGACTTAATTTCTGTAAATGGAAAGCCAAATTCCAAGTTATTTTTCAATTCTTGTATGTTCAGGGGTGTCCAAACTTGTTGACTCGGGTGCCACATTTGGCTAAAATAATTTTGTTGGGGTCCATGCTATCTATATATCTTGTATCTATACATTCATCTATAAATGTATGACTCTAGTGTGTGAAAGTCTATCCTATTTAGATCAATTAAATTATTAATATACTACACTACCATTAGAACTGTATAAAGAGAGTTACGGTAATATTATTACATTTTGAGTATAAAACCTCTGCTTCTTTCTTATTAGTCTTTCTAAATCAGTGAGTTGAACTGTGATTTTGTGTGTGTGCTGATCACAGCTGTTTACACACGTGATCGGGGATCACAACGATTTAAGTCTACATATTAATATCATACCAAATTGAAGGGGGAAGTTTGTTGAACGTAAAAATACAGAACAACCAATTCCAAAACCAAACCTGACCCAGCAACACTCAGAACTGCAATAAAGACACAAACACTACACGGAACAAACCAAAAGTAGTGAAACAAAAATGAATATTATCAACAACAGTATCAATATTAGTTGTAATTTCAGCAGAGCAGTGATTAAAAATCCCTCATTGACATTATCATTAGACATTTATAAAAATAAAAAAAAGAACAATAGTGTCACAGTGGCTTACACTTGCATCGCATCTCATAAGCTTGACAACACACTGTGTCCAATGTTTTCACAAAGATAAAATAAGTCATATTTTTGGTTCGTTTAATAGTTAAAACAATTTTACATTATTGCAATTGTTTGATAAAACATTGTCCTTTACAATTATAAAAGTTTAAAAAAAAAAAATTCCTACTCTGCTAGCATGTCAGCAGACTGGGGTAGATCCTGCTGAAATCCTATGTATTGAATGAATACAGAATCGTTTTGGATCGGAAAAATATCGTTTTTGAATCGAGAAGCGAATCGAACGAATCGATATATTATCGGATCGTGACCCCAAGAATCGATATTGAATCGAATCGTGGGACAATCAAAGATTCACAGCCCTAGTAACTACAATAATTTGTATATTAATAAAATATGTAGGATTTACAATATTATCAGCATATGATCAAAGACACTCCAGAGACACTCCATTATTTAAAGCTAGCTATAGCTAACAGACTGAACAACACATAACTTTTAATAAGACTGTGACGGCACTACTATATGAATTATTTATTATAAAACATTGAATATTAAGAGCATGTGAAACTTCGACTGCTGTCTTATTGACTTTCCTGATAACCTCCTTAATGTTTTGTAATCAATCAGAAATATCAAACACAGATTAAATGCACCAAACGTGGGGAAGTGTGGTGAGACAGTGCTTTGCATGTTACCCATCTTGCTTTGTAGTAGCTGCTGCCCACTGCTCCCCTCACCTCCCAGGGGGTGATCAAGGGGATGGGTCAAACGCAGAGGACACATTTCACCACACCTAGTGTGTGTGTGACAATCATTGGTACTTTAACTTTAACTTTAACTTAACTTAGTCCAGTGGACAGGTGAGAATGAGTGGCCAATTTATATAAACTTGGTGTGTTGTTTTTTCTTTGTTTGCACCATGGTCATAGTTTGGACACCCCTGCTGTATGTGCAATGGTTAGGTGTCCATATATTTTACCCAGACAAGTCATGGCTTTGATTTTACAACTATGTGTGTATCAGTCTAAAAATGCTTGAAACATAGTATTTGGCATGTATGTTCACCTTACTTGTGTTTGTTTGTGTGTTGTGTATATATTTACGCATTCACTGGCACCGAACAGCAGAGGGGCGTGGCAGGGAGCGACAGCGGGAGCCCACTGCCACCCTGGAGGTGCCTGAGCGCCAGAGAACCCCCTCACATCATATCCGTTCCCGCTCAGTCTCCCCACACCGTGAAGAGCAGGGATCCATGCGGTCCCGACCAGCCAACGTCCCTGCACAAAGGTGAGGGGTTCAATGACGAGAATGTGACAAAAGGGGAAAACTATGACGTATAGTAGAGATGCGCGGATAGGCAATTATATCATCCGCAACTGCATCACCAAAGTCGTCATCCACCCGCCGTCCACCCGAACCAACATTTTCTCAGAACCGCAACCGCCCGCCACCCGCCCATTGAAATACATCAGAGGTCTGCCACCTTTACCACTCAAAGAGCTATTTAAACCCGTTTCACAGAGTAAATTAGACAATGGGAGCCGCTGACGTTCTCGCGAATATCCAATGGTGTTCATCCTGATGACAAGAATAAGGGCGTGCTGTGAAGCCATTGCCTTTGAAACCTTCAACATGTACAAACCAATTGTTAATCCAGCAACATATTATATGCAGCTTCCGCAATCACTCGTAAAAGATTGAAAGGCATACTGGGTGATACAGAGTACACTGATGGTTGTGATATAAACAATTTTAACACTTTTACTTATATGCGCCACACTGTGAAGCCACACCAAACAAGAATGACAAACACATTGCGGGAGAAAATCCTCACAGTAACACAACATAAACGCAACACAACAAACCCCCAGAATCCTTTGCATCCGTGACTCTTCCTGAATATATTTTACACTCCCGCGCCCGCAACCCCGCCCACCTAACCGACGCACGGGGGTGGGTTTGCTGCTAGCGGGGTGTGTAAAATAGTCAGGACGTATCACGGATGCAAAGGATTCTGGGTATTTGTTGCGTTGCGTTTATGTTGTGTTACTGGGAGGATGTTCTCCCGAAATGTGTTTGGCATTCTTGTTTGGTGTGGCTTCACAGCGTGGTGCATATTACTAAGAGTGTTAAAATTGTTTATATCACAACCATTAGTGTACTCTGTGTCACCCAGCATGCCTTACAGTCGTGTGCGTGTGTCTGCGGAAGCCACACACGACATGTTGCTGGACTGACAAGCAGATTGTACATGCTGTAGAAGGTGACAAAGCCAATGGTTTCATAGCACGCCCTAATACTTAATAACTGGGTGACTGCCGGCAGTCATTCTAGAGAATGTTTGCGTCTCATATTGACTTCTTCGCTTTGTGACACAGGTCCTAAATGGCTCTTTGAATGGTAAAGGATACTGATCCCTGAACCATGTATATCAAATATTTCCGAATGGTTCAACTGCCACCCGCCCGAATCTAATTAAAATCTATTTTTTCGTCATGTCACCCGCCCGACCCGCGGTTTATCCGCAAACTCCGCGGATGAGACCGCAAACCGCGAATCTCTAACGTATAGCAACAATAAAACAGCATCACACTCAGTGGTGGTTCGAGCTCCAATGGTGCCTCGGGCAAGACCCCCTTCAACACCTCAACTAGCAGTCAAGGCCTAACCTTTGGTCCCTTATTAGGTTGGTCCAGAAAGACTGTTAAGATTCTGGACAAATGATAGAGCTATCAATGTTTTTTTTCTTATTCAGTTGACTGTCATAATTATGACACACTGTCATATTTACTTCAGGTGCCACTGCTTTGCATTAAAAAGACACGTTTAGGATCTGGTAATCATCTAAGATAATCACAAAAAAGTAAACAACTCCACCTAAATGTTTGTAAGACAATATTTCTAATAGTTAGTGTCAGTTTAATGTAAATGCATTTTATTCACGACCGCAGCTACCGCACTTCATCAACCAATCCACAGGGCAACATTAATCCACCAAAAAAGTGAACAACTTCAGTAATATAATAATACATTAGGTGTTCTGCAGCAAGATAGCATCCACTGACATAGCTCTAGTTGCTGTCTGACGTCATTCCATCGTGCCACATTTGCGTGGCATCAAAACACACCTTGCTTAAATTCACACCAACCACATGCTAATTGATTCTATTGATTTATACTATACATTTTATGACATATCATGTAAATGGTATGTGCTTTGCACATGAATGCGATACGTAAATATCATTTATAGCTGAGTGTAATTGTATTTAACAGAAACACAGTGATGGATCGGTGTGGTCTTTACAAGATGATGACATAACAACTGCATTGCACTTTGCACTGCAAAGAGAGTTGACTTGTTTAAGGGGCCCTATCATGCAAAACCAACTTTTCTTTGGGTTTTGCATAACTCCCGAAAATTTTAAAATCCAAGCATGGAGGCATTAATGAGATATTTATAAAACAATCTTGGCTTTGTATTTACCTCCAAACAGTCCGTTTGGAATGTGCACAACTGCTGACGTCAACAATTGGGAACATCGTCAGCTGATTATCTATATATGGTATAAATTTACGCAGACTGCCTTGCCATTTTTAGTTATGCGCGCGCAACCTTATGGATGCCCTGTAACCACGTAACGACTAAATGCAGAAATTGCCTAAAAAGCATATTTTTTAAAATGGATTCTCTTTTTTTAATCAATTTATAAAAAAGATGAATCAGTTTTTAATCGGAATAAATAAGAATTGTGATTTACAAGTAAGTTGACTTTTTCAGCATCTCACTGTAGCAAATGGATGGACACATTCTGCTGTTAGTGACAAAAGTCAGCTTCTGGTTGTTCCAATCTCTTGAAATTATGCTGTGAATAATTGAACTTTATTATCTTGAAAAATTCTGCTATTAAGAAATGTTGCAATCAAGCGCACAGAGTACACATCACTCCAATATTTATGAAAGGTAAAAGCCATAGTAGATGATAGAGTGAGACAGAAGACAGTTGTTGGAAGCGAGCAAACTGAGGCCATCTACTGATGAAATGGCCGACTTCTTTAGAACTTGTTGTGCTGCCAGTTCTGCTTTTACAAGCTCAGCCAAATGAACCCAGCCTGGAATTGTCTGCCTTACTGCTTGAACACCCTGACAAAAGTCCTTAAAGTCTTTATTTTGAATTTGTCTTCCTTTGTCAGGAGTTTAGACGACGAGCTTTCCCACTCTGTGCGTTCTCGTTCTCCAAACCGCTATTACGACTCTGCTAGAGGTCGCCACAAGGATAAAGAGTATCTGGATGACAGGTATGGCATCCTCTCCTATCTTAGTGTGGGGTTTCTTACTTTTTACTTACAGTTTTTTTCCAATTGCTTACACACTAAATTTGTAATTTTCACACAGTTAACAACGTCTACACACAGTAAGCATAATCACAGTGCAGATTTGCCTTGTATTAGGCATAGACTCTGCTTCACAGTTTTTGTGAAATATTAAACACAATGCGTCACAAACACCTTCCCATCTTGCACATGTGATGTGGATGAGCTATTATGGCCTGATCCAGCTAGACGGGTAGGTGATGATTAGAATCAGTACTGAGGCTTTTGAGTACGTTCTTTCATAGAGTTGCTGTGGCCTAAGTCTGCACATGTAGTCTATACTCTATGTTGTCATTTTTATGTATGTCCAAATTTTTTTTAAACGTTATTTGTCTCAGATTTAAATTTGTACTGCATGTCATTGTTGACTACTGTGATATGTTAGTTCACTTGACTGTGGTAAAAATACATATTTTCAGTTTGCAGCATCATTGCTGGGCAGTTCTTGAAAAGATTTCAGGATATTTTTACTTTCTCTTTAAGTCCTTATATTGTATATAGGCCCACTTCAAAGCAAACATTGACAATTGCTATGGTTTGCCACTATATTTTGTCAAGTTACAGTAATCATTCATCACATATGCTAAAAATGTCTGGCAAAATGCCACAAACATGTGATTTCTTATAGTAAAATTTTTTTTTTCCAAACGTGTTTTGTATTTATCACAGTTCTGGGTAACTCAATCCAATAGTGCAGTGGTTCTTAACCTTTTGGAGGTATCGAACCCCACCAGTTTCATATGCGCATTCACCGAACCCTTCTTTAGTGAAAAATAAAATGTTTTTTTTTTCAATTTTGAAGACAAAGTTAGATGTTTTTGGTAACACTTTAGAATGGGTAACAAATTATAAGTAACAAAGACTTAATTTAGAGTTATTTGGACAGTAGTGGAACATATTCTAAGTCAGTGGTTCTTAACGTTGGTGGAGGGACCGAACCCCACCAGTTTCATATGCGCATTCATCGAACCCTTCTTTAGTGAAAAATAAAATGATTTTTTTTTTAATTCAAGACAAAGTTATGTTTTTTTACTGGTGCACAAAAATGAACCGTGCATGACTATCACCTTGTTCAAAGAACAAAACCAACACAGTGCATGAACTCACAACAAATTACACCCCTGTAAATCAGATGGAAATTAGAGGGAACATTGTTTGGGGGTATCCATAATATGCCGATAGGGAGAAGTTTTTATTTTTACGATGAGTTGGGTGTGCCTTGACCGCCGCGGCAGAGGTTTTGTCGAACCCCTGAGGCAGACTCCCCGAACCCCTAGGGTTCGATCGAACCCAGGTTAAGAACCACTGTTCTAAGTAATAAAGACTTATTTTAGAGTTACTGTATTTGGTTAGGGTTAGTGTTAGAGGGTTAGGGTTATAATAAGGCCATGTCGAATAAGGCATTAATAAGTACTTAATAATGACTAGTTAAGAACCAATATGTTACTAATTTGCATGTTATTAAGCAACTAATTAATGGTAACTAGTTTCCCCATACTAAAGTGTTACCATGTTTTTTTACTGGTGCACAAAATGAACCGTGCATGAACATCAACTTGTTCAAACAACAAAACCCAACACAGTGCATAATCTCACAACAAAATACTCACCTGCAAATCAGTCAGCTGTTGCATTATCCGTAATACGCCGGCAGGGAGAAGTTTTTATTGAGACGATGAGTCGGGTGTGTTTTGACCTCTGCCGAACCCCAAAGGCCGACTCACCGAACCCCTAGGGTTTGATCGAACCCAGGTTAAGAACCACTGCAATAATGTCTTATCATTTGAAGTCTTTGTGAGTGAGATGGAACTAAAACAGCATTTTTACAAATGCTTGCTTTATTTTGATGTATGGGCAAATGTTTTGACCGAAGTGTGTCGTTTTGCTATTTGTTCCAATCTAGGAACTAAGAAAATTGAACATGGTGTATAGCTTTTGGTAAAAGACACACAGTTGGTAAAATTGTGTGTGAGCAAATGGAAAAAAGCTTTATTTGAATTCATACCAACTGCTTGCACTAATAGTATGCACTGCCGTGAAGTGACAACACATTCAAATGTGTGTGTGTGCGTGTGCGTGCATGTGTGTTGAAATCTGATGTCATTGCCGGTAAAACATCATTCTGTCAATCAAGTTAAATTCTTGTTGTTTCTTTTTGCTTTTGTTCAGAAATGTTTTCTTTTCATTGTGGAAATCTTTGGACCTTGAACAGGGTTTGGTGGAGTAGTGATTAGCTGTTTGTCAAGCTGTATTGTGTGACTGTGTATGTTTGTGCAGAACATCCTCTCGTTCCAATTCACTCTATTCACCCTTTGCTCTCCTCTTTTGGGGAATTGTTGTTGACTTCGTCTTGTGTCATACATCACCATGGTTACAACAGTGAAGTCATCATGATTCACCAATCAATGCGAGGCAAAAGTGCTGAGTGCATCCACTCCAGGTAACTTGGTCAATCACGTCATGTTTATTAAAATGTTGTTCCGGATGTGAACTTATTTTTTTATGGGTTTTTTTTCCCAGTCAGAGCTTTAAGTGCTTAGCGTTTCATTATGGTGCACTGTGATTTAGCTGAGAAAAATATTCAGCAGTGGGAAAAATCCCTTCTAAGATTGTTAAACATAGTCCTTTCCAATGCAATACTAGTACCTAAACATGACGATTTACAGATGTACTGATAGCACTTTATGTCACATAACATACATTTTATAAAAAGAGAACAACAAAAATAACTAAAAGAATAATAATATGAGTGCAATGTGGCCTGAGATACACTAGATCCACCATATGATGCATACATATGTTTGTGAGTAACTAAGATTTTGAAACTTTGCTGCTTCAGCATTTATTAGATTTTTAAAATGTTAAAACAATAATAAACACTTTATGATACATCTTTTTTAGGTGGTCGCAAACTAGCGTTTTTTTGTGTCTTTCTTGCCCTTTCTGTGTTGAAGTTAAATGTCAAAGTTGACCAACTTCTTGGTTTATGACAACAACTTCATAAGTTATAATCTAAAATACATTTTTACCAACTCAGAGGCAATGCAGTAGCTCAGTATGTCAATTGGTGCTAAGGCGAATTAGCTCTCTGTGATCACGGTGCCATTTAGGGGAGTTTGTCTGAGTTAGCGCTTATAATAACAATATCGCTACTACTTGGTGCATATCCAGGTCACAAGATTTAAATGAAGTATTATTGGCGGTTTTTGGATATTTTTTTAGAGGGTTTGTAGTGCGGAATACAGTACTCTCATTAGCTGCATTGTTAGCCACCTCATGCTAATTAAATTTAATTGATGTTCGGATCCCCTAAACCAGGGGTGTCAAACTCGTTTTAACTCATGTGCCGCATGGAGGAAAATCTATCACCAAGTGGGCCGGACTGGTAAGATCATGGCATGATAACTAAAAAATAAAGACAATTTCAGATTGTTTTCTTTGTTTGAAAATAGGACAAGCACATTCTGAAAATGTACTAATCGTAATGTTGCTTTTTACAATTACATGTTGCGGCTAATAGTATTCATTTGTCGTCATTTATACTTTATAATTAAATAATGTGATGCGGAGATAGGCTCCAAAAGTATTTATTTGGGTAGATATGTCACAGGTTACATTACCCACAACACTTTTGAGAATCAAGGCATGAACAATCCACAATTTGTATTCGATCACTAATAAGCAGCAGAAGTACGTGGTGTCCAAACACAGAAGTGTTGACACACCACTGTCTCCTCCCCCTCTAATGCGACATCCAGTACACAAATTTAAAACAGCAGTTTTTTTCATTAAAAAATTACAGCTCATTTTTATTCTTAGCAAACTCATCTCGTGGGCTGGATAAAAGGTGTTAGTCGTATGTTTGACACCCCTGCCATAAACAGCACAATTTTAACATGTAACATGTCCATAAAAATTTTTTGGAAACTTTTAGATATTGCATAAAAAATATTCAATAGAATGGACAACGAACAACTGCAGTGGTTTTATAACGTAATGTAATAATAATGTACAGCGTTTACCATGGAGAGTGGACTTGGTATGTCCTTCCAGCTGCTTTTTTGTGAAACACACAATCTCGGCAGCTTCTCCATATTTTCATGGATAAATGTCCGCCATTTAGATATCATTTTAACATTATTGGCTGGCGTTAGACTCATTCTGCTTCAGTATGGTGCAGACTAGCAGTGATACGCTCAAATTGCTTTGCCAAATTGGCAACATGCTTGGTAATGTTTTTGATGTATTTATTTAACTCAATGAATATCATATACTTCTTCTTAAAACTGTCCTTCACATTCACTTTCTTCCTTTCCATAGTAGAAAAAAAAAATGTAGTCGATTTCTCGGTATAAGCTAATACTAGCAAGTAAGACCAGCTGTTAAGGGAGGATCTTGCGGGGTTCACTGTGGCATTTGTTGCGCCAACTAAAGACGGAGATACTTGGAACCAAAATGTGTACTTTTAACCCTAAAAGATATAACAATGAGCAGAACAGCTCTTATCTCAAAACACTCTCAAAACAATTGGGGCACTCTTAAGTTAAGGGTACCACTGTAGACAATGATGCCATCCACTCCCAGCACCCCTCCACCCACCACACACACTACCACAGATAGTGTGCAGTCCTGTTGGAAACGCTGTTTCCTCGTTTGATCGTTCTGATACACTTTTGCATGTTTTGGGGGAATTGAAGAAAACGTTTCTGACTGTTCATTGCGACAATGTTGAATTGCGAAAAAAAACTGAAGCAGCAAAGTTAATAAAACACAAAATTCAGATTTAGTGCAAAGACATTTGCTTGTGGTAATGCTTTAGCATACTTACTGCCAGTGCGGTCATAATTCTTCTCGCCGTCAAAAAAGGTAAGTTACACTCACACAGTGTGTCACTAATAACAATGGTACAGTACAAGCATACGTCTAAATGAAACTGCCTGCTTTCATTGCTTCGAAACAACTTTGATTATTGGCTGATAAGCGGCATCTTGCATGATGCTTTTCTAGATTTATCATTCCATACAATGGAAATAAGCAAGCTTAGACTGATTTGAATGTTGACTAGGACTCTGGAATCATAGAATCTGTCTTAGTGCACTCATGGCCTGATTTACTAAAGTTTTGCATCTACTAAAGCATGTGCAAACTTGATAGCACATGAAAAGCTGATCTACTAAACATCTGCAAAGTGGATAGCGTCTGTTAAGTGAACAATCCCTGCCTTCATGAATATGCAGAATATTAACATCAAAACACCCAACAACAACTCCTATCAGCGTCTTGCGAGCACTATTATACATTTTATTTAGCACATTTCAGAAGGACGTGTAAAACTGACAGTTTCACACACGGCTGCAGGACGATGGTGTGTGTCAACATATTTTGATGTTCATAAATAAATATTATTAGACATATTGTATATTCAGAAACATAATTTTATAGCTGCTAGTGAACTTAAGGGGTTGATTAAAACAAATTAAATTGGTGAGTTTTGGTGCCGTTTAGCATTTTTTTTAATGACTTTGTTTTTTTTCACACAGAATATATATTAAAATATTTTTATATGAAAAAATACGTCTTGAAGTTGGCAATTATGCGTATTGAGTGGAGTAAGTGCGGCTTCTCTCCAATGCATTTACAGCGGTAAGAAAAAACAAAAGTGGTGTCAATCACAAAAACATAGCAAAACAACAACATCGGATTACAACATGAATGTTAAATAAGTTTGTCTCCGTAGTGATGCCCTTATAGTTCACGCAAAATCCTCATTTAAATAATGCGGTCCACACCACTTTACAATTGCACACGCAGTCTTAGTAATCCGCACAATGCACACCCACTAATATTACACATTATTTTATAAATTGTTCACGCTGCATACCGCATGGTGTTTGGATCTTAGTAAATCAGGCCCTCAGTTTCTGTGTGTTGGAATCATCTTTCATCACAGATGGTATTATTACAAAATACTTCAATGCATACAATCACTGCTAAACTTGCCACTCCATTTGCCTTGTGGAAGTCCTTTGTTTGTTGTCAACCCAACCAAATTCTTTTTTCTTCCTGTTCCTCAATGTCGTCCGTGTTGCTGCTTGTGTCTCTGGCATGCATGCTTATTTAATTCAGGATGTCAACTAGGCACTATAAAACCCTCCCAACCAAGATGCCACTCGTATTCAACAAAACCCACGGCATGAAAAGGTAAGAAAAGAGCTTCAATATGCTTCAAACGAAGCATTTTCCTAAGTATTCCAGTAGATGTCCTCTTATATTAAAACAATGCATCACTTATGTGACAAATTGTCAAAGTCATTTGAGAATTATACAGTACGGTATTCAAAAGTAACATTCCAAACAATAAATACATTAAAATAATAACTTTAACAAATCCAAGATAGAACTGAAAAAATTGGAAAAGGACAGATACATTAAAAATAACTTAACATAGTAAAATGGTTGACATGATTTCTCCTGAGCTTCACTTAAAAAAGCACCTAACTAGATTTTTAACGTGATTTTTTTTTTTTACTGTTGACGTCTTTAAGGAACGAAAGATACATTTGAATGAATATTGCAGAAGGGAGACAAGCATTTTCAAGTTAATTTTATTTAACCTTGTTTTTGACTAGACTCCAAAGTGTCTAAACATACCTGTAATAAGGACATCTGTTACTCATATTTGCCATTAAAAAAAGAATGGCCATTTTGTTCAAGGGCGCGACTAAATTGTCAAATGATTACAGTGTATTGTTTGAAGCATACTGACCAACTTTCATATTTATTCTCAAGCCATTGAAGGCTGTATGTGGTAATTGTAGTAGGTGATCGCTGTCATTTTGTAATAAACGTTACACTACTTTGAGAGATGTTGCATAATCTCTGGCTTCCATTTTTTGTTTGCATGCTGTTTTTGAAAATATGTTGTGATGAGAAGTTCTACACTGTGTTTGCATGTCAAAAGCTAAGCTCTAAGATCTGGGTTCCCACATGGTCTTGGTAATTTGTACCTCTATTCTACACTGTGTCCGGTAAAACGGTCCCGCATGCTGATTATAATTAGTAAACCCGGGAGAGGTTGTACAGAAACGAGCAAATATTTGGATGTACAATATTATATTTACATTAGCTCAAATACTGGTCCAAAGAATCAAAAAGGACAAATGCAGCACAACTCTCTTCAAATAATCACCTAATAGATGAATGGTATATGCAATCTCAAACAATTATTCACAGAACAACATGGAGACATTACATGCATTCATCAACATTATTTTCCTTGTGTCCAGGCATGACTTAGTTCCCAGACTTAGCATTTTTGTAATCCACATGCAGACTTTCTTTTCAAGTACATTTTGTGTTTTTCCATTGTTTTTTCTCTTTGTGGTTGACCTCTACCCCCTGTCTCTCCTCTCCATCCTCCTCTTCCTCCATTGGATGGCATGTTGTGCTGTGATGCTTCTAGTGATCTTCAACCTTCTCTGGACAGGGTTAGGAGTGCTAGCACCAACTGTCTGACTCCAGAAAATCATGCCCTCTCACCCGCGTTGGAAAGGTACCATGCTCTGTGTCAACCCACCCCTCCTGTAGTGCTGCCATAGTCCCCTTATCCT